>NC_134593.1:6380000-6711572 GCF_037038515.1 Microtus pennsylvanicus
TTCGAGAGAGTGAACCACTCCAGTGATTGGCTCATAAATGCTTTGCAAGTCAGTGATCTTCTTACTTTAACAAAATTGAAGGACCTGTTTTAGCGACACCTTATGTGATTTTAGTATATAGATTAAAAATCCAACAGCCATGACAAAACGTACTATTTTTTCCGTGAGCAGAATTCTTCATGGTTGGGTCTAGAAAAACAATGGGAAGAGAAAAAAGCTGGGCCCTGTCCTAGCCTGGCAGCAGGCTATAGGCCATTATAAAGTTTTAAAATGTATTATTTTGATTATGTACAGTCATGAAGGTTTCAATATACCCCAATCCAAGACACATTCTTTTTAAAAAAATATTTTTTAATTGCATTTTTGTTTGTGTATGTGCATGTATATACATGCGTATGATGGTGCAGGTGGGGGCCAGAGAACAGTTTGTGAGAGTCAGTTCTTTTCACGTATGGACCCCAGGGATCAGGTCCCTGTCGTCTGGTTTCACAGCATTGTGCTATCAAATTACTGTAAATGTTGCATTTCTTTGAATACATTGTGTACTCATCTGTGCACAGGGCCTTGTGTGCACATATGTGTGTTCCTGTGAAGGAAAACTTTTTCTATAATTCATCAAGTACCACTATGTTTTTAAACCCTTTATTTAATAATATGTTTGGGCCGGGCGGTGGTGGCACATGCCTTTAATCCCAGCACTCAGGAGGCAGAGGCAGGCAGATCTCTGTGAGTTCAAGGCCAGCCTAGTCTACAGAGTGAGTTCCAGGACAGCCAGGGCTGTTACATAAAGAGACCCTGTCTCAGATAAATAAAATAAAATGAATAATAATGTGTTTGGATCTAATCTATCCTTTTATCCTATCCCTATCTCTAACTTTTCCTCCCAATGTCATTATTTCTCCCCCCTTCTCTTTCTCTCCCTCCACTAAGGCAGACTTAGCACTGCCTGGATGAGTATGGCTGTGCATGGGAAGCCTCTTATAGGCTGTGGCCCTGAAGAAAACTGGCTCTTCCTCCCCATCAGCCATCAACTGTCAGTAACTCCTTTGAAAAGGTTTTTTTTTTTCATTGTCTTGGCACTTGCCATCAGGAAAAGCTGCCTGGTGTGGAAAGTCCTTCTGTGTTGCTTATATTGGTTAATGAATAAAGCTGTTTCAGCCAGTGGCCTAGCAGAAAAGGGCAAGGCAGGAATTCCGAGCAGGTAGAGGGAGGAAAGAAGATGGAGTCAGAAAGAAACCATGTAGCTTGCTGGTAGGCCACAAACTCGCAGGGATGCACAGATTAATAGAAATGGGTTAATTTAAGATGTAAGAGCTAGCTAGAAATAGTCACAAGCTAATAGACCAAGCAGTGTTGTACCTGATAGTTTCTAAGTGATTTTTTTTCAGGTCTGGTTTGCCAGGAAACGAACACGCAGCCTCCACCAACAGAGCTGCCTGTCCAGAGGTGATGGAGGAAGGTCATTGGCTAATAAAAAAAACTGCCTTGGCCCATCTGATAGGGCAGAATTTAGATAGGTGGAGTAAACAGAACAGAATGCTGGGAAGAAGAGGAAGTGAGCTCAGAAATCATGCAGCTCCTCTCAGAGCCAGACAGAATGAAGCAAGCCGCCAGGTCAGACATGCTGAATCTTTCCTGGTAAGACTGGTGCTGCACAGATTATTAGAGATGGGTTGATCGGGATATGAGAATTAGCCTGTAAGGGCTAGAGCTAATGGGCCAAGCAGTGTTTAAAAGAATACAGTGTCAGTGTAATTATTTTGGGGCATAAGCTAGCAGGCAGCTGGGATGCTGGGGATGCAGCCCCGCCGCTCCTATTACAACAGAATGGTGCCCAGATGTGAAGACAACTGAATCCACTGAAAGCCTGAGAAAGCTTGGGAAAGAGTAAAGCATGTTTTCTTGGTGGCAACAATTTCTTGGGTCTACTCTGCTTGCTAGAGGCAAGCTAGTGCTCTCATCTAAGAGAGGCTTCCTGACTCAGCTTTAGCTGCAAAACCCTGCAGCTCATTAAGAGGTCCTGCCACAAAACACTTAAATGGTATTGAAAAGCTGACTGCATTCTTGTTTGTTTTCAGCCATAGCAGGAAAATGTTGTGCTGTTTTAAAATGCTGGCTTTCTGGGCCATCCTGCCAGGGCAAACTCTGACTGTTTGAGGCAGGAGGGCCGATTACAGAGAGAGGATTTGAGTGTTGTCTGTGGACATAATGCTGCAACTTACTTGCTGACAGGGACCTTGAAATGCCATAGAGTTGTGGCAGTAAACATGGCTACAGCCAGTACCTCAGCCATGAGGCTGGAAAGCTAAGGAATTGGCTGGATCTAGCTGCCAAAGCCACAGCTTTAATCCTACCCATATTGCTTGGTAAATTTAAGACTCATGTGGTCAGAAAAAGAGAGATATAGAGTAAAGAGAGATTCAAAGACAAAGAAAAATTTTAAATGATTTACAGTGTGTTAATATATGCAGGCTAAAAGTTAAAATTCTTAAAGTAAAAAACAAAAAAAATGGAAGAAAGAGAGTAGTTGAGTGTGGTAGTACACACCTTTAATCCCAACACTTGGGAGGCAGCGGGAGATTGACCTCTGTGACTTCAAGGTGTGGTAGCACACGCCTTTAATCCCAGTGCCTAGAAGGCAGAGACAAACAGATCTCTGTGAGTTCAAGGTGTAGTAGCCTACACCTTTAATCCCAATGCCTGGGAGGCAGAGACAGGCGGATCTCTGAGAGTTCAAGGACAGCCTGGTCTACAGAGTTATTCCAAGACAAAGATATACAGAGAAGGTGTCTCAAAAAATAAAAGTAAAAATAAACAAAATAGAGTTAAAATAAAGCCACACAAAGATGAAAAATAAACAGAGAATTTTGATACTGTATGCTATTATGCTCTCTTTGAATTGTTTGAATGCTGAGGAAGGAGCAACAGATGCCAAAAGATATTTGTTTATAAATGCTGCTGAACTAATCCAACATAGATATTTTGAAAATACCTTGACTTCAGAATTTGGATCTACGGATATGATACTTTGGAAAAGAGATTCTTCTTTCGTTTTCACAGATGATGAAACCCTGTGGATTTTTTTCTATTCCAATATGGTATGATGGACTATGCCCTCCTGAAGGGTTGCTATGAAAACCTTCAAAAAATCACTTCACTCAACTGCCGACTGAGATGAATCTAGCACACAGGTTATCCCATGAAAGACCTAAATAATGACGCCCCCATTCAGCAGGAAGCAGTTTGGAGAGAAATAACTATGCCCATATTCCCAAATATTGTTTATAAATGTTCTTTTACATTTAAAGGGGGATATGATATAGGTATGAATAATTTGCATTGATAAGGATTTTGCTTTAGTGATTTAAATTTAAGGTCAATTTTGTTATATGTATATGTGTTTCTGATCTTGATTAAGATATTGTAATTGTGTAGCTCTTGTAAAAATGTAATGTATATAGGTTGTTAATGGATAATCATCAATAGTCAAGCTTGTAGTTATGTTAGTTATATTTTCTAGATGTACATAGATATATTTTAGATAGACATTCTTCATATCTTTCAAAGACTACAGAATAGGACATTTAATGTTTTAATAACTTAGGGTTTTTCATGACAATGAGACACATCTGCTCCTGGCAGCAACAATCTACTTCAAGAGGAAGATGGGCATCGAAGAGGATCCATTTGGGCAAGAAAACTGCTCTTGCCTGGACTGTTGCATAAACTGGACACAGAGAACCCGCAGAGAGAGGACTACTGAACTTGCCTAAAGGTGAGATGATCTTTCGGGGTTCCTGATTCATAAAAGAGTCTGCGAGACATTCTGCAGGACACAGCAGATAGTGACTGAACTGCCTTTGAATTTTCCTGCTTCATGGGAATGTCTGCTGGATACCATGGGCCAGTAGGCCGAAGATGGATGCCCCAACAGTACAGAGGAACTATGGGTGACTGTCCAGGCAGCGAGATGTCTCTGTCATTTCTAGAGTTTGGAAGTTGCTTATTTCTTGTTTAATTAGGTAATATTATATGCTTCTGGAGTCTTTGATGGAGTTAAAGAATATATAGATAGTTATAGTTTTCCTTAGTTATGAGAAAAGATAAAGTAGATGTAAATATTGTAACTGTAATTTTTACTTGATAACTGTTTTGTTATATGTAATTTTGCTATGTTAAAGTTAAAGCCTTTCTTTTTTGTTTAAACAGAAAAAAGGGAAATGATGGAGGAAGGCCATTGGCTAATAAAAAAAACTGCCTTGGCCCATCTGATAGGGCAGAATTTAGATAGGCGGAGTAAACAGAACAGAATGCTGGGAAGAAGAGGAAGTGAGCTCAGAAATCATGCAGCTCCTCTCAGAGCCAGACAGAATGAAGCAAGCCGCCAGGTCAGACATGCTAAATCCTTCCTGATAAGACTGGTGCTACACAGATTATTAGAGATGGGTTGATCGGGATATGAGAATTAGCCTGTAAGGGCTAGAGCTAATGGGCCAAGCAGTGTTTAAAAGAATACAGTGTCAGTGTAATTATTTCGGGGCATAAGCTAGCAGGCAGCCGGGGTGCTGGGGATGCAGCCCCGCCGCTCCTATTACAACACAGAGGATACTGGAATCCTCCTGTCTCTGCCTCCGTCACCAGGATGTTGTGTGCACTCTACTCTTCCTGGCCACTATTTTAAAGGCCAGGGAATCGATCTCATGTCCTCTTGCCTCCTCTGAAAGAACTTTTTCAACTGAGCCGTTTCCCTAGCCTCTTGGCTATATTTTGAAGACCAATATGATCACTTTGGAATGTTAATAGTCTCAACAAGTCAGAATTACTTCCTACAACTATTTAAACTCTTAATTTTTTAGATGTTACTGGGTGGAGACACTCATCTATTATCCCAGTGCTTGAGAGGCTGAGGCAAGAAGATTGTGAATTTAAGACCAGCCTTGACTACGCAGTGAGACCCTCTCTCAAAAGGAAAAAAATCATTTTCAGGTGTTAACAGAAAATATGCACAGATGAACATCATATTTTAAATGGACTAATGGTTAATTCTTTTCCTAAAATAGAGAGACACAAACTTGTGTCAACTCCTTGGACTCACCAGAAGTTCAGGATATTTCTCTCCCATTGCTCATGACCCTAAGACCCAGTTATGGCTACTGGAAATTCAGCCTGGTCTGGGGAAAGTGACAGCCAGAAGGCAGTGCAAAAAAGTGGGCCACCAGGATATTGAGGTACCACTGGGAAAGAGGGGCCCTCCAGAGCCAAAAGGGGACTCTAAAGGACACAGATCCTGGGCCCTCTCTTTGGCCCTCATGAAGAGGGAATGCCAGGAGGAAGGCCACAACAGCTGTTGCAGAACCTCAACAACCAGGTGCTACCAGTCACACCTATCTGTAAGGAACCGTGAGATTGAATTTTGCTAAGAGTCTTGTTACCAAGGAGAATGAGAATACTTAATTGACAAGTAGCAGACTGCCACAGAGACTGTGACTCCATGTCTGTTAAATAGCAAACAAACACACATCTTTGGGTATTGTAAATCTGGAAGGGCATTTGTCAATGATTGTTCATGGGTGGACAGACACACACCTTTGGGCATTGTAACCCTGGAGGGGAATTTGTCAATGAGGGGGGAGGGTTCAACTTTTTATTTCTAATTTGACTTTTCTTAACCATAAAGATAATTATGTTTTTGCTGTTTCCCCATTCTGTTTGCTTGTTTGTTCTGAAGTAGAGTCTTAAAAGGTAGCCTAGGCTGCCCTCAAATTTACCATTCCCCCTGCCTCGTCCTCTTAAGTGCTAAGATTAAAAGAATGAGCTACCACACTTAAGTTAAAAAGAGGCAAACTGGGGAAAAGAAAGAAAATGTCAATTATGTTTCTGGTTAACAGATGAGTTTCAACTCCTGCTTCAGAAGATACTGCACCTGAGGCTGGATTCCACCCTGTCACCTGTGGGGTGACTTCATCTCAGGTTGGTTCCCCACGGGATCAGGATGAGATTTATTTGTAGCAGAGTCTGGGGAGATTCTAAAGCATGTGTGTGAGGGCTGGTGTTGACACTGCCCTCTTCCCTATCACCCCCACCAGCCCCTTGGCCATTTCCTCTTTCCTGCCTTCTGCGGTTGGCAGATCTCTGACCAACTCTTCCCAGACCACTCTACTGAACGCAGCTGCGCTTAGAGATTGGCTTGATTACTTTTTACGTCACTGCGAAAGCATATGTGAGAAGAAGCGTCTTCAGGGAAGATGGGTTTGTTTTGGTGGAGTATAAGCACATCAGGCCAGGGAAGGCATGGTAGCAGGTGACTCCATAGCAGTGGGAGCATGCATCTGGGACTCTGCGTCTCAGAAGATCGGGAAGCATAGATGCGGTAATGGCACACTACCTGGCCTCCTCTTCTTTCCCTTTCTGCTCAGTCCAGGATCCCAGATTCTGGGAATGGTGCCTCTGCCTCTCTCCATGGAAGGGAGTCTTCCTCTGTCACCCTAACAGACATGTCCAAAGGTGTGCTTACTAAAGCCTTCTCTCCTATTTCTTTCTCTCCCTCTTCTCCTCTCTCTATATGTATATATGTATGTATGCATGCATGTGTGTATATATATATATATATATATATATATATATTATGTGTATATGTTTACACACACATCTGAACCACACAAGATAGTTATTGACAACCATGCTGATTAAGTCAATTAAAAGTTTTAAGTCCTTTATATTGATGATCAGACTAAGAGTAGATTAGAGCCTTTGAAATGCCTCTTTGTGCCAAGCTCTCGGATACAGTTTTTTTTTTGTTTTTTTGTTTTGTTTTGTTTTGGTTTTTCGAGACAGGGTTTCTCTGTGGCTTTGGAGCCTGTCCTGGAACTAGCTCTGTAGACCAGGCTGGTCTCGAACTCACAGAGATCCGCCTGCCTCTGTCTCCCGAGTGCTGGGATTAAAGGCCTGCGCCACCACCGCCCGGCTCGGATACAGTTTTTAAAGGCTAAAATACAACAAAGTTAGATGAGGGTCAGAGTAACCTCGAAGTCTTCATTCCTGGGAGAGCATAGTAGTTATTTTAGAGACATAACTTGCTGATTATTTTGGTTAATACATCTGGAGAGTGGTGAAGGCCATGGAAATGTCAAATATGTTGCCAAGGCAGACGGAACTGTTGTGGGGAAGGAGATAGAGAGGCTGAGAACTGTCTACGACAGTGCTTCTCAGTCTGTGGGTTGTGATCCATTTGGGATTGCATATCAGATAGCCTGTAGATCAGATATTTATGTCATGATTCATAACAGTAGCAAAACTGCAGTCATAAAGTAGCAACAAAATATGAGGAACTGTATTGAAGCTGCAGCATTAGGAGGGCTGAAAACCACTGAAAGCAAACACAAAATGGAGTCAGAACATGGTGTCACTGTAAGTCATTTGACTCTGTGTGTCTGTCTGTGTCTGTGTCTGTGTTGGTCTCTGTGTGCATGCATCTGTCTGTCTGTCTGTGTCTGTGTGTTTATGCATGCATCTGTCTGTGTGCCTGTGTATGTGAAGAGGGACACTAAAAAGAAATCCCACACTAGACCAGAATTGAATATAATAAAGGGTTATCTAGTTAAGGGTAAACTCACAGATCACAGTCCTCTGCTTGAACGGGGAATCCAGCAGCCGGAAGAGAGAGAAAATGCATGCTTTACATCAGCATTTATAGTATAAAAGGGGCCGTGAACTTAAAGGTAACTTAAAGGCTACTGGCTGAAGGATTTCCTACAGCAGCTCTCCCTTTTGTTTAAATAACAGAGTTCTAAGCCTAATACAAAATTATATACAATCAGAACAAATATCAAGCATAAAAATTAGAATTACAACCAGCATGAACAATATCAAGCAAGAAAGATGTGATAAAAGTTTCAATAATTATCCTATCCTAAGGAGTCTAAGTCTTGTATTATAAATAAATTGGCCAAGTCATGGGAAAAAAGTAACTATGACTATCTAGTCTTCAACCCCATCAAAGACCTGAGAAGGGATATAATATTACTCGAGTAAGCAAGAGGTGCAATCAAGCAACTTCCAAAATGTGCAACAAATGACAGAAAGAACTGGCTACCCGAGAAATCACCCAAAGTCTCATTTGCAACGTTGGAGCAACCAACTTTGGCTAAAGCCTAGAGAAACTGACAGATCATTTTCAGAGGGAGGAAATTTTTCAAAACCATCTCACCTTGTCTTGGCAGGATTTGACACTCTTTTTTCTTGTATCCTGCCTGTCCTGTCCGGACATCATGCATTTTGTCAGTGGTCAATGCATGGGCAGTTCCTTGCCCAAAGTCCAGTTTTGCCAAGAAGAAAACAAACTCCAAGTAGAGTGTCTTAGGTGCTCAACATTCTCTCAGGAATAGTTCAGAGCTGCCAGGAGCAATCATGTCTCATGTCTACAAAACCCTAAGTTATTTAAATGCCATATTCTACAGTTCTTTGAAGTGGTTGAAGATTACTTATCTATGCAGACTACAGTCTCTATGTATCTAAAGAACCTGATTAGTCTAACTATAACAAACATGGATAACTATTTACCAATAATTCTTAATACCTATATAATTTAAACACTAAGACTTCATATTAGAATATTAAACAATCTTTAAACAACTGTGCAACAAATGAGAACAATAACCTCAAAATGTATCAATATACAAAATGTCTTAAGCAGAGGTAGAAGTATGTATACATATAATATGATAAAATAACTTTGCCTAGGTATACAAATATTGTAGACAAAAATAAGGAACATATTCAATATAATTTAAGTTTGTATCAATATACAGGATCTATACCAATGTAAATTGCCTATAAATAATAGCTCACAAGTATTCACTCTATTACTCACTAATATTAATAGTGTAAGCTCACTTTAATCAATTATCCCATCCAATTCCCCTTTTTTTCAAAGAGATCCCTTGACCTACATAATTTCCCCCAACCCCCAATTCCTAACCCTATACCAACTATAATCAACTCCTAATTGATGTCCCTAACCCTGAGGACAAACTTTGGTGGGAAAGGGGCTGTTGTCTTCTAGAATTACTTCTAGCTATCATGTAGGCAATGTTCTTTCTATGGGATCCTGTGAAAGTAAAATGATGGTTAAGTTTCAAGATTACTGTCTGGTATAATTGCAAATAGTTTCTGGGTATTCAGTAGGGTTTTTTTGTTTTTGTTTTTTGTTTTTGTTTTTTGTTTTTTGTTTTTGTTTTTTTTTTTTTTTTTTTTTTGAGTTCTGGCCAGAAAGCGGTAAGAAGGTACACCATTTCAGCTAACCAAGGTGAAAGCATCTTGAGCAGCTGGTACCTAAAACAGGTCTTATAGTAGCACTATCAGCATCATGACATCATATCAACCAGGTGAAGTCATTGTTGTGGGGCCACATCTTCTTCCTGAAAACTTCAAAGATTACTGCAGGAAAATTCACTGGTCATTTTGGAAAACTTAACCATTATTTATACAGACATATATTCAATGAAAGGTATAATAGAGACAAAAATAGGTATAAGGAGAAGTAAAATTTTTTTTCTAAATTCTTTCTTCTTTCTGTCCCATACCGTGGCTCATGACATGAAACAGAAACTCTGAATTTTTATTTTACCAACATGCTTGCATTTAGAGAAGGACAGAGCTGTTGTCCAACTCCAAAGCCAGCTTTGATTTTTAAGTGAATCATGATTATTATTCTAGTTTATGTTTAAAATTCTTACCTTCAAATGACCTATACTCATAAGTCATAGTTCTCTTTGCTTTGTAATCCTATCTGGATAATTATCTTTTCCTCTTTAGGCATCTAGATGTGCAGGGTCTCTTGATTTTTTTGAAGATGAGTATTTTCCTGCAAAGACAGGAACAGAACCCTGCCCCAACCCCTATGAGGTTTCCTTACCACCTGTATGGTTGTCTCCTCTATGGATGAGCCATCATTTCTCTTTCTCAAGAGCTTTCTCTTTTTCAAACCGAATCCTTCTTAATTTTGATGGTAACCACAACTTTTCTTCTCCTGTGGAAATAAGAGTGAAACCCCTTTCCCAACATAGCACATCTCCTGGTTTCCATTGTGAGGTCAACACATCCTTGAAGTACACCAGCTGATTTAAGTCAGAAGACTTTTCTATTATCCAATGTCTCTCTGCTGCTGTTATCCCTTTCTCTGTAGCGTTAAGAAAATTCAAGGTTAATAAGGCATTATGTAATAGATTTCTGGGAGTATTTTCCATCCCTTTCTGTTTGTTTAACATATTCTTCATAGTTTGATTTGATCTTTCTATAATTGCCTGACCTGTAGAATTGTTTGGTATACCTGTAATATGCTTAATATTATAATAAGCAAAAATATTTCATTTTCTTAAAGACATTTGTTTAAAGACAGACATTGTCTGTCTTTATTTGTGCAGGTAAATTTATGATGGCCATACTTCTAATAAATGCGTGATTACCGAATCAGCCTTTTCTGAGCTCAAAGTAGTTGAGAATCAAAAACCTGAATAAATATCAATGGTGTGGAGTACATATTTTAATTTTCCAAAATCTGCAAAGTGGAACATATTCATCTGCCAGATTTCATTCCTTTGAGTACCCTTTGGGTTAGTCCCTGCAGGTAGTGGTGTTGGGTTATAGAAAGAGCAAGTAGGGCATCTCTTTATAATCTCCTTAGCTTGTTGTCATGTAATAGAAAACTCTTTCTTTAAACCTTTGCTATTGACATGATGTTTCTTATGAAATTCTGTGGCCTTCAGCACACTTCCAATAAATAATCGATCAATTTCTGCATTACCTTGTGCTAGAGGACCTGGCAGACCCATATGGAATCGGATGTGTGTTATGTATATGGGAACAAGCCTATTCCTGATTATAGCTTGAACCTGTAAGAATAATTAAGTCAGTTCTGTATCATCTGGTATAAATTTAGCAATTTCAATATGCAAGACAACTCTTTCTGCATATTGTGAATCAGTAACTATATTGAGAGGTTCTTTAAAATCCCTTAGTACCATGAGAATAGCATATAATTCTGCCTTTTGGACAGAATTATAAGGGCTTTGTTCCACCTTACTTAACTCTTATTTGTAACCTGCCTTTCCTGGTTTATTTGCATCAGTATAGAATGTACAGGCTCCAGTTATTGGTGTGCCACATACAATGTGGGGAAGAATCCAAGTTGTTCTCTTTATAAGGTTAATTCTATCACTTTTGGGATAATTGCTATTAATCTCTCCTAAAAATTTAGTAGTTGCAGAGTAGCAACCAGCAGTGTGACTAGTGGTGGCACAGTCTGCTCAGCTTTTGCCTTCTGCCTTCTGCCTTGGTGCTGGTCAAATCAACTCCGTACACAGAGCAAGGAGCCCAGAACTCATAAGCAGGGAGCACAACTGGAAGCTGCACAGGTAGCCATGCAGAAGGGAACACAGCAGTGGTGGGAGAAATGTGTGTGAGCTTGGAAAACTTCCAAGTCACCACACCATTAGCTTTGCTGTGACGGGGCGTGGGGGGTATGTGAAAGTCAGCCAGATGGGCATGGGTGGGAGACCTTCTGGGTCGTGAACCATTTGGACCAGTCTACCCAGTAAGTGTGGAGTCAGGCCCCAAGTTGGGTGCCAGATGAAGAGGGATGCTAAAAAGAAGTCCCACACCTGCTCAGAATTGAATATCATAAAGGGTTATTTATTTAGGGGTAGACTCACAGATCACAGTCCTCTGCTCAAATGGGGAAGAGAGAGGTGTGTGCTCTACATCAGCATTTATAGTATAAAAGGCCACACCTAAGTGGGCAGATAACTTAAAGGCTACTGGCTGAAGGATTTCCTACAGCATGTATGCATGAGCATGTGTCTGTGTCCATGTTTCTGTGTGTGTGTTTGTATGAGACTGTGTGTATTTGTGTATTTGTCTGATGTAGGTGGGTCTTCTTTCTATGTGTTGCTTTCATTGGTTAATTAATAAAGAAACTGCTTGACCTGATAGGTCAGAACATAGGTGGGTGGAGTAGACAAAACAGAATGCTGGGAAGAAGGGAAGTGAAGCAGACGCCATGATTCTTTGACCTAAGACGGATGTAGGCTAGAATCTTTCCCGGTAAGCCACCACCTCGTGGTGCTACACAGATTATTAGAAATGGGTTAATCAAGATATGAGAGTTAGCCAATAAGAGGCTAGAACTAATGGGCCAGGCAGTGTTTAAAAGAATATAGTTTCTGTGTTATTATTTCCGGGGCTAAGCTAGTCGTGCGGGAGCCAGGCGGGACGAAAAGCAGGCCTGCTTGCCTCATCACTACATTTGTCTTTGTGCATCTCTATGTTAAGGTTCATGTGCATATGTGTGTTTTCTTGTGCGTGTGTCTGTGTGTGTGGTATATGTACATATGTGCAGGTAGACACAGAGGCTAGAAGAAGATGATGTATGTCAAGCAAATGTCGCTGCCATCTTCTCTTGAGGCAGGGTCTCTCACTTCAGATAAGCTAGCAGGCAACAAGGCCTAGCAATCCCCTTGTTCTCTGGTAATTCTCAGTGGAAGCTTTGGGGTTAGAGGCATGCATGGTCATTCTTGACTGTTACTTAGGTAATAGGGATTTGAACATGGGTCTCATGTTGTACAGTAAGTGTTTGTAGCCATGGAATGGTGTCTTAAGGTCTTTAGGTTGGTTTTTTTTTTTAAATCCTATCCAGCCAAGAAATGAAATTAGCCATCACCTCGGTCACATCAGCTGATTCGGTTACTGATTAAATGCTGAGGTCCAAAGAGGATGCTTGGGATGATAACCCAAGACCAAACAGCAGGACGAGGACAGCAAGGTCATCCACACATGCACCGTGTGTGTAAGTCCTGGGGGTCTGTCAGGATATGTCATCCTTCCAGAGAGGTCATCAGAGTTCACCACATAAAGAACCCCAGCAGACACAGCTCCCCCAACCATTGTCACCCAACACAGCATCCATAGAGATGCTTGCAGAAAGTGAGAATGGGGGTTGTGTGTCTCACACAGAAACAGAAAGGTACCTGCAGGACATGAGCCAGTCTATGGGGAGCAAAGAGAAGAGCTAGTGCATAGCTCCCCCTTCTGGGCACTGCTACACCAGTCAGTTCAGACACACAAGTCAGCAGAAATATATGAGTGGTTAGTGGGGCGATGGCTCAGGAGAAGAGACATTTGCCTAAATAAAGACAGTATGACCATCTGCTTCTAACCTACAGGTTTGCACCCAGGCTCCCCGTGTACCTGTGGAACCCGTTTGTCTATCAGCTGTGATGGTCTGGCTCCATTGCTTATTTGTGACTGCATTGTCAGTGTGCTCCTCAGCCTTGGATCCCACGGGATCAATACGATGTGTCTGTTGGGTTCTCTGCTTTGTCTTTAGACCCTGCTGAGGTACCTGGCATGCTGTGGTATTCAATTGATCCTAAAAGCATAAGTGAATAAACCCATATCACTGAGGTGAGCACTCCATTTGTCTTTTTGCTGCTGTTGTTTAACATTTTTTCTTAAGAAAATGGAACTGGCAAAGACTGGGCCTCCACTTTTCTTTTGCAGATCAAGGGATGGGCAGCAGAGGGCACTGGTACCACAGGCTCTGAGAGGTAACTGGAGGCTTAGGCTTCTTGTCTTCCAAGGCACCCTGCTAATACAGAATCGAAGAAACATCTTAACTGGACTTCTGTGATAGACATTATGACCAAAAGAGACTCAATGGGAAAAGCCTATTTGGCTTACAGGTTTCAGTCCATCATCGAGGGAGTCAAGGCAGTTGCTTGAAGCGGTAATCGCAGAGGAACACTGCTTGCTGGCTTGCTCGATTATTTTTCCTTCATAGACCTGGCCCACCTGCCTAGGGATGGCACTGCCCACAGTGGGCTGGGCCCTCCTACATCAATTAAGAAAATATCTTACAGACACGCTCACAAGCCGAAGTGCTGGAGGCAATTCCTCAACAGAAGTTCCTTCTTTGTAGGTGACTAGAGGTTTGTGTCAAGTTGCCAGCTAAAGCTAACTATGACAACTGGCTACCTACAATATTGCACGCCTTCCATTTTTTTCTGTATGGAGGTGAGGGTGAGGAGATGGAGTACAGAACCCAGCGCTTCACATACGCTACAATGTGTGCTAGCACTGGGTTACACCCAGGGCTTCACATACGCTACAATGTGCGCTAGCACTGAGCTGCACCCAGGGCTTCACATACGCTACAATGTGCGCTAGCACTGGGTTACACCCAGGGCTTCACATACGCTACAATGTGCGCTAGCACTGAGCTGCACCCAGGGCTTCACATATGCTACAATGTGCGCTAGCACTGGGTTACACCCAGGGCTTCACATACGCTACAATGTGCGCTAGCACTGAGCTGCACCCAGGGCTTCACATACGCTACAATGTGCGCTAGCACTGGGTTACACCCAGGGCTTCACATATGCTACAATGTGCGCTAGCACTGAGCTGCACCCAGGGCTTCACATATGCTACAATGTGCGCTAGCACTGAGCTGCACCCAGGGCTTCACATACGCTACAATGTGCGCTAGCACTGAGCTGCACCCAGGGCTTCACATATGCTACAATGTGCGCTAGCACTGAGCTGCACCCAGGGCTTCACATATGCTACAATGTGCGCTAGCACTGAGCTGCACCCAGGGCTTCACATATGCTACAATGTGCGCTAGCACTGGGTTACACCCAGGGCTTCACATACGCTACAATGTGCGCTAGCATTGAGCTGCACCCAGGGCTTCACTGAGCTGCACCCAGGGCTTCACATACGCTACAATGTGCGCTAGCACTGGGTTACACCCAGTTGCCATGCTGCATCCTGAATGTCTGGGTTTTGACAAGTGAAATCGTGTTCTCATATCTCACCAGGTGAAGTCCCTGGTTATATTCATACTACGGTTTGGAAACTATGTGCACAGTCTGGGTCCTTCATTCGCTGGGGTCCTGGTTGAAGAACTTTCCCTGCCTCTGCAGGCTATGAGAAGTCACAGCTGTTGTGTCTTATGTCTGTCTGTCTGTTTTGTTAGTTTTTTTTTTTAACTGTCCTCATATATAGTGCCCACTGAGTCTCAGAAAGGCCTTGATGCCTGGCCCAGGGCCAAGAGTAGCCCAGCCCAGAGTCCTGATGATTTGAACCTTCATAGTCACCCCGGCTATTCCAAAAAAGCAGGACCCTTACCTCCTTGGTGCATTTTGAAGCAGAGCTCATGAATACCCACACCTTCTTTTTTTTTGAATTTTTATTTATTTATTTTTATTTATTTATTAAAGATTTCTGTCTCTTCCCCGCCACTGCCTCCCATTTCCCTCCCCCTCCCCCAATTAAGCCCCCCTCCCTCTTCAGCTCAAAGAGCTATCAGGGTTCCCTGCCCTGTGGGAAGTCCAAGGACCACCCACCTCCATTCAGGTCTAGTAAGGTGAGCATCCAAACTGCCTAGGCTCCCACAAAGCCAGTACGTGCAGTAGGATCAAAAACCCATTGCCATTGTTCTTGGGTTCTCAGTAGTCCTCATTGTGAATCAGGTTTTATCCCAGGCTTTTTCAGACCCAGGCCAGCTGGCCTTGGTGAGTTCCCAATAGAACATCCCCATTGTCTCAGTGTGTGGGTGCACCCCTCACGGTCCTGAGTTCCTTGCTCGTGCTCTCTCTCCTGCTCCTGATTTGGACCTTGAGATTTCTGTCTGGTGCTCTAATGTGGGTCTCTGTCTCTGTCTCCTTTCATCACCTGATGAAGGTTAATATTTAGGAGGATGCCTATATGTTTTTCTTTGGGTTCACCTTCTTATTTAGCTTCTCTAGGATCACGAATTATAGGCTCAATGTCCTTTATTTATGGCTAGAAACCAAATATGAGTGAGTACATCCCATGTTCCTCTTTTTGGGTCTGGCTTACCTCACTCAGGATAGTGTTTTCTATTTCTATCCATTTGTATGCAAAATTCAAGAAGTCCTTGTTTTTTACTGCCGAGTAGTACTCTAATGTGTATATATTCCATACTTTCTTCATCCATTCTTCCATTGAAGGACATCTAAGTTGTTTCCAGGTTCTGGCTATTACAAACAATGCTGCTATGAACATAGTAGAGCATACACTTTTGTTGTATGGTAAGGCCTCTCTTCGGTATATTCCCAAGAGTGGTATTGCTGGGTCCAGGGGTAGGTTGATCCTTAATTTCCTGAGAAACCGCCACACTGCTTTCCAAAGTGGTTGCACAAGTTTGCATTCCCACCAGCAATGGATGAGGGTACCCCTTTCTCCACAACCTCTCCAGCAAAGGCTATCATTGGTGTTTTTTATTTTAGCCATTCTGACAGGTGTAAGATGGTATTTTAAAGTTGTCTTGATTTGCATTTCCCTGATCGCTAAGGAAGTTGAGCATGACCTTAAGTGTCTTTTGGCCATTTGAACTTCTTCTGTTGAGAATTCTCTGTTCAGCTCAGTGCCCCATTTTATAATTGGGTTGATTAGCCTTTTACGGTCTAGTTTCTTGAGTTCTTTATATATTTTGGAGATCAGACCTTTGTCAGTTGCGGGCTTGGTGAAGATCTTCTCCCAGTCAGTGGGTTGCCTTTTTGTGTTAGTGACAATGTCCTTTGCTTTATAGAAGCTTCTCAGTCTCAGGAGGTCCCATTTATTCAATGAGGCCCTTAATGTCTGTGCTGCTATACCCACACCTTCTGTTAAATTCTTGCCTCTTAGCCCTAGGCTAGATCCCTTTGCTCCTTGCCCCATGAATTGCAGCAGAAACTGGTGAGCCTACCTACCGCTGCCATCTAGCCTGTGGGATGGCTCCCCCATCTGGTAGAAAGAGGTACTAACACGCTCCTCCAGCCCAGATCTGGCGCAGGCAGTTTTTCAGAGGCTGTTTCCTAATTTCCTGCCTGGAGATTTGTCAGAGGGTCAGTGGCTTTAGGTACAACACCCAACACATGGCAGTTGTTACCGAGTTCGGGGAAATGAGACAAGGTCAAAAGCACGCAAGAAACACAGGTAGCCCTTAAAAGGATAACTAAAAAGAAAAGCGAAGTGGGTACCTTTCAGCTGGCCCTGCCAAGGGATGCCACTATGCAAACACATCGCAACAGAGTTAGTGCAACAAGAGGTTTATTTGGGGAGGGGGAGAGCGACAGAGTGAAGGTTCATATCAGAGTGGGCACTTGAGAGAGGCAGACAGACAAGAGGAAGAAGAGAAGCAATAGAGAAAAGAAGAGGCAAAGAGCGGAGTAAGAGGCAAGAGAGACAAGAGAGGTAGATGTAAAGAGAGCAAGCTATGCCTGGCGGGCACTTTTAAAGGTGCACATGTCGTGTAACTGACAGCAGAAAGACAGCTGGAGACAGGTGATGACGTAACTGCTTTGCCTGCAGAAGCAGGCTGCTGCTGCAGAGCCGAAAACTAACGAGGGAAAACCGGGTAGCTCCTCCAGGATCCCTAGGTCGTAGAGCTCCAGAGAGCACGGTCAGTCTCCAGGTCCAGCCCAGGCTCAGCCTTCCCCAGAAGATCCTTTACAAGGGACCGAGTGTAAGGTCATGGGAGCTGGCAGAGAATGGTGGAGGTGATGCTTCTGACGGCGTGCATAGCAAAATATATTCTAAAGAGTTTTGCCTAGAGTCGGAGAAGAGGCTTAGAACTTGAGCTTTTGAGAAACACCAGAACTGTTAAGATAGTGGAGAGTCTTGGAGATGTACTAAATGTGCTTTGCATTATAAGACGTATGTGAGCTTTCTGAAGCCCAGGTGAAGAATGTGATGGTTTAAGGAGATGCGTTTAGGAATCAAGCAGACAAGGGGTGGATTTGTGATGGTTAATACCGTCAGTTTGATTGGACTGAGAGACATCCATCCCTGAGATTGGTAAAGCATTCTGGGTATGTCTGTGTGAGCTTCCCACTGGGCAATAAGGGGGAAAGGCATGTCCTGAGTATGTCCTACCGTCTTAGGGCCAAGGGACCAGAAGGAATAATTGGGGACCAACACAGGCTCTGGGGCTCACTTCCCAGTCACCCTGCTCATCACAAATAACTGAAGTATCTGAAATGTGAACCCCAAATCATTCTCCCTAACACCGTCCCCTCACTTGTCAGTGGTGGAGGTCTAACTAACAAATTCACGGAACACAGTTACCTCAATTCTGCTGATGTCAGCTGAATGTCCTATATCTAATAAAAAAATAAATAAATCCATAACTTTAGAATCCTCACAAATGGCTTCAACCAGGCCCAGGTGGCTTCGCCACTGAACTCTAACAAGGGGGCCATAGAGAAAAGTTTTCATACTGATGATCTCTTCCGCAAGCGGTGCTTACCTCAACAGCGCTACTCCAAGGGCTCAGCGGAGACCCGCAGGAAGGTTCCAAGGCTCCTAGAAGGCTGCTTTTGGACATGCTATTACACAAAATAGAAAAATCCATAACAAAAATAACTAAATAATGTTAATAATAAATACACAGCCTCATCAAGTGGGAGTCGCTCCACCAAGTCAAGAGCTGATCTGTATTTGAAGATCAGTCAGTATGGTCTGTTGTTTTGAGATCAGCTGCAGAAGTCACTGTTGATCTGTTGGAGTGAGGAAAGCATTTTACAAAATTCCAAGTTTCCCCGTAGCATATATACTTTTCGAGTACTTGAAGGGAACTTCCTCAGCAAAGGTTGTCTACAAATAGTCTCCAGCCAGAATATTTGTGCAAACATTAACTTAAAGCTCATAAATTTAAAACATAACTAAAAAACTTGTGGGAGAAAATACTGAAGAAATTATCACCAAAGGTGGGGTAGAGATTTATTAGATCTGCCAATAAAAGGACGGAATGCAGGAGATATGGTTCCCAGGTGAAGAGCACTTGCTGCCCTTGCAGAGGACCCTAGTTCTGTTCCCATGTCTAGTAGCTCACAACCACCTGTAGCCCCAGCACCCGGAATCCAGCACCCTCTGTGGGCTGTGAGGCCCGAGGAGACAAACACTAGAAGGAAGTTCAACATGGCACAGGCAGACTGGCCTGCCTAAGGCTCAGGCAGCAACTGTGCCAGGCAGGGCCATTTTGCCTCAGGCTTGCTCTTTCCCCTACATGGAGGGAGGGAAGAAGCCAAAACGGTGCTGGGTACAGTGCCTCATCCTTTTCTCCTCTGTTTTCTCTCCATCAGTTCAGGCCCAGATGCAGCTCATAGACAACAGAATATTTGCAGCGGGAAAATACGGAAAAGCAGGCTGGAGAGATGAAGAAGCAACGACATGACCAAAAAAAAAAAAGGTTGATGTTTGGGTGGCTTTGGAATCGACCAGTCTAGCCAGACCTCGGAGTAGCACTGTGACTTAACCATCCACAGATTCCACTCCTCCTCCGGGCCGGCTGATGTTCAGCCAGAGCTGTTTGCATGTGAGTTCACGATGCCTTCTTTGACTGTCTCAGACCTTATGTCCCAAACCTACAGCTGCTTCTTAAACAGGGATAAAAGAGCTCCAATAGAGGTGTTCATTTATAAGCTGTTTCTTTCGGGGCTTCTTATAAAAGAGCCTGTGTAAATTACAGCTGGCTCTGATTTGGAAAACTGAGAGAATTCAGCCAATCCTACTTTCATTTCTGCTACCATGATAAAATATCCCAACAAAAGGCAACTTAGGGGGAAATGTGTTCATTCAAGTTTATAATCCCAGGTCCATCACCATGGGGCAGTCATATCTGCGGAGCTTGAAGCAGCTAGTTACATCATATCCACAGTCAAGAGCAGTGAGAATTGAACTCTTGCATGCCTCTTGTTTAGCTTGCTTTTGCTACTCTCATACAGATCAAGGTCCCACTGATGAAACCATGCTGCCAAAATTCAGGGTGAATCTTTCCACCTCAATTACCCTGCTGAAGAGAAATCTCTCAGGGGTCTGTTCACAAGTCAACTTGACCTGGGCAATTCTCATTGAGACCCCCTTCCCAAGCGATTCTACACTATCACGTTTTTATTGGTGTACAATTGGCTTACAATTATGATTTGATCAATAAAGGATTACTTTGACTTTACAGTATCACAGCATAAATGGTTTTAGAAAATCTATTCTTATTCCTGGCCTTTGGTAGGAAAAGGTAATGAATTTGTCAGCTAGAAATGCAAGTCATTCTCCCTGCCCTGTCTCAGCTCAAAGGCAGGTGTATTCGAGTAAAACAGATTCGTGCACTGAAATTGTGCACAGTATTTTCCCGGCAGTTGATGACCCGGGTTGAAGAACAGCTTATCTGCTGCCTTGGTAAACTGTGATCATGTGCTACTTTCTATCTTTAATCATTTCCTGTGCTTGAAGTTGGAAATTGTCCATCTGCTTTGGTGAGCTGCTTGTACCTGTATCTAGACAGATAACTGATAAATCCCTAAGAGGATATGGAATGTCAGAGAGCCCACCTGAAATCTTAGGTTCCTAAGTAAATGAAATAGTTATTAGGTCTATTTAATACAAAGGAGAATGGAGCAGATGTGAGCGGATAAGGACCCAAGTCTTACAATGGATTCTTGGCATTGTTTCGGTTCATTAGTTTGAAACTGAAATCTAACTTTTGAAGGCGCTTGGGAGGAGTTTATTTAGCTGGTTTTATGAGTATACGTTTGCACTTGGCAGAAAGATTGGAATAACTTATGGCTAGATTGCAGAGTATTCTCCCTCTTTTCTTAAATGCAATTTTGACTTTAGGAATTTATGTCAGTTATTAAAATCAAACATTATGTCTGCCACACGATTTCTATTTGAACTGGCACAGTATTAAAATAGGCCAACATTCATGATCTTTAGGCTCGAAGGATGGAGAGTGGTTTCACTCAGCTGGATCAGATAAATTCTGTACAATTTGAGGAAGATTACTTTAGGGGCTGGAGAGAAAGCTCAGTGGTTAAAATCACTTGCTGTTCTAGTAGAGGGCCTGAGTTTAGGGCCCAGCATCCATGTTACACCATTTACAACCACCTGTAAATTCAGCTCCAGGGGACCCTAGACTTTCTTCAGTCCTCTGTAGGCATCTGTACATATGTGCACACAGAGAAAAGCACATAACCAAAACTATAAACGTTGAAGTTATCAAAAGTTCTATGTGTGCACAAGTGACCAGATACGCGCACATGTTGCTCCCCAGAGCCCAGGTAGGATCACTGGGGGCTGTGAGATCTCTCAGTGGTTAAAGTGCTTGGTGGGGAGGATAAAGGGTGGGGTGGCCTGGTGACCTGGGTGGGACAGGTGCAACATCAGCTGAAGGGAAAGAACCAGTACAAAAAGTTGTCTTCTGACTCCACAGATACGCTATGATACTACTGTCCCCACCCTGCAACAACAGAGCTCCACAGCAGACAGTTAACCCCTTCCAATAGGAGAGCAGCAACAAATGCAGTCCTGCTCCAGGGTCCAGTGCATTTGTGCCCAGAGATGGAAGCAGTTGGAATAAGGGAGCCGCTTGTTGGTTCCTAGAGACCCGGCTAGCTTAGACCCAAAATAATCATACAGAAACTATATTAATTCAAACACTGCTTGGCCCCTTAGCTCTAGCTTCTTATTGGCTAACTCTTACATATTAATTTAACCCATTTCTATTAGTCTGTGCATCACCACAGCAAAATTTCAACACGTCTGTCTCCGGCAGCTCCATAGCTTCTCTCTAACTTCACTCTCCCATGCTATAGGCCAAGCCAGTTCTTTATTTATTAACCAATAAAAGCAACACATAGACAGAAGGACCTCCCACACCAGGAAGCAAACTCAGGCAGAGCAGGTGTGAAGAGCAGGTGTGCAGAGCAGATGTCTGGAGTAGGTATGTGGATCAAGTGTCCAGATCAGGTGTCCAGAGCAGGTATGTGGAGCAGGTGTCTGCAGCAGGTGTGCAGAGCATGTGTGCAGAGCAGGTGTATGCAAACGTGGAGAAATTCCTCCTGGAGTTCAATGTGCTTTCTTCCCTGCCAGGGTCCTCTCCAGAGAAGCCCCTCCACCCCCACAAAGTGTCCTTCACCTTCAATTCCACTCAAGAATTAATACCTTTTAGTAGCTGAACCAAGGGAAGGGAATCCTAAGCAACTACCTTTCATAGGTTCCGGTCCAATGACCTAAACGGTCCTGGGACAAGCCTTCCCAAAATCTCCAAGGTAGGGGAGATGCAGCTACACATTCAGGACTGCAAAGTCCTGAACCTATAACCTATATAACCCAGAAGTCTGCTAAGAGGCTCTCAGAGGGTGGTGACTTCCATCATCACCTGGCATCATGATTTGGAATGTTATCACTGGGCGCTTGGTCAGAGGTATAAGACCCTTTTCCACTCTGACCTAATTTTTCTTTGTAGGTTTTTTGGAGGGGTATATATTTTTTACTTATTCCATCAGTGGATGTGGTTTGTAGGATGCACAATGGTTTCATGTCAGAAACCTAAAACACGAATCATAAAAAATAAAAGTTGACATCACAGTGCTGACATATTGGCATCTGTACCCTTGACAGGACACACTGCGAGGGGCACAAAGTGACTTTCTGTGGTGCTCATGCCAGAATTGCATAATCTCAGTCTAACCATGAAAAAATTCCAGACAAACCCTCATTGAATAACAGTGCAAAATAATGTGTCACCTGAGTCAAAAAAAAAAGGCTATTAAGGAACTACAATGACTGAATAGAATGATAGAATTATGGGATCCCAAACTAGGACCCTGAACCTATAAGATAATACTAGAAAGTAAACTGATGGAATTTGAATAATTTCTTGGATTCCCAAGTAGTGCTGAACTCAGGTTAATTTCCTGAATTGTGTCATTGGACTGTGTTTGGGGAGACATTGTAGAAAACCTAGAGCCAACACCACTTGCTGATGAGAGAATGCTCCCTTCTCTGGGACTGGGAAGAGGTCACCAGCTCCATCGCCATCCCACAGCAAGGCCTGGCTGCTACACTAAGCCATGAAGAGGTCAGATTAGAAAGTCCAAAACGACACAGATAGAGCAGCTACAGCTACGAGATGTACAGGATGCACGTCAACATCCCCAAACCAATTGCTTTCCCCAGTGTAACACTCATTTAATAACAAGCAACTGTGTCCAATGGCACACAGCAGCCAAACATCATTCCTAAATGATCTAAAATATAAGCAAGATCTCCACACTGAACTTCTACAAAACTGCCATGAAAAAAAATTAAATGTTAGACAGACACATTTAGGAATATGTTTATGGACTAAAGAATCAAATTTTGTTGTCAATTTTCCCCAAACTGACCTACACAGTCAATATAATACTTACCAGACCCTTAGCAGGTTTTATGTAGATATGAACAACCTAACTCTAAAATTCATATGAAAGGGAAAAGAACCTAGAATATCACTGGGAATATAGACATCACCTGGTTATTTTTTGAGATAAGGTCTCACTATGTAACAAGGGCTAGCCTGGAACTCTCTGTGGCCCAAGCTGGCCACTCATGAACTTTCCGTCCCAGATCCCATGCTCTGCTTTACACAAACCTGACCTTCAGATTGAGTGTGAAGCTGGAGTAATGAGTGAGGAACTGACTGAGGATAGCCATGCGATTAGTGGGTTACATAGTCCCCAGATGGACCCTAGGTGTGCACGATCACATGATCCCAAAGTGTCAAGATACTTCAACAACTGGTACTGGAACACCATATGCAAAATGATTTAAAAAATGATCTCAGCCTTTATTTACCTCACACGAGCACTAACCTGAGATGGATGATAGAATGTGTCTAACTATACTCAGAAATGTGCACACGAAAAGCAGCCCAAGCCACCGTAAAGGAACAGAGAAAATGCCATGTGCAGGAGCGGAATGTCACTTAGCAAACCAAGGGGAAACGATTGGCAGGTGCAGCAGGAGTCAGATCAAACTCAGAATCAAAAGAGGACTTCTGAACGAGAGAGACGGATCCGCAGTTAGAAACACTTGCTGTTCTTCCAGAGGACCCAGTCCACTGGAGTATTCCCACCCATGGATTAGTCCATGTTACCTCTGAAGGTAACAGCATGCGTGTGGTATACGGACACACACGCAGGCAAAACACCCATTTAGATCAAATTAAATTTAGTTGAGAATTGAGATGCACACACACACACACACAATTCTCTTAAAACTTATGACTGATGAAACCCAGATTTTATGTATTAACTAAAAATTAGTAATAAAAAGACTCTGTATAATTTTGTTTGTGAGATCCTAGGAAGGACAATGCCCTTGGTGGTTGGAGGACATCAATGCAAAGGGATTATTCCAGTTGGGGTGAGGGCTGTAAAAGTATTTGTCAAAAGTTTTCAAATTGTACATTTTTTAAATTTTTTTATGAGTGTTTTGTCTGCAAGTATGTCTGGACACCACTTTGCATACCTGGTGCCCACAGAGGCCAGAAGAGTATCCAAGTCCCTGTAGCTAGATCACAGGTGGTTGCAGGTCACTTGTGGGTGTGGGTGTGGGTGCTGTAAATCAAACCCAGGTCCTCTGAAAGAGCAGTCAATGCTCTTAACCTCTGAACCATCTTTCCAGCTCCTTCAAATGACACATTTTATTGTATACAAATTACACCTAGATAAACTGGTGTTTAAAACGCTAATTTAAACATAGGCCAGGCCTGGCAGCACATGTCTTTCCAGCATTCGATAGACTGAGGCAGGAGGATCCTAAATTGGACTACATAGACTCTAAAAATAAATAAGGGCTGGATATGTAGCTCAGTGATAGAGTTTAGTCCAAAGCACTTCAAAAAATAGATAAAACAAAAATTAACTAGAAATATGGCTTTCTCTTTCTATATTCACTCCATATAATCATAGTATCACCTGACAGATATGTTTCAAAGCTCATCTTCTCAGACTCAGCACCTCCCTCCTCCCCAAATTTGGTATGAAATTCTGGAACTTAGCATTTCAAATAAGCAATCTTGAAGGTCTGAGACTCAGGTCCCTTTAAGCACACTTTGGAAAATTTGCCCTATGTGAAGTCTACCACTAAATCTCCCTCCTGGGTTAGAAGCAAATCACGTTTGTGCATCTAATCTGGGCTCTGAGATTCCTTCAAACCCACCATTCCTAATATAGGGTTAAGAGTGGCCCTGGAGCACTGGTGGCAAAGAATAGAATGTAGGAGACATTCAAGTGCCAGTTTAAATGATGCTGACCAAGCCACACCCCTTGACTAAAGGATGCAGTTAAACAGTCACTGCCAGGTCGTCTTCCTGAAAGGCAAGTGACCAGCAACTGAAAGTTCTTGAATGACTGTTAATCATCCATTGGCAGTTAGTAGGATTAGCCCCACCTTTGTTGCTGGGCAACCTGGCTTGGCAGGCACTGGCACCACCGCTGGGGTTCATAAGCAAAGCAGCTTGGGTAGAAAAGAGCAGAGGAGGTTGAAGGAGGTTGCTTAGCTGGTAGGAAAAGCAGTGGTTCCTCCCCCCACTTCAAGGGCTTTTAGGACATCAGACCTCAGAAGCTTTATAGGACATCTTTCAGTGTTTGGATCAGCAGAAGGTCTCTGGGCTACTGCTGACAGGCCTGAGAGGAACTGCCTCAGAGCCACAATCGAGGATAGCCTTGAAGAGAAAGCTAGTCCACACAGTTTGTTTGTGACATGGGGATTCAGCCATGCTTAAATGTGACCTATAAGACTAGTCTAAGCTACACTGGAACTAAAGTTTGTTACAGAAAATCAAAGTGGGAGAGACAAAGTCAGGCAGTGGAGAGGGAGTAGCAAATGCATTTGAAGAAGTAGCTTCAGGAGGTAGAAGTAACTGTGCATAGGGTAGCTCAGCTCTCACTGGCAGTCAAAACAGGAGGGGCAGACGAGTAACACTTGGACTCTTGATTAGCAGAATGAAGCCTCGCTACCATTTTATTTATTTATTTATTTATTTTTAAGGAACTCACTCTTTTGAGTTCTGAATAAGGCATGAACCACAGCTTCTCCTTGCATTTCTTCCCACTTGACATGGCAATCAGTATCCATAGCAAAGGGAACATAGATGGCACAATGATACTGAGGTTGGGTATCAAAAAGAAAAAGGGAAAGTTCAGCTCAAAAGAATGAGACTGACCAAAAGCCAAGGCCTCTTTGTTAATTAAACTTAACCTCCAACCTGTAGACTTGGGACCCCCTGGGGTGTCTTCTCTCTTTCTGTCCCTCTTGCCCTACCCCCAGGGCAAATTCTGTATACTTAAAGCCTTTTTTCTTTCAGTGGAGTTTGCAAGCTCAATTCACCTTCACAAGTGGGGATTTTAAAACACTGACTCGGACATTTAGGTTGGGAGATATTTCTACTTTGGCTTTATGCACGTTCTTGGTCTCCTTTCACAATCATTGGTACCTCCCAAAACATTAATGCCAGCGGCTAAGCCCTCTCGCCTTCGGCATCTGGAAGCTCTTAAGTCTTGCACAAGATATTTGCTCAGTGAACCATTGGGAATTTGATCCAAGTGGGCAGAAAAGATACAAGAAAGAAACTAGATGCTGCTATGTTCAGTAGCAACTAGATCAGGCGCAGGGGTGGGCACAAGTGTTTGTGGAATTATTCATATACTGGAAGATCTTCTGGAGCAGGTGGAGAGGATTGGAAGGCTAAAAGTGATGATAAACATATAATACAAATACAAAAATAAGACACAGGACTTGGGAGTATGGGTCTCTGGCAGTTGATACAAGAATGTTCAGGGTAAACAAACTGGTCTTAGCAGGTGACTAGCAAGGCTGTCATTAAGACTCAATCTAGATGATCTAGAAGACTCAGAGGATTTGGAAAGACCAAATGAAATGGGCAATTGTGGCAGGAGGAATATAGAGCTTAAAGAACAATGGAGATTTACAGGGGAGCCAATGAGCAAACCAGACCAACTGGGTAGAAAGTTCAGAAGGAGCAGATATACCAAAGAAGGCTAGGTGATCGTAAGAACCGCTAAACAGACTGGATATGCGTGGGTTACATTTTGCTGATTCCAGGAGCCTTGACTTGTTTTTAACTGCGGTCTAGTGATTTGGATTTCCAGAAGTTTCAAAAGCCTGACCTTATGATGCAAGACATAAAACATGATGGGTTTACAAAGACTAGTCCAGGAGGAAGGCCAGGTTCTGGCCATGTGAGTGAAAATGGAAATAGCCAAGTATATGGGATTGAGGGGCTGGGGGACCAAGAAGGGGTGGGAAAGGCTCTGAGATGATGGGGTTTTTCTGACAATGGAGTTCTCTGCTGAGTATCAGAGAATCGCTAAGGCACTAAGAGAATGGCAAGGCTGAGGATAGGGGCAGATTTGAAGGAAAATTGAATTAAGACTTGAGATATTTGGGCATTTGAGACAGTCACCTGATGCCTGACAAGGCAGGGCTAGAAGAGAAACATTTGATAATTCATTTATTCATTCAGCACACACTTACTGGCAACCTCTGGTCTACCTGGCCCTATGTTTTGTATCAAAAAGGATATACAACATGAGTGGTGCCTCCCTTTGAAAAATTAAATGTAGTCTCTCAAGTGAGAAAAGACAGAGGCAAATGTAGCAGACCTGGCCGAAGGCTGGCACTTGACAAATGAGCCACTGATTTAGGACAGCGGTTGAGGACCGTGACTCAGCATCATTCCAATATCTATGTGGCTCACTGGACTTAGCAGATGGTAATCCTCTTCTCTCCTATTCCACCGTGTCCCTCTGCAAACAGCAGATTCATCTTAATAGCATCCTCAGAGGTGACGAGTGTTCTCTGGTCAGACAGACTTGAGGCGCAGGAGTGGTCCGGATAATAAAGGGGCAGTAGGGGAAACTCTGATCCTTCCTAGAAGAGGTGGAGTGGATTGGACCCCCAAACCATGTTTTCATTGGTGGTGTTAATAGGGAGGATATAGAGAGTAGGGTCCTCGGTGGTCTTAAGATCTTCCTCACACGATGAACTCTATTTTACTGAGCACTGGAAGATAAAGGTGGTGGAAGAGAGGTGGGTGGTTAGCTTAGACGAAGGATGGACATCAACCCCAAGCACCACCCCACACTCTTATTTGTTCATGTTTTCCTAGACAACAAGCTATGGAGAACATTTTTTTGGGGGGGTCACGCCTTCCCAGTGAAGTCATCTCATAAATTGTGTGTGCATTTTAATTTTTACCACCGAAGGGATTCTTCAATTCCTTTTTGGGGGTGTGCTTTAGAATATTCTTTTAGAACTTGCTTGAATGCACATAACACAGCTTGTGTTATGTAATATTCATTTGGGCATATCAGATAAAAAGCGGTCACCACTAAGGGCAATCTGAAATTCTACAAGGCTTGATAACCTTTTAAATAAACTGGCATCATTCAGTGGGTCACACACTTCTGAGAAAAACTGCCTGCAATCTGCCCCAAAGCCTAAATTTTTTTTTTCCAAAGTCTTCACCCCAGGTACCAAGCCTGTACTATTGTAACATTCATTTTCTTCTTGATGCTGTAGGAATTTTGACACTGATCAAACTAACTTGGCTACTCATTCCCACTTGACCACCAACATACAATCGGATGTGGAAACCATGAATAGGATTTGAAGTCACCTCTATAAACAATCACCCTCTCCTCCCCCGACCTCTGTTGTACTGAAGGATAAGATGGCCCACCTGGCAAGAAGAACTGGCTTGCTTTGAGGTCACCGAGAATGCCTTTGTCAACTGCTGGATATGGTCACAGACATCCAGTCTTTAAGTAAGGGACTGCAGTCTTCTAGGATTTTGTCAAGTGGCTGTTCATTATCAATGCATTAAAACTGTTTGGATCACTGAAAAGCTCTCCACCAAAAAATCCCATTTGCCCCTCTGCAGATACAAATGAGACCAGACACTTAAAGGCTATACACAACCAGAAGCAGAAAAGGGTCTTAATTACATAGTTAGGTCCCTCATGAAATATTTAGAGTGATTGAAAATCTCAACTTCAGTCAACTAAATGAATAGCCTTTGGACCATCTACGTAGCTCTGACAAGTTCCTCTGGTTTACCAAAGGGCAAGATGAGAAGAGCAGACCTACTCCAGAGCGACAACACATTGATGCTACCTGGGTGGTCCTGTTCCTATGCTGGGTCAGCATCCAGTCTATTTTAGCAGGAATTGGCTCCCTTCCCCCATTTGCTCCTGGTGGCACAGGTCTGAGCTATACATGGAGATCTTCTAACTGTGCCTCCTCAGCAGCATCAGAGGACTGGACTATGGCCTTGTCACATAGCCTGAAGATCTATCATCATTGTGCTTCTGGCCTGGGAATCAGAGAGCTTGTGCTTACTGCTGGGCAGGGTGAGCGGGGCAGACCTCCTCCTCCTCCTCCCTGTGAGGTGGGGCAAAGCAGGAGTCACCTTGGGCCCTCAGGGAGGTCTTGAGGAGGAGTTTTCCCCAGGTCAAGTGCTGAATAAGCTCACAGGACTCCAGCCTGAGGCACAAGGCTGTGGTTCCCCAGAGATTTGGTGAATGAAGTCTTGACCACCACCAGTGCAGTGAAGTTGATTGTCCCAATATCAAAGCACGCTGTTTTCCTCTGGTGAAGATGACCACTCATCTCAACACCTACAGCTGCTCTCAACTGACACCAGAAAAGGACCTCAGGCAAAAGCAGGTCCGTTAGTTTACTGAATATGGAAGTTTTGGGGTACAAGTGTCAAACACCCCAATATAGCAGTAGCAAAGGGGGAAGAGTTAGTAGGGGCTGAAAGGCAATGCCTCCACTGTTTTGAATCAGAGAATTAGCACACTGACTCCAGCCAGCATGCAGAGGCTGTGGGCAGACACTGTTTTCTTGACCTGATTGTCCACTAAGGATTTCACCAACTTGTCTTCTGAGTAACTGTCCCCAGGACCCTACAGCCAGGTCCAGTCCAGGCAATAAAGTATCACTCCCTTCCCACTAAGTGTCAGCAACCCCCCACACAGGCCAAGCACCCTGTAGTTGGAGGGCACCCTGATGCCATCTTGCTGCCCCTTACCAGTGAGCTTCGATGTGGCTGAGGCTGGTAGATAATGCCTTCTAGGGGTGCTCTTCGGAACCCATAAGGCCATTAGGGCTATGAAACCAAGAACTTAGCCTTGGGATCTTGTTCACAGAGAATCTGTCTGAGACATCAATGACTTCAAAACAGTCAACGATTTCTCAAATATATGTTGGGATGTTATAAGTATCTGTGTATGTCTTCTGAAGGCCTTCCTGGATGATTAGATGGCCATTCTCTCCTGTTTCTCCCTTTGGGAAAGACACCGAGCCCAGATGATATCTCATAGCCCACTGAACAATGAGAAGCCCCTACTCTGACTTGGGCCTTCTACCCTCCACCCCTACCCCGTACACACTGGGACTGCTTCCTCTGCTAAACCACTGTTCCTTTTGTCACAGGGCATCTATCTCCTTGGTGATCAACTTCTTCTGAGACATGCTCCTCTTGAGCTTAGAATTAGCTAGCCCTACCTCCATTTAATGTATGGAGAAAACCTGGTCCTGCTAGCCTACAATTTGTTTAACTTGCTGTATACATTGTCCAGCTAGACCTTTTATTTCTCTCTCTGCTTTTTTTGTATTGGGTTTTGTTTTGTTTTCCGCCTACTCAGTCCTCAGTTCAGTCAGTTCTGACTGTGCTGCCTCCCTAACCGCAGTATATTGCTGTGAGCTGTGGCCCTTCCTTTCTGAGGGATGTTCTAAAACCTAGATGAAAGGTGGCAGGGATGTGGGAGAGGTGGGGGCTTGCCTTGTCAGCTGTCAAACTTCTGTCTCCCAACAAACTCCACCGTGCAGGATGGCCAAGAAAGACCTTTTAGCTGGAGTCTATACCCTCAAGGCCTCAAGGTCACTGTGCCTTTAATGAATACCAGAAGTTTCACTGAGGACTACACACCCTCTTCTCCATTACAGCACCTTTCTCCTAGAGTCCAGCTTCATTATTTTGAAACAGTAACAACAAAGCGAAACAGTATCCCCCCCACACACACACCCTAGTGCCCAGCTGCAAGCCTGCCTGTCACATTCCCTAAAGTTCCCTGCAACTCTCAGCACAACAATTGCAGTGTTTCCCCAAGATTTCCAGAAACGGTTGCTGTTCTCACAGGGCCTATTGCCACACCGTCTTTATCTCCACCTGTGTCTGCAACTTATCTGGTGTGGAGAAGAGACCCATTGGTGCTAGTCCTTAGGACCTTATACATTTGTCTGTCATGTTCCTCCTCTGATCTGAGTAGTTATCACTTGGTTGGTCTTCTGCAGGAACCCCACTCATGCTTCCAAGTTCTAGCTCAGATGGTACCCTCAGATGGTGCCCTCTCTTGCACAGCCATTTACACGTGGTCTTGATTGCTTCCCAGGAAGGATGATGATGATCTCCATCCATTCAAATCCACATTCCCAGGGACCGAGGCTGGAAGAACTGGAATGCCCTGTGTTTCTGCCCTGAATGGCCAGGGTAAGACAGCGAGGCTGGGAGGCCCAGGGAGAGGAAGGCACAGCACTGTGAATCCCTGGTAAAGAGTTGTCTGTTTGAAAAGTGTCAGTGCAGTGAAGAGCACCAGAGGCTCTTCACTGGGGTCCTCGTGAGTCTCCTAGACTTGAACGACCCAGACAGAAGCTGGAGTACGGAGCAGGGGATTAGATGAGCCTTTGGGTATTTGTGGTGATTATCTCATTCCCATCCACAGGGTTTATTGCAGGGTTGGTTTGCTCAAAGCCTCTGGAGGGCCAGTTCGAGGCCCCTGGAACGTCATTGCTGATGACCATGTGAGCAGCACACGACATTGAGTAGTAGATTCTGTTGACATGAAATCAGCTGGGCCGCCTGCGCCCCTCCCCCCATTAGTACAAAGGTCCAAAATCATTCCTGGAGACTCTCTGGGACCCTTCAGTTGTCAGGCCCCTCAGTCTTGATTTCCCTTGGGAGAAAAAGAATGGGCCCTTTACTTCCCACCGTGAGGAAGTTGAACGGTTCATAGATTTCAGCTGTCTTGGTGGTCGTCATGACCTACAGCTGCCTCTAAGTTGAGGCATTCTTGGCTTACTATCAACAATGAACAGGAAGCACTTTTACAAATAAGATAGGTTCTTGATAGTGGCAGTCAGTCCCCAAGGTCTCCTTTATATGTAGCTAACAATGCATACCCCCACAATAGTCCTCAATACACGTGGGGAAATGCAAGCTTATTCCCTCCCAAGGACACAATACTAGACACTGTCATGCTCTGCCACAATTTTGTCATACTCCCCAAAGCCATTCACACCAGACTTGACCATAGGCACCTTATAAAGGGTTTTATTCAGCTCCTGGCACAGTGCCTTTATTTTTTTTTTGTAACATTTCACTTCCTTTAGCTTTGCCAAAATCCACTCTTAAGAATTTCACTCTTAAGAATTGTGTTCCTTTTTTTTTTTTTTCACGAAAGAGGTCACTGAATTCTACTTCCCACACATGGTTTTGCACTTGGGACTGCATAGACTCATTACATAGACAACACAAACCCTCATTTGCAGCCTCATGCCTGGTGATGTGGCTCACAATGAAACCCTATAAGCTACTTCATGCCAGAGTCAAGATTAGGATACAAGCCTCCTAGCCCTTACTTTTCTGACTTATTTTTACTTCTTTTTCTTTTAGCCAGCATGCATTTAGCCCCAGCTGCTTCTCAACAACACATGAACCATGTCTGAGAGAAAGCCTCCTCTGGGGAGAAGGTGATCTGTTTAAAGACAGATAACCCCCAAAGGATGGTTATCATTTGACTGTTTGTTAGATATTTGGTTAAGGTAGAGAATAGGTAGGGATAAGAACTGAACCTTGGGGTTCCAAACACGGGCCGGAAATGACCAGTGAGACTCTCTTACATCACCCAGAATCTGAAAAGCCCAGGGATGGTGAACACAAAGGATACAGGAAAAACAACAGCATAAAGAATGTGGTCCATCTCTTTCTCTCATTCTCATTTTGCTTTTTGCTAAATGGAGTGTATTTTTGACACTCTGGAATGAGGCTGAATGTTGCTGCTCACCTCTAAGTGGAAAATGATGGGCCCCCTAGAGGGCATTGGTACCACTAGATGACGATCAGCATTTGGAGGGCAGAGCTGATGCCTGAGTACTTAGTGCCCACCAGCACCCTCGGATGGTCAAGGTTTATCCCTAGCAATCAAACCAAGTCTGATGAGAGGCACAAGGATGAGGCCATCATTCCCCAGACCCAGTATGGCCCACATCCAAGGAAGCAGGGATGAGGAGAAGAGAGCTAACTGAAACACAGTGGGGCTCTGAATGTCACAGCCATGGGTAGCCAGAGCATAGCTAGAAGTATCCTGGGAGACCCTGGAATTAGATAACATGGGCAGCACCCACCATTTCCTAGCTTACACACCCACAAGACTCTTCTGAGATAGGATTTCCTTGTGCTGTTACACTAGCATCTCTAAGCCTGATCCTCTGCTGTACCTACACATACATTTCCAGTCAAGGATATGACTGCCCTGTTGATGCTGAGTGTTTAGAGAAACATGGAGAAGCTCACAGAAGCTGAATGCAGCAGGGTGGGCAGAGTGAATGGAGCACAGAGCCTCTTGTTTGTTGCTCTGAGCACCCGAGCTTTCCAGACCTGGGACACCCTCAATTAGTTCTGACTAACTCTGGGACAATAGTTGCTCTGTGACCAAAATTGTACACAGACCTTTCAAACCCATTTTAATACTGGGGACTGAAAGAGAAGGGGCGACAGCGGGGGGTGGGGGAGGAAGCACACTTAGGAGCTGTGCACTCTCAATATACGTTAAGCATTAGTCCCGGAGCTCCCCAAATCTCATACCTCCGTGAATAGTCACTGCTGTCAGATTTCATGCACACTTTCAGTAAAAGGGGAATGGGTGAGGGAATCACTGATGTTCCTACTTCCTTACAGCCATCTCTCCATCAGGAGACTAATGACTCCCTTTGGTATATTTGGTCATGATAGTCAAGCATCCCCTGTACACAAAACGCGTCATTGGAGAACCATGGTGCAACTTTACATAGAGACCCAAGCCAACATTTCCCTAACTGGTGGCCTTTCTTAGGGCATCAAAACGCTCTAAGGGCTGCCTCTAACCAAGACTCTCTCAACTGATAATAAGACCCTCTTTCCTTCCTAGCCAAGCAACTCACTACCACACTCCCTTCCCTGCCTGCTGTGGGGCCCACCACAGGGGACAATAGCAGAAGGGGGACTCTACAAAGGAGGCCACATCATTTCCCAACAACTCCCTTGGCTCTTTGTCCCTAAAGTATTTTACTTCTCTTGTGTCTGGTTCTATGACTGAATCCTATGCCAAAAAGCACTGGGAAAGCCCAGTTCCATGATCCCCCAAATTAACCACCTTGCGTCTTGTCCCATGTCTAGAATGCAACAACAGGGGAACCCTGAATAGAAATGGTCCTCCTGTCTCATCTGGGAAAGGGAAAGAAGCTTCCAAACCCAGGCAGCATATGCCAAGCTGAAGAGCTCTGTGAAAGAGATGGTGAGAGGCCTGGGAGCCTGGGACAGATACTGGTTCTTGGAGGCACAGTCAGTTGCTGGAGTATTGTCCCATTCAAGAACACAAACCTCTTAGGACAGAGACCCTGTCTTACTCACTTTTGCCCCCTATGCCTGGCACATACCAAGTGTTTAAGGAAGAGAAGCAACAAATAATCTCCTAGGTCCAGGAGTGTCCGGTGGAAGTGGACACAGCCCAGGTCCAGGAGTGTCCAGTGGAAGTGGACACAGCCCAGGTCCAGGAGTGTCCAGTGGAAGTGGACACAGCCCAGGTCCAAGAGTAGCCAGTGGAAGTGGACACAGCCCAGGTCCAGGAGTGGCCAGTGGAAGTGGACACAGCCCAGGTCCAGGAGTGGCCAATGGAAGTGGACACAGCCCAGGTCCAGGAGTGGCCAGTGGAAGTGGACACAGCCCAGGTTGCACCCATCTTCTGGTGTAAGTTCCAGTGCTTACTTACCTAGCCAGGGTCTCCTGATGATGATGGTGGGAATGAAAACCAGGCCCAGGTGGAGGGGGCTCAGCAAAACTGAGCCTGAGAAAAGTTTACTGTAGTAATCAGACCCTTTTGTGTGTGTGTGTGGTTTATTAAGACAGGATTTCTCTGTGTAAATTTGGAGCCTGTCCCAGAACTCGTTTTGTAGGCCAGGCTTGTCTGCCTGCCTCTGCCTCCCAAGTGCTGGGATTGAAGGTGAGCGCCACCACTGCCCAGCGCAATCAGACTTCTTAGACCCTTAACAGAAACAGAATGCAATGGTAGTTACCAGGATACGAGGAATTAGCAAGCTACGCAAGGTACACAAGATTGTCTAAGACTAATTGTTCTGCCAAACTTTTACATGCTTCACTGGCTTTTAGGGAACACAGACAAGCCTGTGGGGCAAGACTAAATCCATTCTGCCTGCTTGGGCCCATTTATGCGAGGTCCTGCACCACTGCCCACATCTATAGCAAGGAAATGGGACCTTTCATTGAGAGTAACACAATCTAATAGCCAAAGAATACATGTACCCTTGTATATCCTGTGGGTGTGTCTTCACAGCTAATGCTGGGCTTATAGAGGTTAAGAAAACCATGGTTTTCTCCTGTCTTTTCCCCACTCCCTAGCCTCTGTCACAGGACAAGGGCACAGTCTTAAGGTGTCTCTCTAATACAGAGAACTCCAGACCTCTATTTACACTATCTGAACCTATGAAGAGACCTCTCACCTGTAGTTCAACTTATGTCCCCTGCTTTCCATTTCAGGGACTAACACCCTTCAGTGCACCCAGCTCCTAAATAAATACACAGAGCGTTATTCTTACTTACGAATGCCTGGGCTTAGCTTGGCTTGTTTAACTAGCCAGCTTCTCTAACTTAAATTAACCTGTTTCTCTTCTTCTATATCTTGCTGCTGGGCTTTTCACCTTTCTTTCCTCTATATGTCTTTCTTCCCTTCTTACTCTGTGGCTAGTTGTGTGGTTGGGTGGCTGTCCCTGGCATCGTCCTCTCCCCCTTTACTCACTTTAAGCTCTTCTCTTCTCTAGATTTCTTCTCCTATTTATTTTCTGTGCTTGGCAGCCCCACCTATCCTTTCTCCTGCATTGCTATTGGCTGTTCAGCTCTTTATTAGACCATCAGGTGTTTTAGACAGGTGTGGTAGCAAAGCTTTATACAGAGTGAAACAAAGGCAACATAAAAGAATTATTAACATCATTAAAAATATTTCACAGTATAAACATATGTAACACATCTTAAACAAATATTCCACAACACTTTCGCCAGTTTCTTTCTTTTCTAAACCACAGAGCTAGAGCAGGGGAAACCTGTACTGGTTTCACACCTCTCTCCTACTCTATACCCGTAGGTTTCATTTATGAAATGACAATAAAGAATGTTATTTTTCAAAGGCATTGGGCAAGTACAATACCATGTATGCAACACCTAGTACATGCCAGGCCCTGAATAGACAAAATTCAGCAGGCACTAACTAGATTGTCATTAGACCCAACAGAGGAAGCAATGTGTGCTTGCTGACTTCCCTAACGGGACCATTCCTGCTGCAGGCAAGCAAGATGCAAGCAGACAGAGGCCCCCACAGGCCAGAAGGCCCAAACTCTGTCTGTCTCTAGTCTATTCAGTCTGCAGCACTGTTGGAGAGCTTAGAATGAACCTGAAACAGTCCTTGTCGACATCTCATCCAACTTTTTGCGGTGTGAAACACATAATGATTAATACTAAGAATCAATACTGTCCAAGGGCCTAGAAGCGGTTCTATATGCAATGTCTCATCTAACAAATGGATTCGGCATATCCATTTTCAATGCTTAAAAACATTTTTTCCAATTCCTTTTGATTACTTCAGATAATTAAGACTGACAAGAGAGTAAACAAATAAGGTGTCACTAAATAATCACAGCTGCTATAGAAGTAAGCCAAACTGATTTCTTTTTGAATAACTGCAGTTGGGGATATGTCTCAGCAGTTCAGTGCACTGGTTGCTCTCCCTGAGGACTCAAGTATCTCACAACCATCTGTAACTGCAGCTCTAGGGGATCCAATGCCTTCTTCTGGCCTCTGCGGGCACCCTCATACACACAAGTAAAACACACATGCACATAAATAAAAAATAAATTTAAAAAGTCACTAGTTCAAGTTAGAGTAACATCATAAGGGGGGCTGTAGTTCATGGTAGTCCAGCATTTGTGCAACAGCATTGTGCAGGATGCTTGAAGTCCCGCGTTTAATCCTCCACAAGTACTGACACCGAAGAGTTTGATTAGGCCTGCGTCTGTCCATCACCATCACAGAGAGGTGGCATGAAGAACTCAGAGCATAGTACAAAGAAGCAAAGGGAGCTAGGTATATGGAGAGGAGAATCCCGACTCTGGGCTCTTGTCTGCGACTGTGGATCAGTAGTGGCTGTGACCGGAAGTTTCTGTCTTCACCAGCTAGGTGATGAGGGAGAAGTCAGAACTTCAGGGGGTGTGTTAAGAACATCAGACAGGCTTAGAGGAATGGGAGGAGAGGAAAGAAAATACATACATTTCCTCCTTTTTGTAAAAATTTTAATCAGAGCTCTTTTTATTATTTGAAGTATCTATAATGAAAAATAATAAAGCACTTTCTAAAAATTAAAACTAAAAAGTGCATTTTTAAAAGAAAAAGTTAAAAAAAGAAAAAGAAAGCAAACCTTGTTGAGTGTAATTTAGTGTTTATCAACACTTTAAACTGCGGATATTTATCCTAAAATTCTACTTCAGGATATTTTAGAGAAATAGTCACATATAAGAGAAGTATTGAGTACCAATATAGTAGCTTATTATCCAGGCATGGTCATTATTAGCAGGGGAACCACCAACTATAGACTATAACATCAAACTATTGGCATAATAGTCAGCAATGAAAAAAATTGAACTCCAGATCCTATGCTTATACCAAACTCAGATGTGCCACCATGGGAAAAACAACAGGAAGTAGCCCTGTCCATGGCCAGTCACACATGCGAAGCAGAGATTGGCTACTATGGCAAGAAAAGCAGAAATACCGGAGCTGGGGGAGGTCACGCCAAAGCCATATACCTGCCTAAGACAAGGTCAATAGAGAATCCATGACTACTACTAACACTGAACAGAGGCAAGGAGCAACAGCCATCTGCTCCCGAAGGGAAAGAAAGCGTGGATGTGTGGTGTAGACATCACAGAGTACAGAAGTTAGGGGTGCTTGGTGATGGCATAACTTCCCCTGCCCCTGCCCCGTGTCTGTCAAAGCACAAGCTAATAACAGCCTGCTGCTGCTGGACTTTGAAGCCTGTGGTCTAGCGAGGGAAGCACCCTGGGGGAAGCTTGTCCAGTCCCCAGCCCAACAGCTGACACTCACAAACATTTCTTCAACTCTCCAGTCTAAATTGATGACCAACGTTAAATAAAAACCACAAGATAATTGACTTTAAAAAGATAACTTGGAAGATGAAAAGATGGCTCAACAATTAAGGCCAGGCACAGGTTTCTGCAGAGGACAAGAGTTCGGTACCCGACAGCCACCTCTGGACCATAGCCACCTAGAACTCTAGCTCCAGGGCACTCCCATGCATATACTCCCATACACATATACACAGTCTGAATAATATTTTAAACATTCACATTTTTACTCTTTTTTAATTTCTAAAATTTATTATGTATACAGTATTCTGTCTGCATGTATGCCTACTCACCAAAAGAGGGCACCAGATCTCATTATAGATGGTTGTGAGCCACCATGTGGTTGCTAGGAATTGAACTCAGGACCTCTGGAAGAGCAGCCAGGAACCAGTGCTCTTAACTTCTTAACTTTCTCTTCTTAACCTTAGAAGTTCCTTGAGATGCATGGATGTAGATCTTGCTAATCTTGATATATGATGCTTTTTATTGGCAAATTCTTTTCAATAAAATTTCATTTTTTTTTACTTTTTCAAAGATAAAAATCAACAGAATTAGAAGTGAATGACACTTTGTAACTATCAGACAGAGATATGAAAATGCTGGGATGGATGTGTTAAATAATCCACTTGAGCCTAGCATGGTAATACATGCATTTAATCCCAGCACTTGGGAGACAGAAGCAGGTGGATCTCTGAGTTCAAAGCTAGCCTGGTCTACAGAGAGAGTTCCTGGACATCCAGGACTACACAGAGAAATTCTCTCTTTAAAAAAAAAATCCACTTGTAGAGGATTAGAAGAGGACATTTCCAGCAGCTCAGACAGGGACAGAGAATCAAGCAAAAACAAAACAAAACAAAACTGGGTGCTATAAATTTAATGTCTGAGATGAAGTGACTTGACATGCTCATCGGCAGAGGGCACCAAACCAAGGAGAGAATCACTGAGCTCAAAGATTAGACCAATAGGAATTATGTAATTTGATGGGTTGTGGTGTAGCTTGGTGAATGATTTTAACATTCAAAAGACACTGTCCCTAATACACACAGAGAGAGAAAGAAAATAAAACCAAAGAGTTGGCTGACAATGTAAACACATATTTGAAACAGGGTATTATTATGCCTCCCTCACAGACCTGGATCCACCCACCATATAGTGCTAGATTGAAGGCACTCACCACCACACCTGACAGCCTAAAACATTTGGAGTTTCAAAAGGAAAATAGTTTAAACACAAACATGCAAATAATTAGTGAGCAAATATTTTTTTTTTAATCAAAGGCAAATCACATGTCCCAGGAGCTCCTGCAACTCGGAAGATGACCAGATGCTGTCTTTTCAGCAACAAGAAAATTCACCCAAGAGTCTGGGGGAGACTTCAACAAGGAAAACATCCTCAGAAAAAGAAGGTGAAATTCCTCCTAAGGTCAAAACAGGATTACCCCACAACTTACAGTTCCGCCTTTCATGATCTAAGAAACTAAAACACAGGAAAACAAGAATTCAATCAAAGGCTGTGCCCTAGATGGGTGGAATAGTGCGTGTCTAGCATGCTTTGAGGAAGACTTGGGTTTAATCCCCAGACTACTCAAACAGTATAAATAAACAACGAAGAGGGAGACATTTCCCACTAACCACTGAGTTGTTTTAAATTTTTGACCCCATCCCCAGCCTCAAACCTAATCTTACTCTCTGGATATCCCTTCTGAGATAACCTGAAGCTACAAAATAGATATGTCTCTTCCCATCTACTCCAGCTCTCTTGGTCTACCCCAGTCCTCCCCGTCCACCTCAGTCCTCCCCGTCCACCCCAGGCCTCCCCGTCCACCCTGTCACCTCTTGACCTGTAGCCTCCCTCTCCATTCCTGCCTGCAGACCTTCCAGTATCTCACCCCTATTCTCCCAGCCAGGTAGCTTCAGTTCTGCCAACCAGGAACAAACAACTATATCGCTAGGGCATGCTTTAGTCTGGACTCATTTCCCCTTGCAGGGGCTGGGAGCCAGTCATTCTGAGCAAATGTCACATAAGCCACTCCAAGCCGAAGGTGTGATGAAAAGGGGCTTTCTTGCCAGGGTGACTTAGCACAGTGAGCAAGCATCCTCTAGTGCTTTTTGAATCCTTTACTTTATCCAGAATCTTTTTTTTTCCTTTTTTTTTTTATTGAGAAAAGGAGAAAAAAAAAAAAACAAGTTTCCACCTCCTCCCAGCCTCCCATTTCCCTCCCCCTCCTCCCACCCTTCTCCCCCTCCCCCCACTCCTTTCCCCCTCCCTCTCCAGTCCAAAGAGCAGTCAGGGTTTTCTCCCCTGTAGTAAGTCCTAGGTCCTCCCCCCTCTGTCCATATCTAGGAAGGTGAACATCCAAACTGGCTAGGCTCCCACAAAGCCAGCACATTAAGTAGGATCAAAACCCCGTGCCATTGTCCTTGGCGTCTCATCAGCCCTCATTGTTCCCCATGTTCAGAGAGTCCAGTTTTATCCCATGCTTTTTCAGTCACAGTCCAGCTGGGCTTGGTGAGCTCCCATTAGGTCAGTCCCACCGTCTCAGTGGGTGGACACACCCCTCGTGGTCCCGACTTCTTTGCTCATGTTCTCCCTCCTTCTGCTCCTCATTGGGACCTTGGGAGCTCAGTCCAGTGCTCCAGTGTGGGTCTCTGTCTCTATCTCCATCCATCGCCAGATGAAGGTTCTATGATGATATGCAAGATATTCGTCTTGCTAAGGGAAGTAAACAAAATTGCCAGGGAGAAAATTGGGATCTTGGGGGTGGGGTGGGATGGGGGTAAGGGGAGATGGGGAGAGAAAAGTTAGAAGGGAAGGAGGGGGGGCCTTGGGGAAACAGGAGGATTGGGATAAAGGAAGGTTGGATAGGGGAGCATGGAACCACAATTCTTAGTTAAGGGAGCTACTTTAGGGTTGGCAAGAGACCTGACCCTAGAGGGGCTTCCAGGTGCCCAAACCGAGGTATCCAGAATCTTGATTCTGGTTCCCAAGATACAATAAGTTAAAGAACCCTTCCTGTGATGACAAGTGGGTCAGTATAAGGCCCTCAGATACAAGATATTTGGGAACTTGAGGTTTTTTTAAGTTAATATATAAGGTAACATATTTCATTATGACATTTTCTCATACATATGTATACACGTATATAAATTTAGGTAGACACAATGGTACCTTGTTCTTATACATAACTACATAGGGTAAAAGGGCCAGTCAAGAAAAATCAGCCAATCCCTGAGCAGGAAATCAACCAATCCCTGAGCACAATGACTCTGAACCCAAACCATTGAAAGAAACACACCTAAGATCTGAAACCTGAGCCAGAGAAACACTTTATCCCTGTGAACCCAGAACCAAAGAAACATACCCTGACTCTGAAACCAGTTCCAAAGAAACATATTGTTTCTAGAATGAGAGCCAGAGAAAGAAATATGCCTTGACTCTAAAATCAGAGCCAAAAGGTTAAAAGAATCAGTGAAAGAATCACTGAAATCAGAGCCATCTCTGCCCCTGACCAACTAAACTAACTTACCCCTGAGCAGAAAAACTAATCCCTGAGCAGAAAAACTTCTCCCTGGGAAAACTGAAGAAGTCCTATATAAGTCCTTCTGCCTGTTCAGTTGCTGGCAGTCCTTTCCCACTTCTGCAGAGGCAGCCACTCTCCTGGACTCCCCCCCCCACACACACACACATACACAAATCTCTCTCTCTCTCTCTCTCTCTCTCTCTCTCTCTCTCTCTCTCTCTCTCGTCTTGGGTGAAGATCTTCATTTGCCTGCACAGAAAAGGTGTTCCCTTAGGGAGGTTGAGCACCACTGAGCAGAAAAAGTAACAATTTTTGGTGGCGCCAGAAAAAAAATGCTACAAGAGTTTCCCCTTTGGTTCCCCTTTTAGCAGTGTGTAGCAGAAGAAGTAACACGTTGGGCCGCCTAGGATATTCCCTTAGGCTGTAGCAACTCTCTAGGAGAGAAGCAGCATTGCTATACCCTGAGGGGAAACCATTCCCCCACTGAACCCCAGCTTCAGGTAGCCTGGCTTCTCAACAAGCCAGGACACCTTTCCCTCCAGGGCTGAGCTGTCCTATCGCGGCTCTGCCCTCCAGAGCTGTCCTATTGAGGCTCTAGGTATAGCTTGGCTTCCAGGTAAGTTAGGATATCTTTGCAGCTCCAGAGCTGTAGCACTAACACTTGCTTGAAGGGGAATCTCTGTCAGTCAGTGATCTTGAAGAGGTTGGACCAGGTTAGGACATGATTTATTGGGTACCTAGAGAAAAACCACCCGCCTGCCCAGGGTTCACTCTCTCTCTGTGGTTCCTGCCCTACATAGCTGAGATTGGACTTCTTGTTCCTGTTTCGTGAGTTTACCCCTTATAATAAAGAAAATATAAATTGGTATATCTTGGAGTTAGCCTGGGATTCTTTGACCCAGGATAATTTATACCATTATCCTTCTCCTTCTGCTTCCCTGATCCCTTAATTCCCTCCAATCAGTGCCTTGTTTGCTTTCATGTCACACATACATGTATATTTATATGTGTTGTGTGTACAAATATCTATGCACATCTTATATACACAGACTGTGTATATAAGAGAAAACATTTGTCTTTCTGAGGCTGGCTTATTTCACTTAACCTGATGACCTCCAGTTTCATCCATTGTCCTGAAAATGTCATAATTGCATTCCCCTTTATGGCTGAATAAAATCCCATTCTTGTATGCCACAACAGCATTTTATTTTTGTGAGTATGGGGCATAGAATGGACTAGATAGCTACTGCTCTGTCTGACTTCTTTCAAAAGGATGCTATCTCATTCTCTCATTGTGGCAACTTAAAAACACTAAAGCCTACAAAAAAAAAATAAAACCACTCTGCCATCAGCACCTAACTTTTGACTGGACACACTCTCCTTCAGCCTTTCAGTCTCTTCTTGTACTGTGTTCTGGTGGCTGCCTGGTGGGGGGTGGTGGTGGTGGTCAGCTCAGACTCTCAGAGCTCATTGTCCTGGTGCATGCTCAGGGTCTCTCCCATGAAGGCTGCAACCAGCTATAAACTAGTTCATTCCACTGTTTTGACTTTGAAATAAAAGGAAATTTATATGGGGGGCATATTCATTTACTGCAGCACTAGTCTCAGCAGCGAAAGATGCTACAACATCACCTGTTGATGGATGAATGGATAATATGGGTTATATCCACTCAATGACTCCATGAATAGTCAACCTGAAAAATGAGGTACAAGTTCAGCAGTGCAGATGAACTTATAAAACGTGAAAGAAGCCAGACAACAAAATGCATATGGTTCCATTATATGAAGTACCCAAAACAGGAAAACCCATAGAACCTGAAGATTCATGGTTGCTAGGGCCTGGGGCAGCAGGTTGGGGGAGAGGAGAGCTGGGGTGGAGAGAGGAAAGTGTTTTGAAACTAGACAGAGGCGATGGGCACTGTGACTGTATACAATGTGCCTGAGCTGTAACTCTGAGGTAGTTCATTTCATGTCATGCAAGCTTTAGCTCAGCGGAGGAGAGAACGAGCGAGCATGTCATGGGCGAAAGCCACTAGCGACTCCCTGCTTTAGGAGTCACCAGGCATGGGTTTTTAAGCTAAACAATGGAATTCTATGGGAATGCACAGCCACGCTGTCATCACGGGTGGTTTAACAAACGGTGGGCAGTTTTAAAATGCTTCCAAAGGAAACCTAAAGGCAAAATTCACTTAGGTGATTTTTCTAAGATTTTTATATTTTCAATTATGTGTGCTTGTATGTGAGTACAGGTGCCCATGGATGCCTAAAAATGGTATTAGATCTGCTGGAACTGGTGTTAGAGGCAGCCAGGAGTCACCTAACATGGGTGCTGGGAATCAAACTTGGGTCCTGTGAAAGAGACCAGTATGTGCTCCTAACCTCTGGGCCTTTCCGATGACTAAAGGGTGCCCAAGGCATTGCCCAAGCCCTCCACTGTAAGGAAGCCTGAAGAGAACTGTCCAGCTAGGAGGAATGTAACACCACATGAACATTGGGATCTGCACGAGAGAACAGGCGTACGCAGGAGAGGAACAATGCGTGCATTTCTCCAAGTCGTTGGCTCATATACCCGAGAAAGCCATTTGCTTACCCAGAGCCACTGCAGCACTGTGGCTGCTGACGGATTCTAAACCCCACTATTTAGACCCAGTTCCCCCAAGTTCCTCTAATCTAACCTCTGTCTCTAACCTACTGAGACACAAAGCTTTGCCACAGTGATACTCTCTGACTGTAGTGAGTTCACATAAACTGAGTTTTACCCTTTAAAAAAAGAGCAAGTACAGTGTACACAGTACACGCCTGTGTTTGTCTAGAAAGATGATATTTCTGCCTACACTGAGAAAGTTCTAGCAGGTTCCTACAACAAGCCTACTGGGAAAGAAGAATTCTTGCTGAAAGGTTCTGGAACAGCAGGGGACTTTTCTTCCCTTTGGTTCTTTCTTTAATGTTGTCTGAGTTCCTTAAAACAGGTGTAAATTACCTTTCTAGTTTAAAATTCCCATTTCAAAAGCAACCAGACAAACACAGATCAGGCTATGCTTCCAGGAGTCCAGCGAGAAATGTTTGACACAAACTGACTCCTGGGTCAGAAATTATTCTTTGCTAGGCTGGACAGAATAGTCTGGGTAGAGAAATGTTTTTTATAAAATGCGCAACATCGTTGTCTTAGTCATTACGAGAAGAGTCAAGAATCATAATTCTATTCAGCTTTGACCTAATGGGCCTACCCACTGGAGCAGAAGTCCCACTGTGCTGCAGGAAAGTTATGGAAAGAGACTTTTACAGAAGTAGTGAGGAGTTAATGGTGGCTCTTCGGTGCTCTGGAGCAGAGTGTGGGACACTGGACCTAGTTGGGGTGCAGAGGCAGACACTGAGCTTCCATTCTGTTACTGACTCAACCCTGAGCAACTGTCCCCAGAAACCTTCTGGAGACGGGCCAAGGCCGCACTGAGTATCGCCCCCTTCCCTCTGAATGTCAGTGACTCACACAGAGACCAAGCAGCCTGAGCTGGAAGCAGTCTGAGGCCACCTCACAAGTGTTCTTCACTGAACTCCCCAGACAAGGTGGATGTTCTCCTTGGGAGCTTTTCTGGGCCTTTCTACAGCCAAAGAAAGCACTCCTTGCTTTGTCTTTGCAGATGGGATCCCTTAGCCCATGCCGATAGGTGGTTCCCTCCCACTCACAGGAAGGACCCCTCATTACTGACTCTCTCGGGATCCAGCATCAGAAGGAAATTCTGACACCACATCCAAAGCAGCAAATGCAGTTGGTTCCCATGTAGCCATGCCCTGGGCACAGTCAGAGCATCCTCAAACTTTCTAGGCTGGCTTCCAGAGCTCCTGAGGAAGCTACAGTGTGGCTCTGTGGGTCTCTCAGGCAGGAAGCATTGGGAGGAAGCTCACTAGTAGCCCTTTCTGTCATAATTTGTCCTGCTTTTTGATCACTTCATTGAGATGAAGATTAAATTAGAATTTAAGATGATGTTTTAGTTGTACCAGGTATAATATTCGGCAGCCATCTTAGGACATGGGCTTGATCTCTTCCCAGCAGGGCTATTCTCAGCCCACTCAAACCCACGTTCCCAGGGGCCAATGCTGGAAGAACTGGAACAGCCTGTGTTTCTGCACTGAATGGCCAGGATGAGATGACAGAAAGACTGTGAAGCACAAGGAAAAAGTGCAGTGCCACATATCCCAGCAAAGAGTTGCCTACTTGAAAATAGTCAGTGAGGGTCATTTCTGATTCCTCTAGAGTAGTCCCATGTGGAACGACTGGAGTTGGGGTGGGGCTCTGATGGGCCTGTGGATATTTGTAGTGTTTATCTTGTCTTCCTAAACTGTGTTGAGGCAGTTCATGATTTGTGGCAGGGTTGGATTACTTGGGGGAGGGGGTCAGCTGTGCTTTGAGCATAGTCTCACAGTGCACTTTGTGTTTGATTTAAAGCCACTGGGCCTTCTGCATACAAAATTAGTCCACAGATCCAGGGGCATTTCTGGAAATTCCATGGTGTTCTTTATCTGCTCAAAGATACATCAGCCTTGTTTTTCCTGGGGAAATAATTGAGCCTCTTATATATCCCTGGTACAAATGTTAAGCAGAAGATAGATTTATAGATTTCAGCCGCCATGCCTTAGGCTAGTAATATGACCAAGAGATGAATCAGAGCCGCATTCCTGGCTCACCACCAACCATAAACAGCGAACCCTAACTCTTCCTTGCAAATAGGGTGGTGTTCTTGATGGCTCAGAAGCCCCAACAAGATTACAAAGTACACCACAGTGCCTTTTATACTGAGCCACCCCAGTTTGCCTTCTTGGTTCTTCTGTGGTACCAAAGCCCCTTTAGCATATCACCTCCCTGAGTAACCTTTCTTTGCTGTGGTACTCAGCTGTAAGGCTTAGGTCTCAACCTAAGGGAGGCTGACCTCCCAGGAAGAATCATACTGATGTGTCTCCATGAGTTCAGAGCTTTGTCCGAGACTTTTGACTGACATACAAGGTGATGTTACCTTCTCATCTCACATAGAGGCATGTAAGAGAGGTTTTTTCTCCAGACATTCTCCTATAGTCAAAGGTCTTGTCGCAGGATCAAATCTACACCTAGAAGTAGCATGTTGTTGGAATACTGGAACTTTGTTGATAGTTTGAAAAGAATATCTACACAGCCAGAAAACCTGTCTGTGTAAAATAGCTAGTTACCTCGGCACTACAGAGTCTAACATAGACTTCTAGAATTAAGCATATGAGAAGGTTATTTAGGACTCTAGTTCACTGACAGCCAGCAGTACCCACTGTGGAAACAAGTACTATTGGGAATTGATACTGGAGAGACACAGACTAGGAGAGGGTATCAGCCCCAGCAAGCTGCCCAAAGTGGAGTGCCTGTCGTATGATAGTTAACTCTTGTTGTCCTGACTGCACCGTTGTCCCAATTGAGATTACCTCTCGTTCCGCAGAATGTGGAATGCACCAACATTACCAGCACATTGTGCCTCAGTGCAGTACCACACCAACTCCCTAATGGCAACCCTGCCTCCTCCATGTTGCAAGCAGCATTACTGGAGCTGCTAACCCCTGACCTCTGACCATGATGTAAGCCAGACAGCACAGGAACTGCCTTGACAGGCAGAGCTGTGGTGCCTGGGTAATGAGAGTGTAAAGGTGGCTGCAAAGGCAACTAGCCCTGTCCTAAGGACCACTCATAAGTATGCTTCAGAGTCAATGTCCCTCATTGAGACTGAGTTTGAGGACAGGTCCCTGGTCCTGATGGATAGCTCCTTTCCTGTGACTTCCTTTTGTAGTGGCCACTGGGGATCAGTATAGTTGGTCTGTTCTGAAGATGCTGGGACCCCTCTAGGCACTGTCATTCAGGGATAGCCACTACCTTAACAGCCCTGATAGGCATCCTAGGTGAGCAGTGAAGCCCCTGGCCCTGCTACTATCTGTATGACATGAGGCAAGTTCCTCAACCTCTTTGTGCCTCAGTTTCTCTATCCTTAAGAAGGACAACAAAACCTACAGGGTTGGGATGATTGTTGAGACAATGGGGTGGGAGGTGGCACTTGACACATAATAAAGGCCACATGGCTATTGTTAAGATCACTGCTTCCTCAGGACATCATATGGAGTTCTCTCTCTCCTGAAGTTGTCCTTGCCTGTGCTGTAAACGTCCTCCAAATTTGGGTTCAAACCCTATGAGACAGAGGGGCTCCCCTGTCCTAACCTCATCTCTCTTACACTTCATCTGGTGTTGAAGTGTTGAAAAGGAATGTAGACACTGAATGCAACCTCTCCCCAGAGGCTGTTTCTCAAGACATGGTGCCAGCAAAGGCCTGGAATGTCCCTGTCAAAGAAGAGTAGACCTCCTGGGAGCACACAAAGCTAGTAGACAATGCCTCTGGGGGTTCTTTTTAGCCCACTAGGCCACCAGGTCTATAGAGCCAGGAACTAGGCCTTGGGATCTTGTTCACAGACAGTCACTGGGATATCACTTGTTCAGCACAAGATGGTCTGTGATTACTTGAGCATAGGTTTCAATATAATAAGCAGCCATATATGTCCTCTGGTGTTCTCCTTGGAAGTCCAGGACCATGGATGGACACTCACCCACTTCCCCTCTGGAACCCAGTCATGATTCAAAAGGTCAAAAGAGACCTAGGAAAGGCCCCACGGCCAACAATAAGGAGCCCCTGTCCTAACTGAGACCTTCTCACACAACCCTGCTGCTGAGGGACAGGCTTGAACTCAAGGCCTCCATCTCCACAGTGGCTGATTTTTTTCAGATGATCTGCTCTTGAGGTGGAACTTGGTTAGCTCCACTCTGGTCTGCAGTTTGTCCAGCTCTGAGAGGACTTGGTCTGGCCAGCCATTCACTTGTTGGCACTTACTGGACACATTGTCCAGCTAGACTTCATATTTTTCTCCAGCTTGGTCACCAGTTCAGCTAGCTCCAACCACAACAGCTCCACGTCCAACTTCAACATGTTGTTTGGCTGTGGTCTTACTCACCCTCCTGGCTAACCAGAGGAAGGCAGCTGAGACATCAGATGGTAGCTGAGATGGGCAGGCATCTACCTAAAGGGTAGCTAGAGCTGACCCTGTGGCCATCTGCAATAACATTGTTACACGCACACACACACACTGGCCAGGTTGTACTCACAGCTGGCCAGAACTACGTCCTACAGGGCTGCAGGGCTTCCTTCAGCTCCTTACACAATGTCTTGCAATATTTTCAAAGGGTTTCCAGAGCTTTTCCTGCTCATTCTTCCCAGGCCTTCTGGTCACTGTCTTTGATCTCCACCTCCGGCTGTAGCCTGTCTAGCTAGAGGATGACCCAGTCACATTGGTCTTTTATGAACTTGTGCTTACTGTACTTGTGTGCATCTGGCTCCCCATGGTAATTTTATGACTCCCCAAGTGTTTTTTTTTTTTTTTTACTTACTTGGTCTTCTGCAGAAACCCCACTTGTACTTTCAAGTTCTCGCTTAAATAGCATCTGTTCCTGAGAGCCCTCTTCATGTCTCAAGTGCCTGGAGCATCCAACCTCAGCCTTGGTTGAGGCCCTGGACATCATTTTGCTTTATCTTGTCACCATACATCTTGATCTTTGGCCCAGGGCTCCTCATAGATTTACTGGGATCTCTCCCGAACTTCTGTTGTTTAGAGACCTAAGACATTGGCACGGTAGGTACTCAGAAAATATACAGAAAACAAATGTACGTCCAACATGTGGCTCTCTAATGGGATCTCTTCAAAGAGGTTTGTCCTTGACTTAGACACACTCGGCATGTTTAGACAGAAAAAACAATGGGAAACTCTAAAGCCAAGAGGCCAAGCAAGTTTCAGCTAGGGGGCAGAAGGGAGGAACTATGGTCATACCTCCTTATCTGGACACATGGCCAATTGTGATGGTCCAATAGCCACAGGGCCCACAGCTACCTAAGTGCATCTGTATCACATGCTGTCATGACTGACTGCAATCATGTCACCATCCCGAAAGACCCAGTCCTTGCGCTGCACTGCATTTATCTGCAGGTGTGGTGGGGATTTCCTCAGTTCCCAGAAGAGTACCTTGCATTGCTATTCCATTAATCTCCAGATTTTTCCATTGGTCCTCTTAAGGTCCATTGTCACATTATCACTGATGGCCACCTCTGTCTGCAGCTTTGTCTGGCTGAAGGATAACCTGGTGACTCTAGTTTGTTCTGAGCTTGCATTTGACTACACATGTTCCCATACCTCTCTGTAGTTCTCTGTCTGTACTGATATTTGGATGTTCTGAAGTTTGGTCCCCAGCTCCATCGGTTCTGACTGTAGGAGCTCCAGCCCCCACAATAGGACATTATTTCTTGTTCTGCAGGTGGTTTGACTCTAAACTGGATGGGGAAGTGGCCCGGAACACGTACAGCATGAGGATCTGCCTGTCCTTTATGGAAGGAGCTGCTGCTTCCTATTAGAAACAGGCTGCAGTGATGCTCACCTGTGGTTCTAGCTATGCTGGGAGTCTGAGGCAGGAAGATTGCCTGAGCTCAAGAATTTGAATCTAGCCTGGGAGACATAGTGAGACTTTGTCTCGAAACACACACAGACACACACTCACAGACACACACAAATTTAAAAACAAGTCATACAGGGACCATTTGTCTGCTATAGGCATTCATTCACACATTGAGAACTATGAAAAGATGCTTCAGTGCTGTGGGTATGCATCAGCAATAGAAATGACTCTCACGTCCTTTATAGGCTGCATAGGCTCTTCCCAATTTTTAATAGCATTCACTGGGGCAGTATCTCAGCACTTATCAGGGGAAACTTCTCTTTTTTGAAATGTCCATGCAGTACAAGCCCATGACTTCTTGCTCAAGATTCCCTATCTACATGTGGCGGGCAGCTTGCTCTATCTTAGCATAGTACCTTGCACTGCTGTTGGAGGATTTCCAGAAACTTCCATTAGTTATCCTTGGTCCTGTGAAAAATATTCCCTTTTTTGCAGCATCTGCTCCATTCTCCAGATTTACTGTCCAACCCCCTCATTTTTCAGACAGTGATAGTATATATCCTTATACCTGAGCAACTGGCCAGGGTCTTGAAATCTTTTGTTCAGTTCTTCCAGCCACGGGTCACATGCAAGATGTAGAGTGCCACACTAGAACAGCATTTCTCCAAATGTGTGCTTGACAACACTGATCCTGCATGGGGTCCAGCACCAAAAACGGTAGTGTTCCCCAAGCACCTGCGTTTGGGAAATTGAATCCTGGCTCTTCGGGGAAGTCAGCTACACAACACTCCAGTGAAGGCTCTGAAAAGGGTTCAAGCTATCGATTCCCCAAACCTTGAGAATGTTTCTCAGAGGGAAACTGACAACTTTCCGGGAGGAGAGCCAGGGCTACGTAGAAATTCAGTGTTCAAAAGGGACAGCCTGAGGAAGGGCATCATGTCTCTAAATGCGATGTTCTGAATAAACATGAAATTCCAGGTGATGCGCTACTTTACCAATTAACTTTCCCTACTACTAATAGGTGGACTTCTACCAGAGGGGGAAAGGTTTTGGGGGATATCTAAGAGATTGGATGCTCAGAACACATAGAATGAGCTCAGCTCAGTGCACAATGACATGAAGACCAGATGGATTAAGCACCAAACAAAATGTTTCTGGGGCAGAAGTTCTTGGTGACTGAAGTAGCGTAACTGTGTTTTCCCCCTGGCTATGACTGAGAGCCTTGGAGATGATTGGAAGCCAGAAAGGATAAGGTCCTGGGGCAAGGAAGACCTATGAGGCTTCCTTCTTCTTCTTCCTTCTCCCAGTCTGGACTCTTCCCTCCTCTGAAAAAGTACAATGCAGTGCTCCATTTTCTTCTGCAGAGTCAGCATTTCTGTCCGCTCTGACTCTTCCCCCAGCTGTTCCAGGAAACTCAGATCCCAGGTATACATGGTGACTGACCTTCCTGGTACACTTCTCCCACCGGGCTACCCCCAGCTTGCCCACTGGGGTGTCATACAGCTTGCTGAGGTTGTCTGATGACCCATTATGCTTCAGCCTCTGGGACTCATACTCAAGAATCAAGATATGCAGGACAGACCCCCTCCACCTAGCTTCCGTATATAGGAAAAGGACTAATGATAAGACCCTCGGAGCAGGTAAGGGGTTATGAAGTGTGATTTACAGGCCCGACCATTATTTTGGACTGACTCATGAATGAGGATTCTTTCTCAGGTTATTTACTGCGAATTATACAGACAATCCTTAAGTACTGCAAGAATGTGCCATGCAGAGAAAGGCCATGGCTGGCTACAAACTCATATGGTTAGAAAGGTTTACAGTATTGTCCTGACTGGTGTCTGGAAACCCAGGGGTGAATGGTTCTGTCTTTACCTGAGTGATAAGCTAGGCCTGGACTACACAATACGGCGACTGCTGAACACCTGCTTTCTTCGGGGTGTCTGGAACTTCTGTCCCTGCTAGCCAGCAGGCACCTGTTGCTACTTCTACACATGGCCGACTTTCCCACTGAAAAAGACATATTCCATGCGATATAAAAATGATACGCTACGCAAGACCCCCACTGGATGCTGGGGGACCCAAACTATAGGCACCAGGGTCCTATTTCCAATGTAAACAGTGCTTTCCAGACATTGCTACTTCTACCTCCAAGACCCTATCACCAATCCAGATGTGCTGTTATCAGTTTCCCCAGCCACAGGTACTCATGCACACTGGACTATCCCCAGTGGATTAGGGGGTGGAATCAGGGTTAACACCAATTCTGGGCGATGCTGAGGTTGCGATCTGAGGGTGGTGACGCTCACTGGTCATGGGTGACACGAGTTCCACATTTGGGATGTGATGGGCAGGGGAGCACTATTAAATCTGCCTGAGTTGAGCTCATCACACGGCTTGGACTCTTGACACTGGGCTCCATATTGTCTCACTTCCTCAAAACAAACATTCACCCACTAACTTGAGATGACTGGAAGCTGTGCCCAGGAGACCCGAGAGGCCAGGCACTGGAGGGGGTGCCTAGTTCTTACCATTGTTGTAGCCCAAGACAGTCATAGGGTTATCTTGGCAGTAAGATGATTTTAATGAGATCGTGCCAGGAATGTTCCAGAACAGGAGTACATGCCTCGCTTCCACACTAAAAGCTTGATAACCTCAATGATGCAGACAACTGCTTTCCTTTCCCCAGCCCATGCAGAGTTGCCTCAGAGCCTTACTACCAGGCCACATGAGTATCCTAAGGCTTTCATTTTCTTGGAGTAAACAGCCAGAGGCCACTCAGAATGACCAAAAAACCCAGGGACAGGGAGAAAAAGTATGTCCCAGGGTCATTTAGAACAGTATGACAGTCAGCACAGCAGCTCCAGGTAAAAAGCAGAGGCTTTGAGCACACTTTAGATAGGACAGATATCTGACTTCTGGGTGGGTGGGTGGGAGGAGGCTAGGCTCAACCCCAGGAAGGAGAGGACATTGCAATGTGGGTGCCTGTGGAAGTTACTGAGGTAGGTGCTGAAGTCAGTGAGTTGGAGTGGTGGTGGGCTCTCAGAGAAGTCACTTAAGGCCCTGTGAGGCCCAGGCTGCCCGGTTCTTGGCACTGGACACTGGACGAGAGCTAGAGAGGCGACGAGTCCAGAAGGAGGACCAAGACAAGATATAGACACTGGAGAGAAATACATTGAACCTAGGCTGCAGTGATTCTAGGTTAGCAGGCTGACCCTAGCCACTTAATAGAGGAGCCCCCTAAAAGGACCTTTGAGCAGTAAAAGGGCGATACACAAGATCACAACCATATTGAGGCCATGGGGCCCTAGGAAGAGAGAAAGGAAAAAATGGTGACCCGTCCCTTTTCTCTGTTTCCTTATTATTATTGATTCCTATAATAAGTTTCATTTCCTCAGAAATAAATGTCCATCTCATCATTACACCAAAAAGGAAAGGGAAAATGGTGGGGGTTGGGGGTTGCTAATCTAACCCAACCAATCAGCAGTTGCTTATGAAGCCATCCTCCAAGACAGGGGATCCTGTAACTTTTTCATGTTCATGGGTAAAAGTGGGAGACCCAATCCCTGCATCAGAGGTGACACACGAGCTTCTTAGGACCAAAAAAAGAGACGAAGAAAATCCAATAAAAGGGTAGCCCCTGTCCCAACCCTATAAAGCAGTGGTCTGGCTCTGGGAACCCTTCCTTAGCTTGGAGGAGTCTGTAGCACCTGCTGGTGACTTGACTTTCGCTTTGCCCCCAATGTTCTCCCAACTTTTAAATCATTAACTGATGAAACATAAAAACACAATGGCTAGCCAGTGTCATCTTGACACTCAACATGGGGCCCAAGATGTTTATCTTGGACACCAAGGTCAGTAATGAGCAAGCCTACCTGACATGGAATCAGGAGAATCAACCAGGACTGTCCTGCGTTCTCTTTGGGGGTCCAGATCTGGAGAGGAAAACTGATCAGCACAACAAAACTCTTGGGAACTGGATTCTCTATCTCTTTCTCTCTCATAATGAGCTACAGGGAGTTGAAAGGCTACCAACTTACCTTTTATACTCCTCCACATTTCTTAAATGAGTGTCAACTGAACTCCCAAGCAGATTTTTCTTTCTTATGATCTTAAATATTAAATTTCTTCTAATGACTGTGTCCTCAGGAGGCCAGCTCTAGAGATTTGAAAGACTCTCTGCTCTCCTTGTCCTTCCTTTCTGCAGAGTTAATCCTGGTACCAGAAGGGACACAGTTATCCTAATGTGAACCACTTCTTTCCCATACTGGGACATCTGCTGATTCGCTTGTCCACAATGTGTAAGATCCTTGCACTCTACCCAGAGGTGTGGCCGTCCTAAATCTACACTCTTAACCCTGAGTTCTCTCAAAAGGGATGCACCCTCTTAAGGAAGTTGATTCTGGGGGCTGGGCAAGAACACATATCTCGTTTTCTCTAAACTCAAAGAAATTAAGTAAGAACCTAAGAAATTCCACTGATAATCCGGGTCAGTATGTTCAAATACCGATCATTACTATCTCTCCAGTGGCTAAGGGGGAGTACAACAATGTTCCTGTGTCCAGCAGACAAATCTCCCCTAGTTGAGACTCACCATGATGCCTATGGGGACTAGAGAATGAATCATTTCTTTTGTTTTCGAGACAGGGTTTCTCTGTGTAACCCTGGTTATCCTGGAACTCACTCTGTAGACCAAGCTGGTCTCGAACTCAGAGATCCACCTGTCTCTGCCTCCCACGGGATAGGATTAAAGGCGTGTGCCACCACCACCCAGCATCATTACTTATTTCTTATATTGCATTATAGAAGGGATAACAGAATCAAAGATCAAGACCATAAACCATGCCTAACTTGTGACAATGTGTCTGGAGAAAAAGGAATCCTCAAGCGCCAGAGGTTGTAATGAGCTGTGAGCAGATACCGCATGATAGAATCAGGAACACTGGTCTGAGGTCAGTTCTTAAAGACATTGTTTAAAAAAACAAAAACAAAAAAAAAACCCAGGCATCTGTCTTGGTACCCAATAGCCAGTTGTCTCTGACTCTAGTCTCTGGAAGATAAGTTCCCAGGAACCCCTGACCCTACCCAAAAATGTACAGCTGTGACCATCTACTTGTTATGATATGACTGTTTCTTGTCTTCTTTAACTTGCTTATGGAGATATCCAAAGACTGTTTTGAGTTGCCTTTACCAGTTAACTTGGCAGAACAGAGTAGTTTCTGCTCGCTTATGCAGACATTGAAGGTCTTCATGTGGTTTTCTCCTTTAAAAGTCCTTTCCCAGGGGAGTGGGGAGAAATGTACAGTACATTCCTATCCAAACAATTAAAATGAGAAGGATTGAAAATGCATACTGGTATATAGGGTAAAAAAAATTCTTTCCCATAGTCCTCTTTCACCACAATCTCAAATTTGGTGCAGAGATCATTGGTTCTGATAAGAGTTTAATCAAAAACTTATGATTGGGTTGAGTCTGTGGTGTTTGACCAGGGGTCATAAACTCCATAACTCATTCTTAACCTAAACTGCCTCAGTATTCATAGACAGCTCCAAAAACTGATGGCTAAACTAGGCAGGTCATAGGATGATTTGATCCAAGCTGCTATGAAGTTTTCTGTAACTGGGACCAGAAAAATAAAAGCATAGGAGACTCTTGACCACTGTGCGGTCAGAACCTGCTAGATCAGGTTCTTTGCATCCAATGAACTGATTCCAACCCAAGAATGTGCTTCCATTGTGAAGTGGAAGGTCATTTCACTGCCTACAGCTCACAGATTGGAGAGAGGCCTGATCCTGTATCCTGCTTAACTCACAAGGCTAGATAGATATGGTCACAATCTCTCTGCCATCGGCCCTCTCTTCCTGAAGGGCAATAACGAGTCTTGGGGCCTCACCTCTAGGCTCCTGTCTCTCCCATCTAACTTGAAGAATCACATACACTCTTCACAGTGAATGAGAGAGCACTCTGTCACCTTCCTTTCAGATCCTGAACACCAATTTTTTGCTCTTCTGTCCTCTCCTGGGCCCAGATTAAAACATTAAGACACTGCTCAAGGACTATCAGGACAACCCCTGTAGCATCGCTTCTCTCTGTATCTTACCTGCTTCCAGGGAAACCTCCACTTCAGTCATTCCTGTCTTGAAGTTTCAGAGATGAGACGTCAACTAGAAGACAAAGTTCCACTCTCTTCCTTAAATGACCTTTGCCTCAAAGATAAAGGAGCTAGTGGAATGGATGGGGGACCAGGCAGGCTGAACCAACTAGCTTCTCTGGTCCAGCTGTTTGTCACTAAAAAAAATGGGACAAGCCTTGGTGTGCCTAGTTAGTGTCAGGCTTCAACCCCACCGCCAGTTAGGTGTCTAGACTTAGGTAACAGATCCTGCCTATGATCCTAAAAGATCTGGATATTGGACAGTCATCACTAGGAAGAGGGCTGTGGTCAGAAACAGAAGCCTGTTCAGAAAAAGGTAGACTCAGGATGCCAGTTCCACTGTGACTTGCTAATTGTCCTTGCTTCCCAACGCCTCCAGTCCTGCTTGGACTCTGAGTACAAGAGTGTATCTGTCCCTTTCCTAGTTTGTTTTCTATCGTTGTGATAAAACATCATGACCAGAAGTCATGTGGGGAGGAAAGGGTTTATTTCATCATACAATTCTCAGGTCACGTTCATCATTAAAGAAAGAAGTCAGGGCAGGAACTGAAGGCAGTACCCTGGAGGCAGGAACTAAAGCAGGGGCCATGGAATAGTGGTGCTTACTGACGTCAGTCTGCATTCTTTTAGGGTTTTTTTTTTGGAGCCTATCCTGGGACTAGCTCTTGTAGACCAGGATGGCCTTGAACCAGGCTAGCCTTGAACTTACAGGGATCCATCCACCTGCCTCTATGTCCTGAGCACTTGGATTAAAAGCATGTGCCATCACTGTCTGGCTTCAGTTTGCTTTCTTACAGCATTCAAAACCAGCTGCCCATGGGTGTCACTGCCCATAATGGGTTAGGGCCTCCCACATCAAACATTAAACAAAATAACTCCCCATGGACTCACCTACAGGACATATGACTGAGGCTGTTGTCTCAGCTGAGGTTCCCTCTTCCCAAAAGACCCTAGCTTGCATCAAGTGGAAAACAAAACAAAACAAAGCAAAAGCAAAAACAAATAAATAAATAAAAACCTAATCAGCATTGTCCCTTTTGAAATGGGAGCCCTACTACCCACTCTTAGTTCTGGTCCTTCCTGCCTTGGGTACCCTTGCCTTCCACTCTGTAAAATGGCCCACCTCCAGTGCTGTGACACAGAGAGATGAAGAAGGAACATTCCGATACCACTTCCACCCAAGTTCTTATGAAAGTGCTTTCATTTTCCATGTTTATATTTTCTTTGCTACATGGCAGGCGGGCTCTTGAATCCAAGATACTAATGGCAAATTACAAGGAGGTTTTTCTAAGCCAGGAAGCCCAATAGGTAGCCTCTTTTTAACGTCTCAAATGGGACAGTCACCCTAAGCTCTATTGTGACGGCACCCTAGCCAGACTGAGAAATGTATGTGGACTAAGAAAATAAAAAGCAATGGCTGAAGGAACATGAGGAGAATATTGAAGGCTCAACCCACAAGGGAGCTAAGGTTCCCTCACCATTAAAATTGTTTGACTACCCTGACATGTGAAGCTTAATGTTTACTTCAGAGATTTTTAATGCATGGTGGATCCTGCACAGGCAAATACGAATTAACCAAGTAAAAATGTAGGGAGAATCAATTAAAGTCAACTTAACCTTAAATAAATATAGCAGGGGGCTGGCTCTTGAGATATGAATATTTCTAATACTCAGTAAGGGTCCCCCAACTAAGGACAGACACAAACCAGAAATGTACCCAGACCTGAAGGGAGTGCCCCACTGACCTCATAATATGTGAGGATATCAAAAGATGACCCTCCAAAATCAAGGGTTCCCTCCCAGAGAACACCCTGAGGCAGGTAGGGAGACCATTACTGACCTTTTGTCAATCTCTGTTTCTAAGAATGACCCACAAATAACTGGACACATCTAGACAAATCTATACTGGCCTTTTTCTTTCTTTAATACAGGCCTCTCTCACTATGTAGTTGTGGCTGGATGAGAACTCATTACGTAGAGCAGTTTGGACTTGAACTCACAGACATCCACCTGCCTTTTTTTTCATGCAATATATTGTGATCATAGCTCCCCTACTTCTCCACTCACCTAACTTCATGACCTTTCTTTCTCTCTCTCTCTTTAGAAAGAAAAAAAGCAAGCAAGCAAGCAAAAAAAAAAAACAGATAAAAAAGAAGAAACACAAATTAAAAACAAATCCCATAAAAACATAAAATTAGAAATAACATACAAGCAAAAGACAAGCAAGACAAAAAAATGCTTCAAAAAAAGCAGCTTAAGACAAAAAGTCTTCAAGAGCACCACTCGGTTAATTTTGTGCAGGCCTGGGCATGGGGCCTTTGAGTTTAATATATCCAGTAAAACTCCATTGCAGAAATGGGGCACCATTTGTTGTCTGAGGTTTTCTGTCTTGCCCGGTTCCTGCAACTGTTAAGTCCCAAAGAAATCACACAGAGGTCTACATTAGTTATAAACGGATTGGCTCACTAGCTAGGGCTTCTTATTAACTCTTATAACTCATATTAACCCATTATTCTTGTCTATGTTAGCCACATGGCTTGGTACCTTTTTCAGTGAGGCAGTCACATCTTCCTTCTTCTGTTTCTGGGCAGGACTGCAGAGGAATGGGCTTTCCTCTTCCCAGAATTTTCCTGTTCTCATTGCCCCACCTCTACTTCCTGTCTGGTTGTCCCACCTATACTTCCTGCCTGTCTACTGGCCAATCAGTGTTTATTTAAAACATAATTGACAGAATACAGAATTGTCCTACACCACTGGGACCCCACCTGGCTTGAACCTGTGCAGGCACGGTGCATACTATCACAGTCTCAGTGAGTTCATATGTGTGTTGGTCCTGTTGTGTCTGGAAGACATTATTTTGTTGATGTCATCCATGCCCTGTGACTCTTAAAATCTTTCCGCTTCAACTTCTGCATAGCTCCCTGAGTCCTGAGGAAAGGATTTAGTGAAGACATCATAATTAGAATTGAATGTTCCAAATTATCTCACTCTCTGCACATTGTCCAGTGGTGGGTCTCTATGTTCATTGCCATCAACTGCAAGAGTAGATGCTCTGATGATGGCTGAGTATAGCGGAGTGTTGTTAGGAGTCATTCTATTGCCAGGTTCCTTTAGCGGAAAACTAGCATTTGCTTTCCTCCTAGGCCAATGGCCTATCTAGTTTCAGGTTCATAGCTACCCAGGCAGTATTCAGTGTCAGATGTCTGGAAGCAGTCATGGGTTCCATCTCATGCAGTGGGCCTTATATCCAATCAGAGAGTATCTGGTAACTCCCACAACACTTGTACCAATATTGCACCAGCTCTCGACAGCATGCACTAACAATGGCTTAGAGAATGTGAGCAGTATAAAAGAAATGTACTATCTTTTCTATCAAAGGTTAAACAAGACAAAAATTTCAATTCAAAGAACTGTAAAGAAGATATTTGGCAGAAAGTCAAATATTTTTCAGGTTCCGCATTCCTTGAAACCCAAATATGTGCATTTTGGACTAAAGATTGCATTTGCTTATTAGCTGGCCTCTTTAAATCAGCTAGTCACATAAGAATATGAGGCTGAGCTCTGACAACCCAGAGTAAAGAACAGGACCCCTTTGCACTTAGAATAAAAGCCCAGCGGGGGAGTTTCTGACCCCACGGCGCCAGCCCGGGACAGGGAACTCAGAAGGTCCTCAACCCCCTATCCTTCTTGGGCTCTCTGCAGGGCCTCTACTCCCTGCATACTGCCTCTTTCTTCCTATCCCACCCAGCTTGCATCCAGAACCCTCCCCACTTCGGCCCCACTGCCCTCTTTCGACACATAACATCACCCAGACCAGCCTGTCTGGGCACTCGGTCCGAATCCTCAGGGCACTCAAGCGGGCCGGAGTTCCTTTGTTTCTATAGCCTGCCTGCACCAAGCAAGGTAGGCGCTTTGTTTACGCGCTACTCAACCAGCACGGAGACCTGATCTCAGCGCCAGAAGAGCCAACATTGGGGTGAGTTTCTGACCCTGCGGCGCCTGCCCGGGACAGGGAACTCAGAAGTTCCTCAACCCCCTATCCTTCTTGGGCTCTCTGCAGGGCCTCTACTCCCTGCATACTGCCTCTTTCTTCCTATCCCACCCAGCTTACACCCAGAACCCTCCCCACTTCGGCCCCCTGCCCTCTTTGGGCACAAAACATCACCCAACTCAGCCTGTCTGGGCGCTGGGTCCGAATCCTCAGGGCAACCAAGTGGGCGGGAGTTCCTTTGTTTCAATAGCCTGACTGCACCAAGCAAGGTAGACGCTTTGTTTACGAGCTACCCAACCAGCACGGAAACCTGATCTCGGTGCCAGGAGAGCCATCACTGGGGAGAGCCATCACTGGGAAGGTACATCAGTATGCAAGGAGACCTGATCCAGTGAAAGAAGATCCATAGGGGAGCATTTGGAAGAAGAGATGGGCAGACGCCAATGCAAGAATTCACCCAACAATCTGAAAAGCAACATGAAGCCACCAGAAACCAGAGACCTCACAAAGGGAGGACATGAACACCTTAATCAAGAAGAAGTAGAAAAGATTGACTTCATGAAAGTGATTGACGCCCTTAAACAGCACGTAAAAAACGCCCTTATAGAAATGGATGAGAAATATAACAGAAAGTTTGAAGGATTGAATAAATCAGTGAGTGATACCCTAGAAAACCAAGGAAAAACAATCAAACAGATAATGGAAACAGTTCAAGACTTGAAAACTGAAATGGAGGCAAAGAAGAAAACACAAACAGAGGGCCGGCTGGACATGGAAAATTTAAGTAAACAAACAGAGTCTACAGAAACAAGCATAATCAACAGAATACAAGAGTTAGAAGAAAGAATCTCAGATTCTGAAGATACCATAGAGAAAATAATGAAGGGGTTAAATCAGCTCCCTTTAGAGGGCGGGGTTTGCCTCAGGCGAATGCCTGCCAATAAAGAGTGCGCAGAGAGGCGGCTCGTCCCTTTTGTTCCTCGCTACCTGTGCTACGCTGGAACTTTGGTTCAGTAAGTTTAACAATAAACTGGTAAATATTCTTTGATATCTGCATTGCCTTTATTCTGTGCGGGTCCATCTGGCGCCTGCCCCGTGGGGCTTTGCCGAGAACCGGCCCCGAAACGGAGTCTCTTGCACCCCGGGGTCGCTGCGGCGGTCTCTCTGGGCGCGCGCGGAAGAAGTTGAGATTCTGAGCAGTCTCTCTGGGCGCGCGCTGAAACAGCTGAGATTCTGAGCGACTCGATTTTCCCTGCTGCTTGTTAGAGTATCAAGCAGTGAGTTTGATATCGACAGAGCCTTTTTAACAGCGCCTAAGCCTCTGTTCCGAGCCGCCCCGGCCAGATTTCCCGTGTGCCACCGCCCGCCGGCGTGCGCGCTGCCTGTGTCTGCTCCCCCTCCCTCCCCCACCGCCGCCAGCGCTCAGGTCACGTGACAGCGGCCTGAGAGCCCCGGCAAAAAATACTTATCAGCTTGGTGTCTGTTTCAATTTTGTTTTTGAGTCCTTTTATTTCAGATTTAGGACACGTGGATTCAACTGGGCTCTTTCGCCACCACTGGCAGGAACCAGTTATTACAGGTAAGAGAACTTTTTCTTTTCTAAATAATGTCTGAGAACGTGACCGCAACTTATTTCAATAGTTTTTTTTGAGTGCACCATTTGGGAGATCTTACAAGAGGTGTCTACCACACCACATATATGGATATTCCTGGGATTCTTAATTTTCCTTAGCACTATTTGGTTTGATAATAGGAAAATGATCAAATCTCTTAAGGCAGAGGTTGAACGTTTGAAAACTATTGAGAGTGACAACAATCTTCTCAAGAATCAGTTTGAAGTTCTCCAGGAAGAAAACAAATCTTTGTTTAACATGACTCGGTTAACTGAGCAAAATCTAGAAAAAGTACAGGTTGATGTTAAGGAGAAATTCATTACTATGGAAGAAGGAACAGCTGAATTAGATCGTAAGTTTCAGCAGTCCCTTTCTGTAGGAACTGAAACGTTAACTGAGAGAATCAAAACTGCTGAATGTGACAATCGAATTTTGTCTAAAGCTTATGACAGATTGGCGGAAAGATTGTCAATACAAGAAGGCACGGTTTATGCCATAAAGATTATGTCCAAAGATGACAAGTTATCTCTACTGGACAAATTTCATACTCTAGAATCCTCAATGAAGGCTTTAGAACATAATTCTGGGCAGGAGATTCAGACATTACAAAAAGCAATGGTGAATAGAATTGAAAAGATTGAGGAATTTCTAAATTCTGATGAAGAAGAGCAAAGGGTAGAAAGGCAAACTTTAACTACATCTGTGGATAAATCCCTCCGGGACAATTTTCACAAAGCTGTACCTACAGCCCTACATGCCTTTCCTGTAATAACAACAGAAAAGGTGGTTGGTTCCAGAAACCCTAGGGTCATCAAGGAGGATACATGGGAGCCTGTCCGTATGAATGACCTCAAGGAAATTAAACAGGCTGTCATGACTTTTGGGATGCAAGCCTCTTTTGTTAAAGAGATGCTAAGATCTTGGGCCACGACAAACAGAGCAACCCCCTTGGACTGGCTCCAGCTGAGCTCTGCAGTACTTGAGAGTGGACCGCAATTAAAATGGAAATGCTTATTCAGGCAAGAGGCTAGACTTTTGGAACAGCAGGAAAAGGCGAAGGGAATTGACGTTTCCCTGGATAAAATTCTAGGTGAAGGGCTCTTTTCAGACCCTCAGGAACAAGCTAATTTGGATGAAAACATACTCTCCATGTGTACTACAGCAGCCTTAAGGGCTTGGGACAGAGTACAAGACCCAGGACAGAGAATGGAATCATTTGTCACAGTTAAACAGGGTCAGAGAGAACCCTTTAGTGACTTTTTACAAAGATTAACTAAGGCTGTACAAATGGGGATACCTGACCCAGAAGCAAGACGTATAATAATTGAGTCTTTGGCCTATGAAAATGCTAATGTGGAATGCAAAAGGATCTTGAGGCCTTTAATGTTCAGATCAGCGTCCTTGGAAGAATGGGTCTTGCATACACTAGATGTTGACACATTTGACTATGGCACTGAAGCATGGGTAGAAGAAGCAATTTCCAATGGAAAAAGGAGACACCAGAATACCAAATGTTTTAATTGTGGCAAAATGGTTCATATGAAAAGGAATTGTAAACAACGGGTTTTCAGAAATAATAATAATGCGTCTTCTAGAAATAACAGGAATAGAAGGAATCAGCCTTCAGGTTTATGTAGAAGATGTGGGAAGGGCAGACATTGGACGAATGAATGCAGGTCTACAAGAGATAGACAAGGCAACCTGATACAGACGGGAAACGTGAGAGGGGGGGCCTCTCAGGCCCCCATGGCAAACATGGTTCAGACATTCCCAGTTTCTGCAGAGAACATGCCTCGTCAGGACAATTAGAAAGCCACATGCCTACTGTTACAAGCAATAGTAATCAGAAAGATGAGTTACGTGTGTTTTGGCAAACTTCTATAAATGATCAAAGACCTAAGCTGAGAGTGTGTGTAAATGGCATTTTTATTACTGGCCTACTGGACACAGGTGCTGATGTAAGTATCATTACCCCAGAATCTTGGCATCCATATTGGCCTCTTCAGAATGTAAATGTTCAGCTCCTGGGAATTGGAACCCTATCTCGAGTAAGGCAGAGCACGAGATGGGTTGAATGTATAGGGCCTGAGGGACAAATAGGAAAATTAAGGCCTTATGTAGCCAATATTGCAATGAATTTATGGGGTCGTGACCTATTACAACAATGGAATACTCAAATTAACATTCCTGCTACTTCTAGAGCCCATATTTCTGAAAGGAATATTAAAAGTTATTACAAAAGGACAAAACCGGCCATTAGGGCTGTGCAGGAACAAGCAATTGATGTCCCTTCAGAAATACCAACAGCCTTGCCTCTAAAATGGTTGACTGAGAAACCAATATGGACAAAGCAATGGCCTTTAGCTGAGGAAAAGCTACAGGCTTTAGAATAGCTGGTACAAGAGCAACTAGATGCTGGACATATAGAAGAATCTACCAGCCCTTGGAATTCTCCTGTATTTGTGGTTAAGAAAAAATCAGGTAAATGGAGAATGGTGACAGATCTCAGGGCCATCAACAAGGTTATTCAACCTATGGGCCCTCTGCAATCTGGAATTCCGTTGCCCTCTTTATTACCAAAAGGATGGCCTCTCATAGTTATTGATTTGAAGGATTGTTTTTTCACTATACCTTTGCAAAAAGAAGATAGAGAAAAATTTGCCTTCACAGTGCCTACTTATAACAATTCTCAACCTTCGAGGAGGTACCACTGGACCGTCCTCCCCCAGGGTATGTTAAATAGCCCCTCCCTGTGCCAATATTTTGTGAACCAACCATTGCAAATAATACGCAAGAAATTTCCCAAATCTATTGTATACCATTACATGGACGACATATTGTTATCTGATTCAAACATAGATACCTTGAACAGACTGTTTGAAGAAATACAGATACTGTTACCTAAATGGGGATTGCAAATTGCTCCTGAAAAGATTCAGAAGGGAGATTCTGTTAATTATTTAGGTTATAGAATAGGTTTGCAAAAAATTAAGACACAGAAGGCACAAATTCGGAGAGATCGCCTACGGACTCTTAATGACTTTCAAAGACTGTTAGGAGACATTTCCAGTTTTCGACCAACTATTGGGATAACACCTGATCTAATAATTCATTTGAACAAGACCTTGGATGGTGATAAAGATTTAAACAGTCCCAGAGAATTAACAGCTGAAGCAGAAAAGGAACTGACCATGATTGAGGAGAAATTACAACAGGCACATGTGGACAGAGTGAATCCAGAGCTCGATTGTATTCTCGTCATATTACCATCGAAAATTTCTCCTACAGGAATTTTAATGCAGAGAGATGATATTATCTTTGAATGGATCTTTTTACCACATAAACCAAGTAAGAAACTGAAAACTTATGTGGAAAAAGTCTCTGAGTTAATTATAAAAGGCAAGCTGAGACTTCGTCAACTAGCAGGCATAGACCCAGCAGAAATTATAGTGCCTTTCACTGCTGATGAACTAAAGAAATTATGGGAAGATAATGAACCATGGCAAAGAGCTTGTGCTAATTTTTTGGGAGACATTAATAACAACTATCCAAAAAGCAAGCGGCTCAACTTCATAAAGAGAACTTCTTGGATCCTTCCTCGAATAGTCCGTGATGCTCCAATAACTGGAGCCCGTACATTCTATACTGATGCCAATAAATCAGGGAAGGCAGGTTACAAATCAGAAGACTTGGGTAAGGTGGAACAAAGTCCTTATGATTCTGTCCAGAAGGCAGAATTATATGCCATTCTTATGGTACTAAGAGATTTTAAAGAACCTATTAATATAGTTACTGATTCACAATATGCAGAAAGAGTTATTTTACATATTGAAACTGCTGAATTTATACCTGATGATACAGAACTAACCTCATTGTTTATCCAGGTTCAAGATTTGATCAGGAACAGGCTTTGCCCTATGTACATAACACACATCCGATCCCATACGGGTCTGCCAGGTCCTCTAGCACAAGGTAATGCAGAAATTGATCAATTATTGATTGGTAGTGTGCTTCAAGCCTCTGAATTTCATAAAAAACATCATGTTAATAGCAAAGGTTTGAAGAAAGAGTTTTCTATTACATGGCAACAAGCTAAGGAGATTGTGAAGAAATGCCCTACCTGCTCTTTCTATAACCAAACGCCACTGCCAGCAGGAGTTAATCCAAAGGGCACTCATAGAAATGAAATCTGGCAGATGGATGTGTTCCACTTTGCAGAATTTGGCAAATTGAAGTATGTTCATCACACCATCGACACTTATTCAGGCTTTCAGTGGGCAACTGCTTTAAGTTCAGAAAAAGCTGATTCAGTAATCACTCATTTATTAGAAGTCATGGCTATCATGGGTATACCTACACAAATAAAGACAGATAATGGTCCTGCTTATGTCTCTAGGAAGATGAAACGGTTTTTTGATCATTACAATATCAAGCATGTTACAGGTATACCATACAATCCTACAGGTCAAGCAGTCATAGAAAGATCAAATCGAACTATAAAGGATATGTTGAACAAACAGAAAGGGGTGGAAAACACCCCTAGAAATAGGTTACATAATGCTTTGTTAACCTTGAATTTTCTCAACGCTAACGAGAAGGGAACGACGGCTGCAGAAAGACATTGGATAATGGAAAAGTCTGCTGAACTAAATCAACCAGTTTATTTCAAGGATGTACTGACCTCACAATGGAAGCCAGGAGATGTGCTGCGTTGGGGAAGGGGTTTTGCTCTTATCTCCACAGGTGAGGAAAAATTATGGATACCGTCAAAATTAATAAAGGTTTGGTTTGAGGAAGAGAAGTCACTTGGAAAAGATAAATAACAATTCATTCACAAGGATGACCGACATACAGATGGTAAGGATTACTAATAGGATGGGGGCAGGGTTCCTTTCTTATCTCCACAGGAAAATATTCATCTCCAAAGAATTTGAGGGACCCTGAATATTTAATTACTGATGGATGGAAAATAGATACAACCCATTAAACATCAACAATAAAATTCTATACGTATCGTAAGTATTGGTTTTATATATTTATCTATATTTATATGTTTTATTGAACACTTCTTTATAAATGTGTAGAGCTGGTTTTGGAGTTGGACTATGGCTCAGTCCTTCTTCAATTCCAAGCCTGTTGATAAGAGATATTTCAAAGTTTCTGTCTCAGGTCAGGAGCCATGAAATGGGACAGAATAAGAATAATTTTATACTTGATAAACTTTCTTTGCCTTCCCTCACATCTGTGTCTTTCTTTATATGTCAGTATAAGTCCTTGTTGTTAATGTTTAAATTTCCCATAACAAGCAACATATTTTCCTACAGTAATTTTTGAAGTTTCCAGGATGAAGATGGGGCCCCACAACATCAACTCAATCTGGTTTTTATGACGTCATGATTTTTTTTTTTTAAGCACTAATTTTAGACCTGTTTTTTGGTACCAACTGCAAGAGACAATTTCATATGATGCACATTTTTGACAACGCTCTGGCCGGACCTTCTCGAAACACACAGAGACTAGTTATAATTTTCTTAAGTCAAAGGTTAATTTGGGAATTTTACCATCGTTTGCTTTCACAGGGGCCCCTAAGAAGAACGTCGCCCCCATGTCAGCTAGAAGCAATCTAAGAGGACGACGTCCCCTCTCCCAACAGAGTTTGCCCACAGGGTTAGGGACATCTTTTAGTGGTTGGTTTAGGAGTGATGGGATGGGGAGATATTGTATGTAATTAGGGATTAAAAAAAAAAGGGGGGGGATTAACTGGGTTGTTGGGATGATTGGTATTTGTGACTTACTGTTTTTAGAAAATTATGTTGGTACTGTTTCTTGTATATTGATATATTGAATATTGAATGTGAGTGTTCCTACCTCTATTTTGGTATAAGAGTATGCTTATATTGTATGGATACATCTATCATATCACAATGTACATTTCTACCTCTGGTACTATTTATGTAATAACATTGTTTACATTTGATAAGTAATGATATTGTTTACAGGTGAAGATCATTGTCTTCATACATTGCACAATTGTTTATTCCCTTAGTTTTCAAATTAGATAGGTATTGAGAATTACATGTTTGTCATATTATTTTTAGGTTAATCAGGTCTTTTAGATACATAGAGATTATTTTCAGTATAGATAGTATAATCTTCAGCCTCTTTGAAGAGCTGTAGAAAATGGCCTTTAATCTAACCTAGAATTCTGTGCCATCGAGACACAATTTACTCCTGGCAACACCACTCTACTCCCGAGAGAACGTTGAGCACCAAAGACACTCCACTGGGAGCTTGTCTTCCTGGCAGAACTGGCCTTTGGGTTAAGAAAAACCCATACCTCAACTACTGACTAAGATATAAACAGGATTGTCTTATCTTGCCAAGACAGGGTAGGATAATCCTAAGAAAGTTCCTTGCATTTGAGAATGGTATGTCAGTTATGTTAGGCCTTAGCCAAAGTTGGTTGACTCAACATTGCAAACGAGATTTTGGGTGATTGCCCAGGCAGTCAGTTGTCTCTGTCATTTGTTGCACATTTTGGATATCTCTTTTTTGTTAAGTAATATTTACTCCCTTCTCAGATCTTTGATGGAGTTGAAGATTATTTAATTGTAGTTACTCTTTAGCATAACTTTTGCTCTCAATATTGTTTGTTATATTTATCATTTGTTATTATTGTTATAGTTATATTTGGTTTAGTTGTGTCTTATTTAGACAAAAGGGGGAGATGAAGGGGTTAAATCAGCTCCCTTTAGAGGGCGGGGTTTGCCTCAGGCGAATGCCTGCCAATAAAGAGTGCGCAGAGAGGCGGCTCGTCCCTTTTGTTCCTCGCTACCTGTGCTACGCTGGAACTTTGGTTCAGTAAGTTTAACAATAAACTGGTAAATATTCTTTGATATCTGCATTGCCTTTATTCTGTGCGGGTCCAAAATAAACACACTGATCAAAGAAAACAGCAAGTCCAACAAACTCTCATCACAAAACATTCAGGAAATCTGGGACACAATAAAAAGACCAAACCTAAGAATAATAGGAGTAAAAGAAGGAGAAGTGTAGTTCAATGGTCCAGAAAATATATTTAATAAAATTATAGAAGAAAACTTTCCTAACCTAAAGAAAGATATACCTATGAAGGTTCAAGAAGCATATAGAACACCGAATAGGCTGGATCAAAAAAAAAAACATCCCCTCGCCATATAATAATCAAAACAGACAAAGCATACAGAATAAAGAAAGAATATTAAGAGCTGCAAAGGAAAAAGGCCAAGTCACTTATAAAGGTAAACCTATCAGACTTACACCTGACTTCTCCATATGAAAGCCAGAAGGTCCTGGATAGATGTACTGCAGAAACTGAGAGACCATGGATGCAAGCCCAGACTACTATACCCAGCCAAGCTTTCGTTCACTATAAATGGAGAAAATAAAAATTTCTGGGATAAAAACAAATTTAAACAATACACAGAATATGAGATTTAAATAACTTAGAGTTCTGTTGAACTGAAACATGATTGCTCCTGGCAGCACCGATCTATTCCTGAGAGAATGTTGAACACCAAAGACACTCCACTTGGAGCTTGTTTTTTTCTTGGCAAAATTGGCCTTTGGGCAAAGAAATGCCCATGCCTCATCCACTGACAAGATATATAGTATCCGAAAATGGATAAGCAGGACTGTCAAATCTTGCCAAGACTGGGAAAGACAGTTTTGAAAAATTTCCTGCCTTTAAAAATGGTCTGTCAATTATTCTAGGCCTTAGCCAAAGTTGGTTGCTTCAGCGTTGCAAATGACACTTTGGGTGACTGCCCAGGTAGCCAGTTGTTTCTGTCATTTGTTGCACATTATGAAAGTTGCTTGACTGCACTTCCTGCTTAGTCAAGTAATATTTTCCTTCTCCGGTCTTTGATGGGGTTGAAGACTAGAGAGTTGTAGTTAATTTCTTCTCATGACTTGGCCAAGTTTGAAGGCGTAAGTCACAAACAATGCCACACCAGTTTGGAATTATGATTAATAGTGTGGTATTTATTTAAAGGGGAAAAACTTACAGATAACCATCCCAGACAACAGCCCTCTGCGCAATCAGGAAGGAGTCTAGTCACCGGAAATGGAGCAGGAAGCAAAGAGAGTGAAAAGGGAAGTAACCACTTTTGTAAGGGAGAGAGACCACACCCCAATGGGCTGGTATCTCAGCGGCTATAGGCTGGAGGAGTGGGAGGACCTCCCACAACACCTCCCCTTTTGTTTAAATAAGAGAGTTCTAAACCTACTATGAAATTATATACAATAAGGACAAATATCCTATTCTAACTAGCTTAGGTCTTATATAATAAATAACTTGGCCAAGTCGTCAGAGAAAAGTAACTACATTTATATAGTCTTCAACCCCATCGAAGATCTGAGAAGGGAAATAATGTTACCTGGGTAATTAGGAAGTTCAGTAAAACAACTTCCAAAACATGCAACAAATCACAGAGACAACTAGCTACCTGGGCAATCACCCAAAGTCACGTTTTCAGTGTTGAAGCAACCAACTTTGGCTAAGGCCTACCATAACTGACATACCATTTTCAAAGGCAAGCAACTTTTCAAAACTATCTTACCCGGTCTTGGCAGGATATGACAGTCCTGTTTTATCCATTGATGCATGCTTTTTATCTCTGTCAGTGGTTGAGGTATGGGCATTTCTTTGCCCAAAGGCCAGTTCTGCCAAAAAGAAAGGCTCCAGGTGGAGTGTCTTTGGTGCTCAACATTCTCTTGGGAATAGAGCGATGTTGCCAGGAGCAATTGTGTCTCACTATCACGAAACTCTGAGTTAGATTAAAGGTCATTTTCTACAGCTCTTTGAAGAGGTTGAAGATTATCTATCTATACTGAATATAATCTCTATATATCTAAAGAACCTGATTAGTCTAATTATAAATGAAAAACTTAGATGACTATTAATCTATATAATTCTCAATATCTATCTAACTTAAAGCCTAAGAAAACAAACAACTGTGTAACAAATGAGGATAATGACTTCCAAATATAAACACTGTACAAATATACATTGCAATATGGTAAATATATATCAATACACAAACATTATATAAGTATCTTAATCAGAGGTAGAAATGTACACTGCAATATGGTAAATATATACAATATATATATCCATAACAATATATGTCAATACTTAAAAAATGTTTTAAACAGAGGTAGAAACATGCATGCATACAATAGTCAATATAATTTAACTTTGTATCAATATACAAGAATCGATACCAATATATTTGTCTAAAAACAGTAACTCACAATTATAAATCTATTATCCCATCATCCCTCTTTTTTTTTTTCAAAATGATCCCTGAGCTTATAAAATTCCTCCCCCAACCTCCCAACCCCTAAATGATGTCGCTAAACCCAGGGGCAAACTTTACTGGGAGAGGGGACGTCGTCCTCTAGAATTACTTCCAGCTGTCATGGGGCGACGTTCTTTCTGGGGGATCCTGTGAAAGTAAAATGATGGTTAAATTTCAAGATCAATGTCTTTTAAAATTGCAAATAGTCTCTGAGTATTTTGTGGAGATCTGGCCAGAATGTTGTACAAGATGTGCACCATTTCAGCTAACCAAGTTGGGATCGTCTTGTGCAGCTGGTACCCAAAACAGGTCTTGTAGGAGTGCTATCAGTATCATGACGTCATATCAACCAGGTAGAGTTGTTGTTGTGGGGTCCCATCTTCTTCCTGGAAACGTCAAATGTCACTTCAGGAAAAACTCATTGTTCATTGTGAAAAACTTAAACATTAATCATATATATATATATATATATATATATATATATATATATATATTCAATGAAAGGCATGATAGATATATTCAATGAAAAGTATGATAGATATGAAGAAAAGCAAACATGTTTTCTAAACTCATATTTCTTTCTGTCCCATATCATGGCTCTTGACATGAGACAGAAACTCCAGAAACTCTGGGTTTTTCTCTTACTAAAAGGCTTGGAATTGGAGAGGGACTGAGCCAGAGTCCAACTTCAAAACCAGCTCTATAAATTTAGAAATATGGTTTAATATATTTTACTTACGCAACCTATTCAGTTTTCTTGATATTTCCTATTGGGCAGGTATTTTTCCACCTGTCAGTATCCAAACATCCAGGGTCCCTTGAATTTTTCAAAGATGAGTGTTTTCCTGTGGAGATAAGAACAGAACCCTGCCCCCATTCTATATGTTTTTCCTTACCATCTGTATGAATATCATCATTGTGGATGAGTTGTCATTTCTCCTTTCCAAGAGGTTTCTCCTCTTCAAATCGAAACTTTATTAATTTTGATGGTATCCACAATTTTTCTTCTCCTATGGAAACAAGAGCAAAACCCCTTCCCCAACGTAGCACATCTCCTGGCTTCCACTGAGAGGTCAGCTCATCTTTGAAATAAATTGGTTGATTTAGATCAGCAGACTTTTCCATTATCCAATGTCTTTCTGCTGCTGTCGTTCCTTTCTCATTAGCGTTAAGAAAATTCAAGGTTAATAACGCATTATGTAATCTATTTCTGGGGGTATTTTCGGTCCCTTTCTGTTTGTTCAGCATATCCTTTATAGTACAATTTGATCTTTCTATAACTGCCTGACCTGTAGGATTATTTGGTATACCTGTAATGTGTTTTATATTATAATAATCAAAAAAGTGCTTTATTTTCTTAGATACATATGCTGGACCATTATCTGTCTTTATTTGTGCAGGTATACCCATGATGGCCATAACTTCCAATAAATGTGTGATTACTGAATCAGCCTTTTCTGAGCTCAGGGCAGAAGCCTACTGAAAACCTGAATACGTGTCTATGGTGTGGTGTACATATTTTAATTTACCAAATTACATAAAGTGGAACACATCCATCTGCCAGATTTCATTTCTCTTAGTACCCTTTGGGTTACTCCCTGCAGGCAACAGTGTTTGATTATACAAAGAACAAGTAGGACATCTCTTTGTAATGTCCTTAGCTTGTTGACAAGTAATGGAAAATTCTTTCTTTAGGCCTTTACTATTGACATGATGCTTTTTATGAAATCCTGAGGCCTGCAACACGCTTCCAATTAATAATTGATCAATCTCAGCGTTACCTTGTGCTAGAGGACCAGGCAGACCTGTATGGGACCGGATGTGTGTTATGTACATCGGAGAAAGCCTATTCCTGATTATGTCTTGTACCTGGATAAACAATGAAGTCAACTCTGTGTCATCTGGTATAAATTCAGCGGTTTCAATATGCAAGATAACTCTTTCTGCATATTGTGAATCTGTAACTATATTAAGAGGTTCTTTAAAATCCCTTAGCACCATAAGAATGGCATTTAATTCTGCCTTCTGGACAGAATTATAAGGGCTTTGTTCCACCTTACTCAGTTCATCCAACTTGTAACCTGCTTTCCCTGATTTATTTGCATCAGTATAGAACGTACGGGCTCCAGTTATTGGAGCATCACGTACAATTCTAGGAAGAGTCCAAGAAGTTCTCTTTATGAGGTTAAGTCTACCACTTTTGGGATAGTTGCTATTAATTTCTCCTAAAAAACTAGCACAAGCTCTTTGCCATGGTTCATTGTCTTTCCATAACTTTTTTATTTCTTCAGTAGTAAAAGGCACTATAATTTCTGCTGGGTCTATACCTGCTAGTTGACGAAGTCTCAGCTTACCTTTTATAATTAATTCAGAGACTTTTTCCACATAAGTTTTTAATTTTTTACTTGGTTTATTAGGTATAAATATCCACTCTAAAATAATATCTTCCCTCTGCATTAGAAGCCCTTTAGGAGAAATTCTGGAAGGCCATATGACTAGGATGCAGCTAAGATTTGGGTTCACCTTATCCACATGTGCCTCCTGTAATTTTTCCTCAATCATTGTCAGTTCCTTTTCTGCTTCAGCTGTCAGTTTTCTTGGACTATTCAAATATTTATCACCATCTAAGGTTTTGTTTAAATGAACTAGTAGATCAGGTGTTATCCCAACAGCTGGCCGTAGACTGGAAATGTCTCCTAACAATCTTTGGAAGTCATTAAGAGTCTTTAACCGGTCTCTCCTAATTTGTGCCTTTTGCGCTTTAATTTTCTCAAACCCTATTCTGTAACCTAGGTAATTAATAGAATTTCCTCTTTGAATCTTTTCAGGGGCAATTTGTAATCCTCACCTAGGCAAGACTTTCTTTCCTTCTTCAAACATCCTTTCTAAAGTATCTTTATTTGAATCAGATAACAATATGTCATCCATGTAATGATAAATTATGGACTTGGGGAATTGTTTACGAATTATTTCCAATGGCTTACTTACAAAATATTGGCACAATGTAGGACTATTGATCATACCCTGTGGGAGGACAGTCCATTGATATCTCCTATTAGGCTGAGAATTATTATAAGTAGGCACTGTGAAGGCAAATTTTTCTCTGTCCTTTTTTTGTAATGGTATAGTGAAAAAACAATCTTTCAAATCAATAACTATAAGAGGTCATTCTTTTGGTAACAGAGAAGGCAAAGGAATTCCAGACTGTAGTGGGCCCATAGGTTGAATTACCTTGTTGACAGCTCTTAAATCTGTCACCATTCTCCATTTACCAAATTTCTTTTTTACAACAAACACAGGAGAATTCCAAGGGCTGGTTGATTCTTCAATATGGTGAGCATCTAGTTGCTCTGCTCTTAAATCTGTCACCATTCTCCATTTACCAAATTTCTTTTTTTACAACAAACACAGGAGAATTCCAAGGGCTGGTTGATTCTTCAATATGGTGAGCATCTAGTTGCTCTGGCACTAGCTGTTCCAATGCCTGTAGTTTATCTTCAGCTAGAGGCCACTGTTTGATCCACATTGGCTTCTCAGTTAGTCATTTTAAAGGTAGGGCTGTTGGTACCTCTAAAGGTTTGGTATTTGCTGTATGTTCTTGTACAGCCTGAATGGCTGGTGACCTTTTTCCATAATACCTCATCATATCCTTCCTAGAATTATGACTTCCTGGAACTACAGGAATGTTAATCTGGGTATTCCATTGCTGTAGCAGGTCATGGCCCCATAAATTTATTGCAATATTGGCTATATATGGCCTTAGTCTTCCTATTTGCCCTTCGGGCCCTATGCATTCAACCCATCTTATACTTTGTTTTACACGAGATAGGGTTCCAATTCCCAGGAACTGAACATCTACCACTTGAAGAGGCCAATTCAGATGCCGATTCTGGAGTAATGATACTTACATCTGCACCTGTGTCTAATAAGCCTTCAATAAAAGTGCCATTATACAGACTCTTAGCTTTGGCCTTTGATCGTTAATAGAAGTCTGCCAAAATATACGTTTGCTCTGTTCTACTGGGTTTTTTGACTCATCCTCCAGGCGTAATTCATCATTTAGACCAGTATTACTTTTTACAGCAGAAATTGGAGCTTTTAATTTTCTTGGTGAGGCACGGTCTCCACCGTGACTGGGAATGGCTGGGCCACTGTTGGCTTGGGGGCCTGCGAGAGGCCCCTCAAGGAGTTTCCCAATGGTATCAGGTTGCTTTGTCTGTCTGTTGTTGACCTGCATTTGTTGGACCAATGTCGGCCTTACCGCATCTCCTACATATACCTGAAGGCCAAGGTCTCTATGTTTGTCATTCCTAGAGGAGATATTATTCCTAGAAATTCTGTGCCTGCAATCCCTTTTCAGATGTCCTAATTTACCACAATTAAAACACCTGGCAGTTTGATGTCTCCTCATTGCTGTGGAAATCGCTTCTCCTACCCAAGATTCATCCTTATAGCTAAACGTCTCAACATTCATCATATGCTGAATCCATTCATCCATAGGTGCTGATCTAGACTTTAAAGGCCCAATTATCTTTTTGCATTCTATGTTTGCATTCTCAAATGCTAGAGATTCAAGAAGTATTCGTCTAGCTTCTGGGTCTGTTACCCCTATGTCCAGAGCCTTAATTAATCTTTGCAAAAGTCAATAAAGGGTTCTCTCTGTCCCTGCCTAATTCTGGTATATGATTCAACCCTTTTTGCTGGATCTTGTATCCTATTCCAAGCATTTAAAGCTGCTTGGTGACATAGACACAGTACTTCATCGTCATAAAGAACTTGGACCTGTGGATCAGCATATTCTCCTGCACCAAGAATTTGATCTTGGGAAACCTCGACACCTTTTGCTCTTCCTTGCTGTTCCATATGTTTGGATTCTTCTCTGAAATAAATTCCAAACATCAAGGAAGGTCTATTATCTAAAACTGCAGACATTAACTGATGGAAATCATGGGGGGTAGCTCTAGCATTATAAGTCCAAGTCCTTATCATTTCCTTTACATATGCAGAGTGCAAGCCAAAATTAACAACAACTTGCTTAATTTCTTTTAGATCATTCATTGCTATTGGCGTCCATCTAGCTTCTCTGACTCCCTTTGAGCCTTTAGAAGTTGATGCTTTGTCAGAATTAAGTATAGGGAATGCCGCTAAAACCCTGGGTAAGCCAGTTCTAATAGCTGGTGTTGGCATTGTATCCTGTCCTTGTGCCTTCTTACTCTGTTCACCAGCTCCAATAATTTCTTCAGTCATTTCAAGTCTTTTTATTATTGTCTTTATTATTGTCTCGTTTGAATCCTGAATCTCCTGACCTGCATGAGTTTCTAGTAAAGATTGTATGGTTCTTACGAGTGCCATATTCTTCCTAAATGATAGAATATGCAAAAGAATACTGAAACCTAGTAACCAGTAAATTAAGTTATCCCCATAGTCATATAAACCTTGCATGATATAACCCATTGTATTGGTAACCAGAACAGTAAAATTCGTGTTGGAAACGAAAACTGCCATATTACCTATTATCCAGCAGGTGGCGCTGTTGCCAAGTCGCGACGAAAACGGGGTCCTGTTTCAGTGTCCGCCTAGTATTTGTAAAAACTGGGAAATGCAAGTTGCTCAACAAAGTAAATGTAATTAAATCAATTCTGTACACGGAACCATAAACCCAGAATCCAGGGATAGAGAAGAGTAACCCGGAAGCCGTGTTTGCCTCCACACAACAGTCACCCTGAGGGGTTGCAGCTTTCGGCAACCGGCAACCGTGTGCTCTGGTTCGCGTCACTTAAGAGCTGTACTTGCAAGGGAGATTTAAAAACGACTCAGAAAAGAGCAAACCACGCAGGCAGAAATTACGCGGGCCTGTGGAGTTTAAATCCACGTGGGGAGGCAGACAATAGGGTGCATGGAAACTTGAAGTCAATCTGAGGTGTCTAAAGGGAAAATATAAAGAACTGCAGCAAGAAAAGCCACTGCGTGATAATTTATATTAAACTGCTGGCTTCATGAGGAAGGGAGGGGCTCGCGCCAAGCCAAACTCATGGCCAGCAGCCGAGCGGGGGAAGGACAGGTAATAAAACCAAACACTGGGCACCAGGTGAAGGCGTAAGTCACAAACAATGCCACACCAGTTTGGAATTATGATTAATAGCATGGTATTTATTTAAAGGGAAAAAAAACTTACAGATAAACGTCCCAGACAACAGCCCTCTGCGCAATCAGGAAGGGAGTCTAGTTGCCGGAAATGGAGCAGGAAGCGAAGAGAGCGAGAAGGGAAGTAGCCGCTTTTTTAAAGGGAAAGAGACCATGCCCCAATGGGCTGGTATCTCAGCGGCTATAGGCTGGAGGAGCGGAAGGACCTCCCGCAACACAAGTTATTTATTATACAAGACTTAAACTAGTTAGGATAGGAAATTTAAACAAAAGGGGAAGGTGCTGTAGGAAGTCTTACAGCTAGTGGTTACCCATCCACTGGGGCAAGGTCTCTTATACTATATATGCTGATGCAGAGCCTGCATCCGGCCTCTCTGTTCCAGTTGCAGATTTCAGTTTCTGATCTCCGTTCCAGCACAGGATTCTGATTTGTGAGTTTACCCCTAAGTAAATAAGCATCTATTTCTCAATTCTGAGCTAGTGTGGGATTTCTTTTAAGTGTCCTTCTTCACTAACCCTTCCAGAACTATTTCCATCATAGAATCCTAAAGGATGGCACAGCAAGTGGCCTTAGAGGTGGTTGTGGTTTGAATGTGAAATGTCCCCCCAAAATTCATGCATTTGAACACTTGGTTTCCAGATGATAGCAGTGTTTGGGGAGGTTGTGGAACCCTTGGGAAGCGGATCCTTGCTAGGGGAAATACATCATTCACTGGAGAGTGGACTTTGATGTATTATAGTGTTGTGCCCATAGTCTAACCCCTCCCCCCCAAAAAAACACAAAGAGACCAGATCCAATGCAAAAGCAGAGTCTTTTTAATTACAAGTTAACTTGGGTCTTCTGTCCGTCCAACACAGTTGGTAGTGTAGGAGGGACCCCAAGCTGCAGTGGGGCAGATTATATATTGGGGTAGAGCAAGAGGGTTATCTGGGGATCTGCTAGTTGCATAGTAACAGTCTCAGGACTGGCACACCGCTGGGCTGGGGGGAACCTGGGGGGAGCTGATTGGTCGGCTGCAGCTGCAGAAAGGTTGCTATACCAGGAGGCCATGTATGTGAGTGGGGTGACTGCATTCCACCACCATCAGTAAAGCACATCCAGAACACACCAGCTAACTTCTGATTGGTTCCATATCACATGGAGGACACCTGGCAGCTTTTTCCCAGTAATCAGGGCAAGGTAGGGCACGGCTGGGGCTTAGCACATCCTGCTGAGTCAGGGGCCTACATCTTGCTGGTTCTTTTCTGCAGTCTGTCATGGCTGTCAAAGTGGGGGACTGAATGAGGGTCTGGGCCCTTCAATACCTTGGCCCCACTTCTTGTTTCCTCTCTGCTTCCAGACTGCAGAGGCAAAGCATGTGGCCAGTCTCCCGTTCTTGCTGCCACACCTTCCCCAGCATGCTCCCCAGTGTGAGCCAGAGGAAAGGCTGCTTTCTGCCGGTCTCTGTTCAGGAGAAATGGAACTGATAGAAAGACCATGTTTCACTCTCTTTGGGCACAAATACCAAGACTGAGGATAACATGTCAGGTTGGCCTTTCCACTGAGCCACCCCATACAATGGCACATTGGGCACAGACCCATGAGCTGTGGCCACATCCAGTACAGTGTAGCAAGACAAACCTCGAAAGCATCTTGCTGCATGGCTATAGGGCTGCCCTGATAGTCATTAGTGCCTTTAGAAACAGCCTGTGGTCTCAGAGACAAATGTAGCCATCTGCTTCAAAAGGAAAAAGAAAAGTCCCTGTAGATCTGGGAGAGACAGAGAAGCCTAAAAAAATAGTAGATCATGTTACGGTGTTAGAAGTGGGAACTGCTAAGGTTTGTTTTTGATCATGATTAAATGCAAGAGAAAAGGTTTCCACTCTGAGGACAATACACGATCTGGGCTAACAGGACTCAATAGTATCTATCTGGACAAGCCTGGGCAAGCCTAATCTACCTTCAAGTGTCAAACTTTCACATAGTTCTGTACGGTGACAATAAGGCCAACATGGAACTTGTGACAGGAAGGAATGAGGGAGGCAGCAACACCAAGTCTGCCTCCATTGGTCTGACCATCACACTAGCACGGGTTTTGGAAGAGGAGTCTATCCCTGGGCCCCACACAAACAGAAGGGGCAGACGACCTGGGGAGATGGCTCAGTAGGTTAAGTGCTTTGTTGTGTAAGTCTAAAAACATAGTTCAGATCCCAGCACCCATGCTAAAAAGAAAAAATAAAGCAGAGTCAGAGGTGGCAATGTAAACCCACAACCCCAGAACTGTGAAATGTAGACAGGAGAATCTTTGGGACTTAACGGCCAGAGAGTCTAGAAAAACAGTGAGCTCTGGGTTCGATGAGACCCTATCTCAAAAACTAAGGTGGAGAGTGATAATGGAAGACTCCTGCCACTGATCTCTGACCTTTACACACACACTCACAGGCAAGTGTGTGCACACATGCACACATACACGAACATGCAAATAATAAAAAGGAGTAGCAGAGGCAGGCTTCACCCTTGGTCTGAGACTTGTCTCCTTGTAACCACAGACCATGACTCTCCCTCCACTTTCTCAATTCTTCCAGCACCTGGGACTTAGACTTGCCTTCACTGCAGGCTGCTTCTGCGGTCCTGTAGTTCTGGGTACTACAATGTGATACTCTGAAGTTATGACAACAGGGTCCTGAGCCAGGTAGGGCATTTCCAACCTGACGCTTCATATAGCACACTTAATGGGGACACGTCAGGTCCGAAACGCTCAGTTCACTCTCCTCTTTATTTCGCACAACACAACTTCATACCTGTAAGCCTAAACACAGGACTTGGTGGCTGCACAGCTGCAACCACCATCTAATGCACCTCTTGGCAGATAACAGACAGCAGGGCATGACAGGAGGCTTGCAGAGGAGGATGCATCAGGTAACAGACTACTGATTATCAACGAACCTCATTCATCAGCCAGAGGACTGCAGGCTCTAGTTCTGCATGGGTCCCTGTGGAGAGGAGCATCACAGGCATACTTCTGGAGAAAAGAAAGGTGAGGGAGAAGAGGCTACATGCAAGTTGAGCAGAATGGATACCTGCATCCACCAGTATCTGCACACAGAATGGGTACCTGCATCCACCAGTATCTGCACACAGAACAGTACATACATCCACCAGTATCTGCACACAGAATGGGTACCTGCACCCACCAGTATCTGCACACAGAATGGTACATACATCCACCAGTATCTGCACACAGAATGGGTACATACATCCACCAGTATCTGCACACAGAATGGGTACATACATCCACCAGTATCTGCACACAGAATGGGTACCTGCAACCATCAGTATCTGCACACAGAATGGTACATATATCCACCAGTATCTGCACACAGAATGGTACATATATCCACCAGTATCTGCACACAGAATGGTACATATATCCATCAGTATCTGCACACAGAATGGTACATACATACATCAGTATCTCCACATAGAATGGTACATACATCCATCAGTATCTGCACACAGAATGGTACATACATCCATTAGTATCTGCACACAGAATGGGTACCTGCACCCACCAGTATCTGCACACAGAAAGGGTACATACATCCATCAGTATCTGCACACAGAAGGGGTACATACATCCATCAGTATCTGCACACAGAATGGTACATACATCCATCAGTATATGCACACAGAATGGGTACCTACATCCACCAGTATCTGTACACACAGGTTACACAAATTGACCTTTATTTGCCATACTGAAGTCTGGTTTGTTTTTGATACAAAGTAATATTTTAGTACAGCATATCCCACCTATCAGAGCCACACCTGCTTGTCCAATGATGGCAGAACCAGGCCTATGTCCAGGGAAACAGTCCTTGTCCCGCAACTGTGCGCGGAAGACCTTGAGAGGGGTCGGCAGCATCTCAGTTGTCTGAGCTAGAAAATGTGTGCCTGTAAGGCACAGAACAGCCTTGAGGGCTGCAACTCTTCTCTCTCTTTTTAAACAGCTGTGCAAGAAAATATATCCCTTTTAAAAAAATTGTCAATAATGACTAAACTACAATCTAATGTCTAGAGTTACAAAGAATAAAATGAAATCAAAGATTTCTTGCTAGTAAAATGAAATGTTAGGAACAGTATTAAAATATAGATCCTACCCCAATGACACACAGAACCCAGTACAGTACCTATTAATGGGGCACACAGTTGAAGAAGGGACTGAATCAGCTCTTTAGTAGATAGATCTGGCATCAGAAGTGGAGATGCGGGGCAGGGGTGGGTGAGAAAAATGAATTAAAAAAAAGAAAAAGAAACCCAACAAAGAATGGAGATGTCCTCGTGGAGTCAGGCTGAGAATGCGTGTCTAGCTATTATGCCCACTACAAGTTCTTATTTCAGTTTGTGACATGAATAGTGTCACGCCAGAAAGAGCTGGTTCAGGTACACCTGTGCCAGTTTTAAGGGTTACCCTGCAACCTTGCACTGACAAAGACTGCTGGGTATCTCAGAGCCTATGGGAACCAATGGCATGCCCATGCTCCTGCCCCCCTCCCCCCAGCTGAGGATCCAACTGTGTCATCTAGGAACCACAAAGCCCTGATGGACTAGACATGATACTTAAATATAAACACAGCTGGAGAAGAAACAAGAGGCCAGGGATGCAGAAGGAAGGCCAAGAGGTGAATCTGCAAGAATGCCAAAGCTTCCTTCCGGGTGTGGGAAGAAAGTGCTGCCACGGCAAGTGGGCCCCACCAAGGCACTGGTTCTGGTACCAACAGTGGTCTGAGCACCTGCAGTTGTGATATCTTCCAGGAGAGGGGCCACCGAGGAACAGGAAGTCTGTCACAGCTCTGGTCCTACTGATAGGAACCTCCTGTAGCAAAGTAGGAACAAGGTTCCCGCCGAAGACAGGAACATCAAACCAAAAGGAAGTGACAGAGGGTGTTGGGATTAAGGGGTGGGCACCGACAACATAGAGCTATTCAAGTAAACATAGACAACCAAATACTTAGAAAAGGCTTGTAAACTTCTGATTAGCGAGGTCCTGGGCACAGTACCTCTGCTCGGCTGGCTAAGGGAGGATCAAGTCTTTTGTGTTTCTGCTTTTCTGTTTCAAAGTGGACATGCGTGAGTGTGCCATCCACCAGCTGGGCCCAAATCTTGGTGGCTCTCTGCTTACAAAGGAGGTGTTGCTGGAGTCCTGGTTCCAGGTCCTTACCAGCTTGTCCACAGAAAGACAGACATCTAGTAGCTCAAAGAGTCAGCCAGCTGTCCCCACCATCTGGTCATTTTCCTCTGGTCCAGCTTTCTGCTAAGGTGGGCAAGCAGGGATCCACAGGACTTTACTTTGTTCTTGATTGACCATTGCCAGGATCTGAGTGCAAATGCCCGACAGGGCTCCTCCTTGGACAACCCCTGCAGAAGAACCCACCAAACACAAGCAGGTTGGGTCAGCTCTAAGTAAGATATTCCCACACATCAAGGGATATGAACACTCTGGCTGTGGGCTCTCTGACTCTCCCCCACATGACCCTCCTCCTTCAGCAGGGAATTGGGCAAAGGAGAAACCTTCCCCTAGGGAAGTTGACTGCTCACAAATTGCCCACAATGGCAGGTGTGTGTGGGGGGGGGGCGGGATTGGCTTTGCTAGCCCTCTACTGGATAGGGGGAATGAAGCAGCATGGGGGGGGGGAGGATGTTAGGATTGCTTCACTGCCAGCAGGACTCTAGGACAACAACCACTGGCAGGATGGAGGAGGACTGACTAGTGCCCAGGTTAGTAAGCTAGTGCTACTCCAGGGCACAGTGGGCAGTTACACAGTGGCCCACAGAGGGCCAGTTACAATCAGAAAGTATGAAGTGTATATGACTTTACTTCTGTTTAACCTAATTTTTAAAAATCAGCATATAGTTAACTTTGTCCATTTTTTAACATTTTCTTTTTTTTTTTCCTATTGGTTTACTGGTCTTTGATACTGGAAATGAAAATAGGACCAGGTTGAGCCCCCTGGAAGTGCTCTATAGGTCCTAACCCTTTTTGTGATGTGCTAAAATGCTCCCCTAGCTCCTACAGATGGTTGACTTCACCTAACAGAGGTGGGGAAGCAGGAAACCTGCATCCACAGGAGGCTCGTTTAGCAAGCAGAGATGCCAAAACTGGCCTTGCCTCATCAGTCCACCTTACCTCTCACTCCCCCTAAGACTGGCCCTGGGCAGCACTCAGGACAGACAGCTGTCTGCACTGCTGGCTCACCTGGGTTCTTGGGTTCCCAACCTGTCTGGGAGTCACCACAGTTATGCTGCTGAGTCTCTGTGCATGCTGTGGATGAGGCTAGACCATGCCCAAAGGCCAGTGTGTATAACCCTGCCACCTGGCATAGCTTAGACACTGGCTGGACCTGTAAGTCAAATGCCTATGTACCGAAGGTCTATGGCAGCTCAGGCTAGACTGTCCAGGAAAACTGGGCTACTTTCATTTCTAGGACTTGTGACCTGAGGAAAACTTCTGCTACTGGCTGGGCCCACACCCACTTACCTGTGAAGTACCTGCTGTACTCTTGATCAATCTTCTGTGCCGTCTCAAATTGCTCTTTGGAATGCCTCTGTGTCACCTTGTCCCTCAGGTAGACAGGGTCTCTTTGTTCCCTGTAGGGATAGCCAGGGAACTGGGGTGAGTCTCAAACCTAACCTCAGGTTCCTTCTTCCTTCCTTGATCCAGGAAGACAGGGCTGAGCTAGGGCAGGAGCATTTAGGGTGTTTTCCCATAAATCAGTAGCCTTTAGGCTATATGGGGAACTCTGGGCTGACAGGGAATCTGGGCACCTCAGTACCCCAGTGCATGAACAAAGCCAGCAGACACACTAGCTGTCTCCAATCAGAAGCACCAGGAGCTCAACAGCACAGAAAAGTCAAGAAGAAAGGGGGCCTCAGTGAGTGCAGCTGAGCTGGACTTAGCTCAGACTACACAATTCCCCTGGCTTTCTACACAACATGAGAGGAAAGGGGGCGGGACGGGGGGGGGGGGCGGCTGTAGACAAAGCCAGCTATTCTCGGAAAGTGTGGTTGTGCCCAGACAGATGGAGCTGGTAAACTCGGCTAGCATCTCTACATACAAGCCCAGGGTCAGGGGGAGTGTTATGCTCCAACACAGGACCTAACAGGGCCAGACACCCACTTGATGTGCTTGGCGCTCTTGTAGCGGATGAAGATGACAATGGGGTAGATGCGCATATGGTGCAGCCTCTCGATGGCATGCGGTGCGATGTCCAGAAGACAGTGCCGGTTCTGAGAGACAATGGTGTACGGGAGGTAAGTACATAGTGCAGACGAAAGGACACGTCTTTTGTCTCCCAGAGGACCCACCCTTGCCTCACCCCCACACAACTCTACCTTCCTCCACACTCAGAAATACCAGGCAGCAAAAGCAGGATTTCCGCAAGGTCACTTAGGAAGGGAGAATTGGTGATTATACCTCCCACTCCCCAACTGATGGCTGCTGAGGTGGGAGTGGGAACTGGCCAGCAAGCCACACCTCAAGATGGGCACTATACTGGTTGGTTTTGTGTGTCAACCTGACACAAGATAGAGTCATCAGAAAGGAAGAAGCCTCAGTTGAGGAAATGCCTCAATGAGAGCCAGCTGTAAGGCATCTTCTCAACTAGTGAACAACTAACTAGCCTGTGGTGGGTGGGTGGTGCCATCCCTGGGTCCTGGATTCTATAAGAAGGTGGGCTTAGCAAGCCGTAGGAAGCAAGCCAGTAAGTAGTACTCCTTCAAGACCTCTGCATCAGCTCCAGCCTCCAGGATCCTGCCCTCTTTGAATTTCTGTCTTGACTTCCTTTGGTGATGAATAGCAATGTGGAAGTGGAAGTGAAATAAACCCTTTCCTGCCCAATTTGCTTTTAGGTCACGGTGTTTCCTCGCAGCAATATAAATCCTCAGATAGGGACTTTTCTGGGGCCCCATCCTATCCTGGCCTCACAAATCTGCTCTACTGAACAAGAGTGGAGACTCTGGGATTTGTGGGTGGGGCATACAAGCTTTGCATTGGCTATGAAGGAAACACATCCCATGAGCCCCTCCGCCTCCAGGATGGGGTCAGCATAAGACCACAAACACTCTGTGCAACTCTCGATGGATGTGTTTCCTAACTGAAGCTTTTCCCCATCAAAAAATAAGCATTACAACCGTAAGAAGCTCACATTTTCTGGAAGAAGAGGGAACTGCAACCCAGAGAAGTGGCTGGAGAAGCTCAGAGGCCAGAGGCTGAGGAGCAGCTAGGACTGGCTACTTCCCTAGCACACCTGGCAGCTAACCCATTCCCTGGCAAATGAACCCCAGGATGTCAAATGCATCAAGCAATAGTGCTAGCTTTTATGGGGCCACAGACCTGGTAGGTGGCTCTCTGTATGCATGTGTTCAGGGACCCATCCCAGAATGGTCTAGCAGAAGGCCTCCCCAGAGTTCAAAGCTCTCCTTAGTGCCCTTTAGAGAGCAGAGGCTGTGGGTACACAGAGTATTGACTCCTACGTCCTTCTATGGATCTGTGTGCTAGTGGTGAAGGCAGAGTCATAGCATCACGGAGGACGAGACCAAAGGCAGGAGGCCTCAGATAGTTAGGGCATGGTGAGCTGGCTGAGGTGTAAGGGCCAGGTGAGAGGGTCCCGGATATAAGAGGAGCCCAGTTGTGCCAAAGTTCTAGGTACCTTTTCTGTGATCTCCTTTATCGAAGCCACAGTGGTAACGTCAAAATGGCCACTCCTCCGCTTGTAGTCCACAAATAGGCAGTCTTTGACACCCCGCTCAATGGCTTGCTGGGAGGCCTTCATCACCTCTGTATGGTAAGATGCAGAAGTCAAGGTGCTGGATGCACAGAAGGGCCCCGATGCAGAGGGCCACACTGATCAGCAGCATGGATACCCACACTACTGCCTGCTCTCCTGGAGAGAACGGAGGTCACAGGTGGGTCTCTCTACATCAGTAGGGCTATTAGATGCTGTATGCCAATTTCTCTGCATGGCCAGAAAAGTAGGTGAACAAGAACAGACACAACCTAAAAGGCAGAGGCATCCCTTACCAAGTGGGCATCTGCAGAACTTGCCAGGTGCTTCACTGACCAGCATCTCCTTCACCACATCCAGTAAAGGCCCCAGGATGAGGACAGGCCGCAGAGAGGTACAGTCCACCTTCTGGACCCGCTGATAGGCCAGGCTCACTGAGTCTAAGAGACAAGAGAAGGCAGGGTCATGGGCCCCGCCTGGACAGAGGAAGAAAGCAAAGCTGGGCAGCCATGGCCCCGACCTTGCTTATCTAAATAGGCCCACCCTAACCTTAGTTACCTGGACAGGTCTGTCGTCTTTGTCTCACAAAAGCAGGCCAGCCACAGTGACCTGGTTTAAATCAGGCACACCAGGGCACAACCACTAATGAAGTCATTCAGGAGACTGCAAGAGTCTTTCTGCCACTGAGGATGCTGGGACAACTGACGTCCAATAATCTTACCCTTCATTCTACTCTAGGTCTACCTCAGTTATCCCACGCCCACTGCACCCACACCTTACATCTCTGCTCACTAAAGATGTGGCTCTAAGGTTTGGAAGCCATGGTCTCCTCAGCAGCTATGGTTACAGGACTCATACTTGGACATGGAGGATAGAGGTGATGCAATTACATCTTTGGACCAGAAAAGATGGTGTGTACGCCACTTCTGCCCGTAGAGATGGTGACAACCCTTAGGAACTGTCTGCACTAAAAGACAGAAGGGACCTGGGTTTTCAACACAGAGCCATGTCCCTGGGCTGCCCACCAGGTCAGACCATGTGTGATACACAGAAGAGTGCTTTGGGAGGCTTCAGCTGCCTCTCTCTGGTATAGTTCTAGTGATCATGCCACTTTCCCAGTTAACAGGCAAGGTAAATCCCACCCCCACCCCCCTCGAGTGTGCAAAATTCTCACAGGAAGAAATGGTCAGGAAGGTAGCAGGGAACTTCCCAGAGACTTCCTAATGGTGCTTGCTGGCTTCTCAGAAACATAAAAAGATACAAAGTGTCCGATCTCTGCCCTTTGGAAGCTCACGCTAAATGGAGCCACAAGGGAGCAAGACTAGACACCCAGACTGAACGGAAGTGTTAAGGCGAGTGCTGGGGTGAGCTAGCTCAAACTGGATGAGAGCAAAGAACAGGCTGGAAGAGGGCACAAGATGACTTCGGTAGGCAGCTGCAAGAAGATAGGACTGTGTAGGGTCTGCACACTTTTGTGGAGGTGCTACAGAAAGAAGACACAGCTACCTGGGAGCACAAACACCCATTCTCTGCAGAGACCAACCCCATGGCAGAACAAAGAAAGTGAATACAGTCTTGTCTCACGTCAACCAGCATACCCGTGTGCTTGCATTTGAAGATGGATTATACAAGTGTCTATATGGTACTTCCTAACCTGGGGGAGCAGCTGGTCTGTGGTCTACATTCATGACCTTGGAATGTCCATGCACTTTCTCTTTAAAACAGAGACACAGATGTAGCCAATATAGCTGACCCCTCCACACTAGCCTCCTCAGATGCAACCATTACTCTGAGTCAGAAGTGTATCTTTTTCACATGACTCTTATTACTGTAAGCTAATTTTTATAGACTGAGGAAAAACCCCTAGCAAATAAAGTATGTGTGTGTGGGGGGGGGGTGTTATATTCAACAAAAATAACAAGATACTATGAATGGCTTGTAGCTTCATCTCCCCACACAATGCATCACAGGAATTCATGGTCCTCCCCTGAGGACTCTGCAATATTTCATGCACAGGTAAAATGTAAACCTGGACAAAATGCTGCTGCCAAAACACTGGGAACTCAGGAAACACCCAATAGCAAATGAGACAAAAAAAAAGTCACAGCAGTCACAATTGGAAGAACCAACAATGCAGCAAGAAGGGAGGAGGCAAGAACCAAGTCCATGAAACTGGAGAAATAGCTCAGTGGGTATGAGTGTCTCCTCTACAAGCATGAGCTCTGGGCTTCAATCCCCAAGCACGCATGTGAAAGGCCAGGCATGGGCATCTGGCTATAACCCAGCAATACAGGACAGCGCTATGAGGGATTGCTGGCTGCCAGCCTAGCTCCTGGTTCAGTGAGAGACCCTGCTCAAAGAAACAAAGCAAAGAGTCCTTCTCTGGTCTCTTTACATGCTCACCCATAAACACACATGTGCATATAATTAATATATTTAATTATAATATGTATATCTATATATATCCCCACTCACAAGTAAATACAAAGAAAATAAAAAGAAGTCTAAATCAGAGGCTTTCTCTGAATCCCTTGCCAAATTCCAAAGCTTTGAGGCACAAAGCTAAATGTGTAAGGAAAACACAAAACCATGGAGCAAAGTGTCCCACTGACTCTTGTGTGGAAAAGAGAAAGGTTGCCCCTAGGAGGAGGCCCAGGCCAGGGTGAGCTCAGCATCCCCTTGGACCCAGGTCAAGAAGAAGAGGTGTTAAGGCTGACAGTCTCCAGGCACGTTTATGGAGCAGACCAAAAAGAGCAAAGTCGACTCCGAGGTAACCAATGGGGGCAGCTGTTGGATAGTCTTCACAGATGCCGAGACTTTAATCACAAGATCCGGAAAGTCTTGGCAGAGAATGAAAGCCTGCTACAAATATCAAATAGAAACTCTGGCACTAGGCAAGGCAGCTTCTGAAATTAAGACATGCGACACCAAAGATGAGTTAGACACTGAGCAGGGTAAAGGACACTGGTAAGCATCCTGGCTGGTTGAAACATTAAAAGAAAACGCTTGAAAAGAATAGGGGAAGCATGCAAAGACCTGGACAGGGAACTCAGAGGAGAGAGATGAAAAGACCACAGAGGCAGCAGCAAGCTATAGACTTAAGGACAAGAAGATAAACATACCTGGGCAGCATAGTGGGGCCTGATGCTAGGAACAGAGACAATGCCAAGACCCACTGGGCCTAGGGGATGTGACCTTCAGCATAAAAACATTAGAAGCAACCCTCCTGGAAACAGGGGTAGGTTAAAATGCACCCTTAAGGGCTGGGTCACTTCTTGTCTTATTTAGGGTTCACAGGCGGTTTGAATAAAAATGACCCCCCCAGGGGGAGTGGCACTATTAGGAGGTGTGGCCATGTAAGAGTATGTGTGGCTTTGTTGGAGGAAGAGCATCACTGTGATGTTGGGCTGTGAGGCCTCCTATGCTCAAGTTATACTCAGTGAGACAGACCACTTCCTGTTGTCCAGATGTAAGGACTTTCATATCTGCATGCTGTTTTGATTCCCACCATGATGACAATGGACTACACCTCTGAGAATGTAAGCCACCCCAAAGGACAGATTCTATTGTTGCAATGAAACACAATGACCAAAAAGCAAGTCAGGGAGGAAAGGGTTATCTGGCTTACACTCCAGCATTGCAGCTCATCACTGAGGGAAGTCAAGACACAAACTCAAACAGGAGCTGATGCACACGGAGGGGAGCTGCTTACTGGCTTGCTTCTCCTGGCTTGTTCAGCTTGCTTTCTTTTTTTTTTTTTTTTTTTTTTTTTTTTTTTGGTTTTTCGAGACAGGGTTTCTCTGTAGCTTTGGAGCCTGTCCTGGAACTCGCTCTGTAGACCAGGCTGGTCTCGAACTCACAGAGATCCACCTGCCTCTGCCTCCCGAGTGCTGGGATTAAAGGCGTGCGCCACCATCGCCCGGCTCAGCTTGCTTTCTTATAGAACCCAGGACTACCAGCTGAGGGACGGCCCCACCCACAAAGGCTGGGCCCTCCCCCACTGATCACTAGTTAAGAAACTACATCTTATAAGACACTTCCTCAACTGAGGGTCCTTCTTCTCTGATGACTTTAGTTTGTCCAACTGACACACAACTAGCCAGGACACTTCTTGATCCCAACAACCTGTGAATCTTATTTTTTTCTAGTGAGAAAGTTCTCCTGGGTTGTCTGGGGAGAGCCTAAATGCCCTCACAGGTGTTCCTGCCAGAAAAGGGAATTTTGAAGCAGACACACATGGCAGAGAAGGGGACGTCAAGAAAAAGTAGAAAGAGGTTTCAAGATAATAGTGATGTGTCCACAAGCAAACAAATGTTGGTAGCCACTGCTCAGAACCAACAAAGGCTAGGAGCAGAAGCCTCCTTCAGAGCTTGCAGGGCAGTGGAGGCTCCGGCACCTTCAGGCTGACCTGGTGGCGTTGGTATTAAGACATCTGGCTGTTAGAATGAATAGACATTGTGGTAAGTTACTGTTTAGTGATTTGTTACAGCAAATACAACCCCGTTTGCATTTTGTGTGTGTGTGTGTGTAGGAGAGAGAGAAAGAGAGAGAGAGAGAGAGAGAGAGAGAGAGAGAGAGAGAGAGAGAGAGAGAGAGAGAGAAGGCTAGAAGCTGGCAATAGGTGTCCTCCTTGATAACTCTCCTATAGCATTTGTGGAAGTGCTGGGGAATCTGAACTCTGGTCCTCTGCTTTGCCCAGGACAGCACTTGTTTTGCTCACGAAACAGTCTCCCCAGCTCCTTGAACAGCATTTTTTTCACATATGCCATATGTGGAGGTCGGAGGAAACACTCACAGAGTTAGGCCTTTCCTTACACCTTTGTGTGAGTTCAGGGAACAAACTCCAGTCATCAGGCTTACCTGACAAGCTCCTTTACCCCCCAAGTCAAAGGAAGCCAACCCTCTGGATTCAGTTTTGATTTCATGGATTCAAGCAATTGGGGATAGAGAATATTCAAATAGGTATCATTAAGTAATTTAGAGACCATTTAAGTATATGGGGAATGCACTTAGGCCACATAAAACATCTGATTGACATGAGTTAACAAAACACCTGCGGGTCTGGATACCTAGAGGGGGCTTGGTACCAACTCTCTGACATACCAAGGTGTGGCTATATACACCAAGCTAAGGCTCTATATACAAGGGAAATTCTGTAAAGTGGTAAAATGGACAATGTCAGACAAAACAAAATATGTCACGAAGCACAAATCAGACATTCTAAGAAATGTTGAAGGAAAGCAGAAAGATGACAAGATCAGACAAACGGAAGCAGGGGAAGGAATGACTAATGAAAGAGAGTGAAGAGAACAGCGTGAAAACACTAACGCACACTGGGGTGACAACAGGCACACTACAGAAGCTGGGATGCGGTGAGTGGAGGGAGACTTCTTAGGTCACTACGGTGGCCTGGGCTAGCAGGCAGTCAGATGCATATGTGGGGGGACACTGAAATCTCCAAAGGACTACACACGGAAAACTGGAGAGGTAATAGAAACACTGGATTATTCCCAATATGGAGAGAAAGGAGAGACAAGGAAACATAAAAGAGGTGGAGTCAGCAAACACAAAGAAAAGACAGCATCCATTATAGTGACATTTGAAATGTTCTGATTTCACAGAAGTGAAAACCTCTATCTGCCATCCAACAACACATTGATAGTCAGGTAATACTTGGATACAATGTGTTAAAACACTGGCTGCCAGCTAGTGAAATAAAAGCTACTCTGCCTTACCCTACTCCAGGGACAGTAAATAAAAGTACAAAGAAGTTCAAATATGAACGTAGCCAGAAAAAGGCCAAGTGTATGGAGACTAAGCAAAAGAAAAAGAGTAGAAATAAAGCCTCACACCTTCCAGATTTTTCAAAGGGGACACTACCGGAAATGAGGACATTTATCAGTGGTAGAAGGATCATTTCAGGAAAACAGAATGATCCAGAAGGTATATGTTTCCAGTAACAGTTTCAAAATGAGTGGTGAGGCTGGAGAGATGGCTCGGCCACTAAGAGTACAGGTTATTCTTCCAGAGGAGTAGGTTTGATTTCCAGTATCCCCATGGTGGTTCACAACCTTGTCTAACTCCAGTCCCAAGGGACCTGACACCCTCTTCTGGTCTCACTATGTAGCCCTGGCTGATTAATACACACACACACACACACACACACACACACACACACACACACACACACACACACACACATATCAGGGTATCCTTGAACTCATAGAGATCTGCATACTTCTGCCTCCAAAGTCCTGAGATTAAAGGTATGTACCACCACACCTGGCAAGATCTTCACTTTAAAGATAAGAAGGAAAGAAAGAAGGAAAGAGGGACCCATCAGTCCCACATTCTAGAACTGCCTAATGACCCCACACCCTGTCTGTCCAGGACACTGGATATCTACACAGCCCTAGAAACCACTCTGATGGCAAGGATCTGTTGCCACTCAGGACCAATGCCCTCCTTCCACAAGGGCCATCTTCTAGGAGGATATCTGACATTCCTAGTCCTCAGCTCCAGCCTTACTCAGCATTCTCTGGGAAGGATTTTGTCAAAGTCACCAATGAACATGTAAATGAAGCAAGACAGGCTGAACAGTGTGACCAACACAAGCTGGACACAATGCACGAGGCAGAAACTACATCCTGGCCCAGGGCCTCTCGCTGAATGAACTTGGAGCTTCACCTTTCAGCGAAGCTGGCCAGCCATGGGCCACCTCCCTCTTTCTTTATTCCTGTGCTGGGCTTATGGACACACCACACTTGGGAGGATCAACATAGTAAAAATGGCAATTCTACCAAAAGCAATCTATAGATTCAATGCAATCCCCATCAAAATCCCATCAAAATTCTTCACAGATCTGGAGAAGACAATAATCAACTTTATATGGAGGAACAAAAAACCCAGGATAGCCAGAACAATCTTATACAATAAAGGATTGTCTGGAGGCATTACCATCCCTGACTTCAAACTCTATTATAGAGCTACAGTATTGAAAACAGCCTGGTATTGGCATAAAAACAGAGAAGTCGACCAATGGAATCGAATAGAAGACCCTGACTTTAACCCACAAACCTATGAGCACCTGATTTTCGATAAAGGAGCTAAAAGTATACAATGGAAAAAAGACAGCATTTTCAACAAATTGTGCTGGCAAAACTGGATGTCAATCTGTAAAAGAATGAAAATAGATCCATATCTATCACCATGCACAAAACTCAAGTCCAAATGGATTAAAGACCTCAATATCAGTCCGAACACACTGAACCTAATAGAAGAGAAAGTGGGAAGTACTCTACAACACATGGGCACAGGAGACCACTTCCTACGTATAACCCCAGCAGCACAGACACTAAGGGCATCATTGAATAAATGGGACCTCCTGAGGCTGAGAAGCTTCTGTAAAGCAAAGGACACTGTCACTAAGACAAAAAGGCAACCCACTTACTGGGAGAAGATTTTCACCAACCCCGCAACTGACAAAGGTCTGATCTCCAAAATATATAAAGAAATCAAGAAACTAGACCGTAAAAGGCTAATCAATCCAATTATAAAATGGGGCACTGAGCTGAACAGAGAATTCTCAACAGAAGAACTTCAAATGGCCAAAAGACACTTAAGGTCATGCTCAACTTCCCTAGTGATCAGGGAAATGCAAATCAAGACAACTTTAAGATACCATCTTACACCTGTCAGAATGGCTAAAATAAAAAACACCAATGATAGCCTTTGCTGGAGAGGTTGTGGAGAAAGGGGGACACTCACCCATTGCTGGTGGGAATGCAAACTTGTGCAACCACTCTGGAAAGCAGTGTTTCGGTTTCTCAGGAAATTCGGAATCAACCTACCCCTGGATCCAGCAATACCACTCTTGGGAATATACCCAAGAGAGGCCCTATCATACAACAAAAGTATATGCTCAACTATGTTCTTGGCAGCATTGTTTGTAATAGCCAGAACCTGGAAACAACCTAGATGCCCTTCAACGGAAGAATGGATGAAGAAAGTATGGAATATATACATATTAGAGTATTACTCAGCAGTAAAAAACAAGGACTTCTTGAATTTTGCATACAAATGGATGGAAATAGAAAACACTATCCTGAGTGAGGTAAGCCAGACCCAAAAAGAGGAACATGGGATGTACTCACTCATATTTGGTTTCTAGCCATAAATAAAGGACATTGGGCTTATAATGCATGTTCCTAGAGAAGCTAAGTAAGAAGGTGAACCCAAAGACAAACACATAGGCATCCTCATGAATATTAACCTTCATCAGGCGATGAAAGGAGACAGAGACAGAGGAGCACGGGACAGAAATCTCAAGGTCCAAATCAGGAGCAGAAGGAGACGGAGCACGAGCAAGGAACTCAGGACCGCGAGGGGTGCACCCACTCACTGAGACAATGGGGATGTTCTATCGGGAACTCACCAAGGCCAGCTGGCCTGGGTCTGAAAAAACATGGGACAAATCCGGACTAGCTGAACATAGAGGACAATGAGGAATACTGAGAACTCAAGAACAATCGCAGTGGGTTTTTGATCCTACTGCACGTACTGGCTTTGGGGGAGCCTAGGCAGTCTGGATGCTCACCTTAGGAGACCTGGATAGAGGTGGGCGGTCCTTGGGCTTCCCACAGGTCAGGGAACCCTTATTGCTCTTAGAGCAGATGAGGGAGGGTGACTTGATTGGGGGAGGGGGAGGAAATGGGAGGCGGTTGCGGGGAGGAGGCAGAAATCCTTAATAAATAAAAAAAAAAAAAAAAAAAACTCTTCTGGTCAGATACACCACACATCTTTAAATCCAGCATTTGAGATGTTAAGTCAGAAGGATCATTAGCCTGAGAAAAGAGGATGATCTTGTCTCAAAAAAATAAAAAAAAAAAAAACGAATGAATACATCATTGGTCCACATGGGTGTATATTAAAAAAAAAAAAAAATATCTGGATCTGAAGTCGGGCCACAGCACTTCACACACTCCCTGCCTCCCAAGTCCTGACACTCTCGCTGTGCCCTTCTTCCTGAAACAGGGCTGGAGGAACGAAGAAACATGGTGGCCAAGAGAAGACTTGAGAATTAAAGACACAGACTGATGTTGACAGATTCTCAGAACCATCCTGCCAGCCTGAATGTCTACTTCCAGACAAGTAAATAAAAAGTAAGGAACCTTTGGGAACCCCCCATTGCGAGGTTCTCCCACCCTGCCAACCCCACCCATTGAGCCCTTTGGAAGGAGCCCAGAACTTGCCTTCAAAGAGTGGAATGGAGTCATTGGAAAAGGTGTCCAGGGCGAGCAGATCTTTGCCGTCTTTAGACCCACTGCGTTTGTGTTTATGCTTCCTGCGGAAGAAGGACCGACGTGCAGCTGCCGACAGTGTCTTTGTTGTGTTGTCATCTTTGACCTCTGACATGCTAAGCCTCCTTGAGAACTCTTGGTCCATCCTGCAGTCAGAGAGAAGGACAATGAGGGTTGGGCCCTGGTAAGGGAGGAAGCTAGGTTCCCCCAGCTCCCTGAGGCCTCCTAACTACCAGCCTTTTCCATGCCCCAGGAACCTCAGGCATCACCACTACCACTGAGTCGGAGGTGTCTTTAAGAGACTGCGTGGTGAAGAATGGTTGGGTATTTACCCTCAGAAGTGATCAAAGGAGTCCTCTCAGAACCTCAGGTACTTCCTCCAGTGGAAAGTTATTAAAGAAAGGGCAAACCTGAGTCTTTTGTGGAATATTCCTTTACACTGTGACTGACTTAATAAAAAGCTAAATGGCTGATAGCTAGGCAGGGGTATAGCAGGGACTTCTGGACACAGAGAACTCTGGGGGAAAAAAAAGGCAGAATTACCAGCCATATGGAGTGGAAACAGAGTAAAAGCAGCCGAGGCACATCAAAGAACGTAGATGGAAAAATCTGTACTAATTTAAGTTACAAGAACGAGTTAGGAACAAACCTTAGCTAAGGCTGAGCTTTCAGAATAAATAATAAATCTCTGTGTTTTTTGTGAGCTGGTAGCTCCAAGAAAAATCCCACTACATGATCCTCCTTGATTCTTGTGGTGATTTGAATGACAATGACACCCTCTGGCTCATATATTTGAATGTTTGGTCATAAGGGAATGGCACTACTTGAGAGGGGTTAGGAGGTGTGGCTTTGTTGGAAGAAGTGTGTCACTGGGGGTGGACTTTGGGGTTTCAAAGCCAAACCTAGTTCCAGAATCTTTCTTTTCCTGTTACCCACAGATAGAGATACAGAACTCTCAGCTACTTCTCCGGCACCAGGTCTGTCTATGTGCCGTCATACTCCCTGTCATAAAGATAATGGACTAAACCTCTGAAACTGAAAGCCAGCCGCCACTTCAATGCTTTCTTTTATAAGAGTTGCTGTGGTCCTGGTGTCTCTTCACAGCAAAAGAACATTAAGACATCCTAGCTTGCCACAGGATCTCTTCCTTCCTTCTGCTTCCTGACCACATTGTGAAGTGGCCAATGAGGTCTTCACCAGATGAATAGAGGAGGTCACCTGACTTCACACTTTCAGCCTCCAAAACTGGGAGATAAACTTCACTTTCTTATGAACTTCTCAGCCTCAAGTATTTGTTACAGCAAAAGAAAACAGACATAGGGTAATAGCTAATTGGGTTTCTTTCAGAGGCGATGGACATGCTTTAAAATTAATTCTGAAGGAGCTAGCAATGTGGTAAAGTGCTTGCCTAGCATGCTCAAGGCCCTGATTTTAATCCCCAGCAACACATGAACTGGATGTTGTGGCACATGCCTATGATCTGAGCACTTAAGGGATGAAGGCAAGAGAAGCAGTTCAAGGCCATCTTAGCTACAGAGCAAATGGGAGGTTAGCTGGGATACATGAGACCCTACCTCAATCATCAGTAAATAAAATAATGGTGAAGATGGTTGCACATATCTGTGAATATCCATGCCTCCACATCATTGGGAGGACTCACAGCTTCATGATTCTGTTTGGGAGAAGAGGTTATACATCCTAACTCATCGTGGTGCTTCTATGCACTGGCTCATCTAGGAGCAACTTTCTGGGTCACTGCAGCTCTGTGAGGTCCCATACCACGCTGGTGGCCCCTGTGGTCCCTGCCTGGAGATGGAGAAGACTTACACATATTTACTGGGAATTTGCCCACGCTGGATCTTCTGGCCATTCTCATCCAACTGCCAAGCCATCCAAGACCCAAACATGCCCTGGGGCAATGTGTCATCCACATACAGGATGTCATCTTTCTTAAAACTCAGTTCAGGCTCCACCTCTGCCAGACGGTCGTATAGGGCCCTGGACCACGGAAGAGATGACACAGGTTGAGACCACATCACACATGCCCATCTCGAGGCAGCTGTCTATGCTGTCTCCAGACACCACAAGACAGGATTTGGGGGCATCCTGAAGAAGCCCGCATCACACACTTTCCAGAGCAGGAGAGAGGTATCTATCACCTTTTCTTTCTAACACTAAGGGCTCATCACTTCCTGTACCCCATCCTTTCAAACAGACATTTTCTATCCACTTGTCTCAGCAATCGAAGTGGCTGCTTCCTGCGAACTAGCACCTCCTATAGATGCAAACACACCATTTCCCTCCTGCAGAATGGGAAGTTATCACCCATGCGTGTTTTCATCTTCTTTGTGGTCTGAGGTCATGGGGGACATGACACCCGTCCTGAGCTGCTCATTGAAGATGCCTGATGTCATTCCCACATGATTCCCACAAGACTTACAGGCACCATGGACACCTGAGATCCATGCATACTGCAGAGGGCCCTGTGGGATTCAGGAGAGACCACAGGAGGAACACAGCCCATAGAGTAGTCTAAGAGGCTCCAGGTCTCAAGACTCTTGTAGTCTTGACCCTTCCCCTGTCCCCAAAAGTATCTCACATAGGCAAAAGTCATGCCAACCAATGATAGCCTGAGTCCTCGGGGTGAATAGTCCAGGAATCCATTTACCCTATGAACTTTCCACAGAGAGTCCCTCCCCTGGCCCTAACCCTTGCTACTGGCACCTGATGTAGAAGCTGTCACCAGGCAGGCCCTTGACTCTGGAGAATTCCTCATGGCGATACTGCACCTTCAGGCGGATATTATCCTTTGGCTTCAACATCTCCACATAGACATCCTCTACTGTCCTGCTGCGCACATCCTGGTTGCCATACTGAGCAGGGAAAGAGCGCCAGGGTCAGAAAGACAGTGGCAGGGATAGCATGGATACTCAAAAGGTTCCAGGACGGTCTTAGACTCTGCCTGCCTCCCCTCTACCGATCTTGGTCTCCCCTGTGCCTGTGCTCTGTATGATTTCCTGGCTACTAGATACAGTGGGACTACCTATCAATGAAGATCTCTACTTTATACTTATGAAACCATGTATTTGCCATTGCACTGTCTAATTTTATGTCAATTTACCATAGGCTAGAGCCATCTGAGGGGAGGGAACCCCGATTGAGAAAATGCCTTCATTAGACTGATCTATGGGCAAGCCTGTAGAACATTTTCTTAATTAGTAATTGATGGGGGAGGAGGGCCCAGCCCACTGTTGGTGACAGGGGTAGAGGACACCACCCCTGGGCTGCTGGTCCTGGGTTCTATAAGAAAGCAGACTGAGCAGGCCACAGAGAGCAAGTCAGTAAGCAGTACTTCTCCATGGTCTCTGCATCAGCTCCTGCCTCCAGGTTCTGTTTGAGTTCTGCCCTGACATCCCTCAGTAATGAATGTTACCTGGAAGTATAAGCTGAAATAAACCAAGTTCAGTGTTGGCCATGGTATTTCATCACAGCAACAGGAACCTTAACTAGGACAGTCATCTATGTGCCATCTCCCCCATGGGATGGGAGATGCAGAGAGTGAGACAGAGAGAAAGCCAAATCAGTCAGCTCAGAGACCTAGTGCTCATGAGACTGGGCACTTACTTCTGGCTCCTCAGGACCAGTGTCAAGTTAAGTTAAACCCTTGGGTTGCCTCAGCGGCGCACCACACTGCCCACGGGCTGGGGAGTAGCCCCCATTTACAAGATGAATAACCCGCCTTGATAAGTTACTATGGGTAAAGTATAATCCCATCTTCTGTGTCATGTAAGAGGACAGAAGATGAGGACGCATGAACATGACCCGGTACACGCAGTGGCAGAACTCACCTCCAGGATGAGGTCCCCTGGCACGAGGCCATCGGGACCCTTGGCAGGACTATCATCTTCCACCTCGGCCACAAACACCCCGTGCAGGTTCCCACCACACAAATGCACTCCCAGATCCAACTGGGATTTCTTGATGAAAACAATGCGGGGATCAGGGCTCTTCTTGCTGCTATCTCCCACAATCCTTTTAAGAAGGAAAATGAAGTCCTTAACATGTGCAGGGAGAGACTCAGGATAAGTGAAGAGAGCCATGGTCGATGCCCTGCCTGCTTGTTTGGCAGGCTTGGGGCTGGCTGATCACAGGTTCTCCTCTACTGACTCGGTACAGAGTCAGAGAGCAAGAGTGGCAATGTGAATGGAGAGAGAGACAGAAGAAAGAGGGCAACAAGCCATTCAGAGAGAAAACAAGAAAGCCAGTAAGGGACATGCTTCTGAGCCAGCTGTCACTGGGTGCCTGAGGAGGCATCTCTTCCTCTACTGAGCTTGCCTGACCTGGCCTTGCTATTTAGAGACAGACAGTTCACTCAGGGAAACATCCGAGCAGTCTCTCTGCCAGATAATGCGGGGGCTCTTGCTATCAAGACCAGAGGTGCCAAGGGGGAATGCATGGAATTCCCTCGGAAGGGGAGACAGAGGAGATCCCCTGGTTGGAACTGGGGGGGTGGGCATGGGGACTTAAGGGACTGGGTTGGAAGGTGAGCAGAGGGGGAGAATGTTGAGAGAGATGACTGGAAAGGGGGAGCTTTATGGACTCAGGTAGAAGCCTGATGCAAAGGAAACTTCCACAAGAATGGCCCCAGTTAAGACTTCAGACAGCAATGGATGCATAGTCTGAACTGGCTATGCCGTGACCAGATTGGTGACTACCGAGGTTGTCAGTGGAGTGCCTTCATCCAGTGACTGATGGAAGCAGATTCAGAAACCCATGGTCAAACATTGGGCTGAGCTATGGGAAGAAGGAGGGATCATAGAAGATAGGGGTCAGTGACATCAGAGGAAATCCCACAGAAATGGCTAGCCTGGGTCATGGGAACTCAGAGTCTGAACCAAAAACCAGGGAGCCTGCATAGGACTGGCCTAGGCCCTCTGCATATATGCAACAGTTGTGTAGCTTGGTCTATTTGTGGGACTCTAGAAATGGGAGCAGGTTTCCCTGGTGCTATGGCTGGCTCTTGGGAACCTAATCCTCATACTGGATTGCTTTGCCCAGCCTGAATATTGGGGGAGGTGCCTGGTCTTCTGACAGCTTGATATGCTATGCTGATGCCCTTGGAAGGCCTGCCCTTTCTGAGCAAATACAGAGAAGGGGTGGGTTGGGGTGGCAGAGGACAGGTGAGGGGGGATGAGTGGAGAGGAGGGAGAGGAGGCTGGGGTTAGGATGTAAAATAAATTAATGAAAAAAGAAGGGGAAGAAGAAGGAGAAGGAGGAGGAGGATATGGGGGAGGAAGAAGAAGATGGAGAAGGAAGAGGAAATGGAGGAGGAAGAAGAAGGAGGAAAAGGAGGAAAAGGAGATGGGGAGGAAGAAGAAGATGGAGAAGGAGGAGGAGATGGAGAAGGAAGAAGCAGGAGGAGGAGATGGAAGAAGAAGAAAAAGGAGGAGAAGGTAGAGGAGATGGAGGAGGAGGAAGAAGAAGGAGATGGAGGAGGAGGAAGAAGGAGGAGATGGAGGAGGAGGAAGAAGGAGGAGATGGAGGAGGAGGAAGGAGGAGGAGATGGAGGAGGAGGAAGAAGGAGGAGATGGAGGAGGAGGAAGAAGGAGGAGATGGAGGAGGAGGAAGAAGGAGGAGATGGAGGAGGCGGAGGAGGAGGTAGAAGTAGCAGCAGTAGTAGTGGAGTGGGATCAGGGTGAATCTGGGAACACAGTGAGGAAGCCAGATACCCTCGGAAACCATGAAGGACATATAAAGGAAGAGGCCACCCCTGGTAAGTTCCAGCAGGAGTGATCCCCAGGCAGAGCTGCCTCAATCTGCATGACACTGGGACACTTATGAGATGAGGCAATTCTAGGTTAGACTGACACAAGGCTCCTATAAGAACCTTCTCCTCCTGACACTGTTCTCTTCTCTAGCTTCTCTATGGGAGAACCCCATCTGCTCACAGGAAGTGTGCATACCTAGCCGACAGTCCTCCCTGCCGCAGAGCTCAGTCCTAGCTGCCTCTCTCAGCACTGCCACTCAGCACACCTCAGGGTCCCGGGCCTAACATCAACAATGTCGCCGCTGAGCAGAGACCTGGGGCCTTCCTGATATAAAGGTAGAATGTCTGGAGACAGAATAGGAGAAGGAAAGACAGAAGAAAAGCGACACAAGCAAGGAGAGAAGAGGAGGGGTGAAGGAAAAAAGACAGGCCTGGTGTGGGGTCTGTCCCAGTGGAGCAGATGAGCAAATGAAGTCCCGTAGCATTGCCTATGCTGACCTGGAGCTGGGGCTACTTTGCTTGGCTGGGGGGGTGCCAGGGCCTTCATCCTGTTCCATCAGTGGATCAATGACAGAGGGATGTTCTGGGGTTACAGCACTGCTGCCCTGGAGAGTAGAGTGAGGGGTGGCAGCAGGGTCCAGGTGGGAGCTGGAGGTGGGAAACAGAAAGAATATGATGCATTCAAGCAGCCAGAGCCACGACCCCTGCAGTGTGGCAATGGGTCCAGACTGTGAATTGGGAACCGACTTCACACACTGAGTCCTGGAAAGGCAGATACATAAGGAGTCTGGACTTGTGCCACCTGCTCCATATGTCTGCCTGTCTCCAATCAAGGATTCTCTCCAAAGAATCCAACCTAGAGGACACCAAAGCCCCCTTCCCTTCTCACCTGCTTTTATTCCCCAAGTTATGCGTGTTGACTCTACAGGACACATACCACTCCTGTCATCTACCTCGGGACCCACAGTTCGGGTGCAGGTACAGGCAGGTGTCCAGTGTTTGCTCCCACACAAAGTCAAGCACAGTGTGAATCCTGTGCCAGGGACTGAGGTTTTGGTTGCTGTGGCTCCCCGCACCCTTGTCTGTACTCGTAATGTTACCCCAGCTTAGGCAGCACCTGGATGCTCACCTGGAATGGGAGTGGCTACTGAGCTGGTGAATGTGTGGGTTGTACTGGGCCAGGATGGTGATGGTATCGCACTGCTGTCCGATGATCAGCCGGGCCTGCTGCTCGGTGGCACTCCTCAGGTTTATGCCATTGAACTGGGAAGATGCCCAGGGTGGACTCAGTGACGGGTAATGACTGAGGCAGTGAACATGGACTTGGGAACACTGCTTTGTAGGACAGGACCAAAGAGAAAAGGGAGGGAGGGAAGGAGGGAGGGAGGGAGGGAGGGAGGGAGGGAGGGAGGGAAGGAGGGCCACTCCCTCTTACCTCAAGTAACTGGTCCCCATACTCAAGGCCGGCCTGGTGGGCGATGCTCCCTGTGGTCACCTTGGAGACATAGACACCACCCTTCTCTCCACTCACGATGGAGATTCCCAGAGGCTCTGAACCCTTCTGCACTTTCACATGGCGTGGCTCCTCCAGGTAAGGCCTGGAGACACAGTCCAAGTTTCAGGGACTCAGACCCAAAGGGACAGAACGGGAAGGCTGAGATCAGGCATGCAGTCAGCAGTGTAAAGGAAGGCCCAGAGCTCGGTGTTCTGATAAGATGGGAGATGGCAAACTGACTTTGGAGAAAGAAACACATTCCTGAAATTTCATGCAGTACAAACAAACATGGAAAAGACAGAGGATGACTGATGTGAACTATAACTGGGAGTGACACACACACACACACACACACACACTTTATTTGATGAAACAGTCATCTCAGGACACGCACTATGCATATCCCACGGAGGGAGTTCTGAAGACACCCACTGGCAAAAAGATGACAACAAAAAGTCGTCCCCTAATCCCTCCCCACAAAGATGGTGTGACTAGCTAATTCTTATATCTATGGGTCCCTAGAGTGAAAATGAAACAGCTACAAGCCATGAGAAGAGGGCTAAGGGACTAATGGAGCAAGGGTGTGCCCATGCATTTACTGGCCAGGGAGCTGTCCCCATATCCAAGGGCATGAAAGGATGTGAGAGCCTCATGTCAGGCCAACCTCAGACTCCTCAGCGAGGAGGACCTGGGCCTAATGGCCACGGGCAGCCTCAGAAGGGATCTGTGGTGGAAGAGATACATCGATGAACAAAGGTTAGGAGAGAAGGGATACTCAGAAGGACTGCACTTGAACAGAAGACCCAGAACTCTGCAAGTCCTCCCCCTAGAAGCAGCTTTTCCAGCTGAGGGGCCCCTCAGTCTCAGTCAAAGCCATGGAAAGTTCTAGGTTGTGAGCAGGAAATACTTGCTCTGTCACGACTGTGAGACAAAGAGAAAACCCACAAGTTCAGAGGACCTCAGTCTGGGTCCCCACAGCTGTGTCTTCACATTGACTTACTCATTTGTGTGTGTATATATGTGCATGTACACCCGTGCATTGACTTATTCATTTGTGTGTATATATGTGCATGTACACCCGTGCATGCCATGGTGCATGTGTGTGTATATATGTGCATGTACACCCGTGCATGCCATGGTGCATGTGTGTGTATATATGTGCATGTACACCCGTGCATGCCATGGTGCATGTGTGTGTATATATGTGCATGTACACCCGTGCATGCCATGGTGCACGTGTGTATATATGGCATGTGCACCCGTGCAGGCCATGGTGCATGTGTGTATATATGTGCATGTACACCCATGCGTGCCATGGTGCATGTGTGTATATATCTGCATGTACACCCGTGCAGGCCATGGTGCATGTGTGTATATATGTGCATGTACACCCATGCGTGCCATGGTGCATGTGTGTATATATGTGCATGTACACCCGTGCAGGCCATGGTGCATGTGTGTATATATGTGCATGTACACCCGTGCATGCCATGGTGCATGTGTGTATATATGTGCATGTGCACCCGTGCAGGCCATGGTGCATGTGTGTATATATGTGCATGTACACCCATGCGTGCCATGGTGCATGTGTGTGTATATATGTGCATGTACACCCGTGCAGGCCATGGTGCATGTGTGTATATGTGCATGTACACCCGTGCAGGCCATGGTGCATGTGTGTGTATATATGTGCATGTACACCCGTGCAGGCCATGGTGCATGTGTGTATATATGTGCATGTGCACCCGTGCAGGCCATGGTGCATGTGTGTATATATGTGCATGTACACCCGTGCAGGCCATGGTGCATGTGTACATATATGTGCATGTACACCCGTGCATGCCATGGTGCATGTGTGTGCATATATGTGCATGTACACCCGTGCATGCCATGGTGCATGTGTGGAGATAAAAGGACAATTTGTGGGGTGGGGGTGGAGCCAGTTCTCTCCTTTCACCACCTAGGTCCAGGAGATAAACTTAGGTCACCAGACCTGGCAGCAAGTGAGCCATCTCACCATCCCATGAAAATCTTGTGAAACGGTTCTAACACTTCTGCCGGGTAATTTCACTTCCCAAACCCACGCCTCCACAAATTTCCCCTTAACCTTCTAGCTCCTGCATACAGTCAATTCCGCCACTGAACATGCATTAGAGTGTCAGGCAGTTTAGAATTCTAAGTCCCTTGCAGCTAGTCATCTAAAGACCATCCTCATAGGTCAGGCTAAGAAGATGGAACGGAGAATAGGCACCGAAAGGAAAGAGCAGGTCTAGGGTCCATCCGAGGTTCCTCCTCACCCAGTGGCTGACCTTTCCTCTGTCCACATTAACACACACACACACACACACACACACACACACACACTTCACACACACCCAGGAAACTCCCAAATGACCCTATGCATCAGGGTTTCCTGACCTGGAAAGATGTGGAATAGAGAAAAGCAACTCCATTTTTGGGACTTATATACATATTTATGTCAGTATTTTTTTTAATTTTTTCACTTTCTGTATCTGTGCATGGGCAGATTTCTACAGAGAGAGGGTGTCCTGGAGATTGTGACCAATGTGATCTCTACTTCCTCCAACTTTCCAGTGACCTGATTAACTTTTTACACTATGACAAAAGTTTTCTCAGAGCAAAGCTAATTTGTACATCAAGATTATGACGTTTACTCAGTATTACAAATACATGCTATATATGACACGACACTACAACAGACACTAGACTCTCTGCCGGGAATAGCAGACGTCTCAACTGACCGCATGGGACTTTCTTCTTCTTTTTACTTTTTTCATTTCCCTGATTTTCTCTCATGACTGTATGATAGGGAACTCCGGGTTCTGGATAGGAGACTACCTTTCATTAGGAAGCTGTTGCTTGGATCACAGGGGCTAAATTCACCTCTAACTGGACTGTCAGCCGCAGCAGAGCAGGAATCACTCATACCTTTGGGAGCAGGAAGCCGATAGGCTGCATGTCTCATGTCACAGTCCCTTTCTACTGAAGACACACTTCATGTGGAGAAGCCAGAGCTAGAGCTGAGCAGAGACACACCTCCACACTCCCATGGGTGTTGCCCAGAAATCACCCTAGTCCTGTGGCTGGTGACCTGGGCCAGGGCCAGGGCCTAGTATTACATACATTTGCTCCCCTGGGTTCTCAAGTTAATACGCACTGGGTTCCTTTTCTTACAAGTTCAGATTTTCAAATCAAATATGATCTAATATATTTATTTATTTACTTTTTTTGAGGCAAGGTCTCACTACGTAGCCTTGGCTGTCTTGGAACTCACAGAGATCTGCCTGTCTACGTGCATTTCATTTCTCAATAGAAACAAACAAAGAAACAATTTTGAGTAGAGCCAAAGAACCAAGAAATGTTGCAAATTATACCTGGAGCCGAAGATCAAGGGATAAGAATGAATCCCGGTTCTAGCTAGGTCAGGTCAGTCACTGAGTTTGTATACACAGAGCTTACTCAGGTGGTCTGGACACAGTGTACTCTTGGAAAATGGAGCTAACTGCTCCATGCAACTGAGACTTTTATAACTGAGACGTTTTAACAGTGTGTATAAATGGGTCTGGCAAACAGGAAGCAGCACCCTGCTATCCCTGTCACGGCCAGGCCATCTCAAGCATCATGTTTAGTCACTGCTCAGGGGAGGAGCAAACCTTGCTCCGCCCTTGCCATCTACACCTGACCTGCCCAGTCTCTAACTTGTATTGTTTCGACAGTATGCCTCATGCTCTCTGGACTCCCCATGGCCAGAGCAGACGTGAAGTCCCCTGGCTTGCCCCAGCCACAAGTGCTCATTAACACTTACCTGTCCTTTTTCCGCTCCCCATGGGAAGTGGGGTTGACAGCAATTCTGGGCAATGTGGAGGCTGAGGTCTGAGGCTGGCTACAGGAGGACAGGGTATCGATGTTCAGTGGGGACCGGGGAGGAGTGCTGCATTCAGAATGTGACAATGAACCTGTCATGAGAGAAGAGGTGGACGGAACTGGATCTGCAATCTAGATGTGGGCTGTGTGGGTCTCATCCTATGACCTGGGCCTTGATGGTCCCCACAGCAACAGATGAGGGCTAGGCTCAGATGACCCTCATCAACCCACTGAGATGATTAGAGAGGACCCAAGGGAGCAGGCACAAGAGGGAATGCCCAGTACTTACCTCTGTCAGAGCCCATGACAGACCGGGGATATCTTGGTGTTAATGGGATCTTAATCCGCTCTGCCTTGAACTGCAGGGTACTGGAAGACCCTGTCGTTCCAGGAGGAGACAGCGTCAGCCCTCTTGACTGAACAGCTTCTCAGCATTCAATGCAGTAACATATAAGCCTGTCTGATACCTCTGAGGTAAATTATCTGTGGGGAACTACAGAGGAGACCGTTGGTGCCTCATGCTAGATGGAACTTAGCAGGCTCAGAATTCACCAGGACAGAAGCACATTGCCTTGCTGCAGGTCAAAATGCAACAGTAACCTAACTGCTGCAGTAGATGCTCCATCTTGTCTCTGAAGCTCTAAAGACTTATTAATCACTCTTGTTACCACACAACACTGACACTCTCCTCAGAGTTACACTTCCCCCAAGTGTGTATCCATACAGGACACCCAGGATGGACTAACTCAGGGTCAGGAAACAAGACTCCAACCAAGATGTCCCCGGAAACAACTGCAACCATCATGAAGCTGTAGGCAGAAGGCAGTGGCTCTGAAGACATAGGTATGCTAGACAGGCCACAAGATAGCAGCCATTCAGGGGAGGGAGCTGAGCTCAGCCTCTGGAGGGAAAGGAGTCACAACAAGGGCAGCCCACCCAGAGACCTGTTATCAAAATACAAGCACCAGTGGTAGTTACCAAGACGAGCACTGGAGGGCAGAGAGTTGGAACCCTGGGAGGCTCTCATCTCAGAATAGTCACTGCAGGCCCTGTGACTCAGGTCCAGGCTGAGGCGTCCCTGGTGCTGGACACTGTGAGTAAATCAGAGAGGTGAGGGGCTCTGGAGAAGGACTAAGGCCAGACATGACCACAGGGGAAACACAGTAAGCAGCCTGTACTCCCTAAGACAGGATAGCAGACTGACCCCAGTCACTTCTCACAGATGACATCTATTAAGGACTTTTATGCAGTAGAGAGTGCACACAAGGTCAAGGGTGGGATTGGGTGGACGAGGGAAACAAGGCTCTGCCTTGTGGAATGGTGTGGGGGGACGGGATGTGCATAGAGAGTCCTGGAGAGAGCAGGATGGTACAAGCTGAAGCCAGGGGACAGTACCCAGGGACCGCCCACATCCGGCTAGCTAGGAGTCAGTCCCAACAAGGTGGCTTAGGTTGTGTAATGTTGACGTCCCTTCCCTGTTTAAAACACCCCAGGGGTTTCCCAGGCAGTCTTTCAGGGTTTGTGTCCTAGTCTGGGCCTCCCTGCTGCCATACGCCCCCCCCCAGCTCCCGCTATGCTCCCAGACACACAGCCCTCAGCCCTGCAGCCCTCCTTCCTGCTGTCTAATTTCTCTTGGACTAAGGGATTAAGGCCAGGGCCTTGCACAACACTCAGTTTCCTAGACACCCTCTCTCCAACCACAGCCCTCTTGTCACCCTGTTTCTCTGACTCATCACCACACATTACCACTGTCGTATTCTCATAACACAAAGCCCATGAATGGGGTGTTGCCATTCAGGTTTACCACTGTCTGTCCTTGACACCCAAATAGCCATTGGGACATAGAAGTTGATCATTAAAAATTTTCCAAATGAATAGATAAGGGTAATTCTGATCTGTTCCCCCCCCCCTAATTTCAGGTTTCTTTTTTAATATATTAAGTGGTATTCTACCTAGTCAGAAAAACTTCTCCATTGAAATCTCAGCACTGGCCCCAGACCTGCCATCACTGTCCTCTGAATATCAGAGTGAGTTCACATAGCATTCTCTACGCCCTCAGCCCTTTCCCAGCTAGTCAAGAGGCTTTTCTGCCCTCAGGCCCCTATGCTGCAGTAACTCTCCAACTAGGAGACTGGACAACTGGTACACAGCAAAGTGTAAGTGCGTTGGCATACCTGGGAGACAGGCCCTGGGGGCCAGCATCGCGGGACACGGGTGGAGAGCCACAGGGTACCACCCTGTGGCTGCGCACGGTGTAGATGGGGTTCCGCAGGATGGAGCTCACAGTGGTGCTGGGAGTCATACTCCGGGGAACAGTGCCTATAAATGAGCTGGATCAGAACAGTGGTTCCAAAACACCTAGAGAGCCCTGGACTGGAACATACCCTCCCATAAACACCAGGCAGTCTCAGTCTTAGGGACTCTAGGTAGAGACTTTGAGTTACCAATCTGCCATATGGCTTTTACTAGTGGCCTTCCCCAACTGTTAGAAAGAACTGATCCATTGCAAGCAAAGATTACATCCAATAGAAATGGGGTCAAGAAATTATGTGTTGAGGCGAATATCCCCTCTTTCCAAAGATTGGACATCCCTGTGAACCCACAATGACCCTGTTTCCAATTCCTATCCCAGCAGCTTACTTACCCACAGATGGCCGGCTGGGGTAGAGTGGGGGGTTGCCATGCCGGCTAGCATGCCCTGGTGAGTATGGGGACCATTCCTGAACCTCTGGGGAGAGTTCTCCGCTGGTTGGATCACAGTCCTGTTCCTGCAGAATCAAAAGCAATAGTGTCTACTAGGGAAAGTTAATACTTAGTATATTTGCAAACTGACTTCAGTCCTATGTACCAGCTCCTCCCATTCAGGCAAAGGAGTGACCTATTCGCATTGCCTCACACCTGGAAGCAAAGGATCCCCTGTTCAGACCCATCATATAGCAAGTGCAGAGAAAGAATCTGCTTGTCTGCCTGCTTTCCTTCATTTCCTCTCCTTTCTTTCTCTTTCTTTTTTCTCTTTTCTTTTTCCTTTCCTTTTTTCCTCTGAGACAGAGTCTCTGTATAGCCTTGTCTGTCCTAGAACTCGCTCAGTAGACCAGGCTGGCCTCAAACTCACAGAGATTCACCTGCCTCTGCCTCCCAAGTGCTGGGTGTGCACCACCACTACCTGGCTTTTTTGTTGTAGTAGTTAGAATCTGCCTTTCAAATAAACAGACTGTGGAAGATGAGAAGACGTGCCTGACAGGAAGCACAGTGAGCGGTGTGCACAGTGCCCCAGAAGTTTCCATTTCTGAGCAATCTCCCCTTCTGGAAACTTCAGCACACACAGCTAGCCTGCCCTACAGCCAGCTTCAAGTGCACCACTCATTTCCCCCAACCTTTCTTGGGCAAATCTGTCATTTAGTTTTTTTTTAATAAGCTCAAAAACTTCTATAGTTTTAATTGAGCTATACATTTTCCCCCACTCCCCTTCCTTCCTCCTTTCTTCCCTTCTACTTCTCTACAGGCTCTCAATTTACTCAGGAGGACTTATTTTTTCCTCCTTTTTTTTTCCTTTTAAATAAGCTCAAAAACTTCTTTAACAAGCAAACCAAACATTATTTTCAGTAAGTGTTCTTAGTGTCATTTCCCACTCCCTGCGCATCCCATGACCCTTTCCCAGCTACAGGGGACTGTTGCTCACCGGCACCCCCCCCCCCCGCCACCCTATCACTCTTGCAGGTACACACCACCAGCACAGGCCCCAGCTCTGTGGGAAACTCTTGAGAGGCTATTTTGCAGGCTCCCACCCCACTGCTCCAGTTCCAGGCCAACCTCTACCTCCAGGCACTGAGCAGGGATCACTACTGGAGCAATCTTGGGCCGAAAACTAGGGGCAGACTTTGGCCGGCGCCGCTTCGGTCCTAGCTCGTCCGCTTTCTGGGAGGTGAGGTCCTCATCACAGGACTTCTTGGCAGGCAGGTAGGTTTCTCCATCCCCTTCAGAGTGGTAGCTGGAGGCGATGTGGACCCTTGCCTTGCGTGTGGATGAAGCATGCATGGGTTCCCCGGGGTCCATGCTGGGGGGTGGGGCACTTGGAGGGCTGGTGGAAGGTGAGCTTCCCACCAAAGTGGCATCTGACTCAGAACTGGTGTCCAGCCTGTGTTGAAACTTGATAGAGTCACTTCTCCTGGGGGGCTTTGGGGGTGTCAGAGACCCTACCCTATTGGAGGGCTGCGGGGAGTGAGCAAGCCCAGGGACTGGAAGCAGGTAGTCTATTTTGGGGGGTGTCTGTGGGCGCTTGAAAGTATTTGGGTCAAAGATGGACTTCCTTTGCTTGGGTTTCTTGTAGACAGAGAGCTTCTCAGGTACTGACGTGGAACCAAGCACAGCCTTGGGCCAGGTCCCACCACTGCTGGAGCCGTCCGGATCTACCTTGTCCAGGGGATCCTCTACTATCCCACAGGGGCCCACCCCAGTCTCGAAAGACAGCAGAGGCTGCTGTCTCTGCACGTCCACCAGCCCATAGCCACGTTCAGCAGAGGCATCGGAACGGAATGAGTTCAGACTACGCTCCGAGGTGCTAGGACAGGCCTGGGGAGAGGCTGGAGAGGAGGCTCTAGGGAATGGCTTGTGCAGGAAAGAACTGCTGCCTCCAGGGGGGCCCAGCTCCTTCCTGTCCTCCAGTTGGTCTGCGTAGAAGATATCTGTCTGTGTGGAGTTATTGTGCTGTAACAAGTTCCGTTTGTTATGTGCCTGGACCTCTGGGCCGTGCGCTCGACAACTCAGCATCTTATCTGAGTCCTTGATATTTTCAAAGATGTTCTGGCCACTCCACGAGGAGCTCTGGGGAAACACCTGAGCCAGGGATGAAGAGAGGTGAGAAAAAAAGTGAGATGTCATCACTTACCGCTGTCACTGGAAACCATCCCCAGACAGGAGTGATGGACAGGCAGACAGACACACAGAAGGCAAACACAGATTCATGTACATATTACTATCTAACGGTGAAGTTTTCTCATGGGCCTGGCTATGTAGAAATTATAAGAGCAAGAAAATTCTGTCGACTTTGAGCATGATATGCAGCCATGTGCACACTGTGTAAGAATCACTGAGCATCAAAGTAAATTATTCATGGTAACTCAGGCAACAGGAAACTAGCCAGGGCTAAGAGGTGAGCTCACACACCACAAAAAGACACAGGAAAGAACTGTGCACGAGTGAGCAAGTCTACGTGATAGGGTGCTACAGTTACATGAAGTCTCGAAAAGACAGATGCCTGGAGACAGGGAAAGGATCAGTGCTTCTTGTAGGCTTGAGAAGTGGCAATGACAAAGAAGGACACAAGAGACTTTTAGGGCAGCGACACTACCTGTAGAGTATGATGACCACGTATGCATCTGTCCATACTCACAGGATCACAGTATCAACAGTGACCCCCATTAAGCCATGCAGCAGTGATGGCTCATCATTTGTATCAAATGCACCACACAAACGTAAGGTGGCAATACCAGGGGAAACCTAGGCTGGAGCGCTCACGTGAGGGGACACATGAGAACAATCTGCCAGTTCAGATGGTCTGTAGACCTAAAACAGTCCCCCAACATCAATTAATTTTAAGAAATAACTTAGCATCCCTTAGTGAACTAGCTGGGCCCATTTACCTACATTTCTATTACTAACCTTTTCAACTACGTAGAAAAGTTGATTTTAAAAAAAGTATAATGAGTACCTATAAACCCACTCACCAGATTCAACGATTTTACCAGATACTCTTTATCATCTTTGTCTATGCTGACATTGATAAACACTGGAAAGTCACATATATTTTGGTATTTCCCAGGCTAAGAACTTTCAAGTTTACCATCAAATATGGCTATTCTCTTCAAAACTCCAAGTCCACTGCCAGGCCTAAGGAAGCTAACCATCGCTAGGGCCACCAGATTGTCCAGAGACTGAAATGTACCCAACTATTTTCAATAGTACTGTTTTCAATCTACATCCTCTCAGGCTTCCTACACCCTGCATGTTAAAATCAATATATTTTCCCCAACAATCCTGGTGCCCTTTAGAAACAGCTCAGGTGCATGGAGCTGAGGCACTTCTCACCCTCCCAACAGTGGCGGAGGTGCCCAGTGCCCACCTTCAGGAGGGAGAGGGTCAAGGAGTCTTGACAGTTTCGCAGCAGAGATTCACATTCATTCAGAGATTTATTGTCCAGTGCAATACCATTGATCTAGGACCAAAGAGAGAACTGATCAGGCCTATCAATGGGGTGGCCTCAGGCTCCCAGGCTGCCAGACCAGGGACTGGGCCCATCTGCCAATCCTGGGACTATTTACATAAGGAGCCAAACTCAGGGGTTAGCAAAGGAAAGAAAGGTGCTAACCAGCAGTGCCTGGAGTCACTTAAGAAGCAGGGCCTTCTGAAGCAAGGGGAACACAATCATAACATCACGCTGGATGGGACCAGAACACGGGGGACCACAGGGAGACATTCTACTGTGTGATAGTAGCCCACTCCTTCATTTGTGAGTAGCCAGGAAATACATATGCCTCACGGAGGTGGGTGGCTAATGGAAAGGAGACCATGGCTATGAGAAGCCTTTGTGACATAGAAAGTACCACATAGAATGAAGCACTGCCATTGTCAAAGAGAATCAACACCCTCTCCTGGAATCTGTCCTCGCCCCTCACCAACACGGTCAAAGCTTCTCAAAAAGGGCATTTAGAACAGTGAATGTCCACACTGTGGTGTACCTGAGCTATAGGGAAACACTTGGGAGGCTCTCACAGGATCATGTTGGGTGAATAAAGCCTTGATGGAGTCACATATTACATAATGTCATTCATACAAGTACAGCTTAACTGCCAGGTAAGAGACTGTATGTGTAGGGTGTGCAGAGGGGATAACTGTAAGAAGGAGACAGAAGGAAAACAGGCATGATGAAGGAATGGTTCTACATGTGACTACAATGTTTATACAAAACTACCTGTGATCACACCACCCAGAACTATGCATACACACCACACCAGTGTCACCATGGTGGCTTTAATACGGGGAATAGAGGATAAATGGTACATACGGCCTCCCTGTACTCTCTTTATAAAAACTTCTTTTGTTCTATAATTATTTCAAAGTCAAAAGCTTGAAAATGGGGTAACTGGGGAGAGCACTCACTTGGTGAAGTGCTTGCTGTGCACCCTTGAGTTTGATGCTCAGAACCCAGGTAAAAAGCTTGGTATGGTGATACATGGTGGTAACACGGGTGCTAGGGAAACAGATACAGGCAGGTCTCTGGGATTCACTGGCAACAACCCAGCCTATTTGGAAAAGCTTGGCCAATGAGAAACCCTATCTCAAAAAACAAGGTGAACGGGGATGAAAGGCTCAGGAAGAATTAGGAAGAGATTGGGAAGATGTGAGTTAATCAATAACTCTTATGGGAACCCGTTATTCTGTAAGGTGATTTATATATGTGAGTTTGAACAGAGGTACCTTGTACAGGTGGACAACAGGACGAGTGGTCTATACGAACATTAGGGGATAACCAAATGCTTTCAGACTAAATTTGAAGTCTGCTCCAAAGGAGGGAATTTATGATTTCTATTATAAACCTGGTCAAAGCTCATGGCTTTGGAGTCTGTTGTTTTGCTAAATGGCCACATTGTCAAACTATATTCTAAATACTTATGTTTATATCTATAAATTTGTGATGCTTCTTGCTGTAGTGGCCATTGGTTAATGTACTGACTCATAAGTAACCAAAGTGTAGAGAATAAGTGACTGTTGAGTGTTCAGTCCTAAGCTGAACATCTGTATCAACCACCCAAGGCTCAGAGAACATAGAAAAGAGGGGACAGAAAGAACTTAAGATGGGAGAGGGTCTGTGAAGTGCTGTCTTCTGAACATGGATCATGGCAATTGCCATAAACTGTTGGGAGTTGGCAGAAGCATCAGGAGGGAATCAAGATAAATTGTATACATGTGTGAAATTGTCAAAAAATAAATGAAAGACTTTTTAAAGTCTCACACAATACATAGCCACATTAAAATGCTCAATTGTGCCAAGACAGTGCTACATTATTATACCACCGTTCAGTGTGACATCACAATGTAACACTGGGCCAACAAAATCCTACAAGGTATCCCTCACATCACCCTGTTTTTAAATAATTTTACTTTCTGCTGTGCTTCCAGTGGTTCTCAGTGTTGTCACAGGTTCACTGTAACACTGTTTTAAAGTGGCATCACAATGCTCCATGCTGCTGTCACAATTCTGCATATGACATTACAGCTCTGCTGTGATATCAGAATGACCCACCCTGATATCACAATGCTCTACTGTGTTTTCACAGTAGTCTACTATTCTACAAAATGCTGTATAACACTGCTCAGTGGTGCTATCATAATGGTACACTGTCATATCACAATGATCAATTATATCAAGACATGAAAATTTTATGACATTACAATGCTCCACTGTGACATCACAATGTTCCATTGTGCCCTCACAATCCTACATATGATATCATTAAAAAAAAAAGGCGATTCTTAACGAGCAACTCTCACGGTGGTGACCTCTGGTCCTGGTCTCCACATGCACTGGAACATCTGCACATACAGGCAGCCATATGAACACACACACACTACCACCTCCATACACAAAGGCTAAAAAAAGTATCTATAGGATGTCATTATGTCGGCAAGGGCAACTAATGTGTTTTCCTTGTACTTCGTCTCCATTTTTAAGACATTTCCATGTGACCACGCTGTTTGGAAGCACTGGCTCTCAAGTCTGAAGAACAAGGATACTCAGTGATGAGCCTTTCCTCAGGTACTTGTGAGGCTGACATGACTCATGACTCTTGTGGACACACAAGGGCACAGCAGCATAGGCAGTCATTCGATGCCTATGCACTCTGACCCAGGAAAGCCCACCCAGGGATTTGCTCCACAGCACTCTCAAGAAGACCCCAGGAGAGGGTCACTGGTAGCCACTGAGCACTGCTTATAAAAGCACACAGGAACGGCTAGCAGCATTAGTCGATGCCCCTGAGCGCCCATATAGGGGAGGAAGGTGTGCTCAGGGTAGAGAGCTTACCTAGCACACATGACTCTCTATACCCTGGTCCCATCCCCAACATCATTGATTGATTGATTATATTAATTTATAAAGAACCACAGGGCAGATCCAAGGACATGAATCTCAGTCAGACAAAAATGCAAGATGAACAAATGAGGATGTTATGGTTCCAAATGAGCTAGAAGAGATAGACATGCTTGAAACATTTCTGGAAGTAAACGCAGTAAATTGTTAATCACAGTTCTGGCAGGATGGGAACCACAGACGGGTCCAGACCCAGACAACGTGCTATCGCTACCGCCTTTTGTACGACTGGAATTTCACACACATGCCATGGAAAGGCACATGCGTTTTCCAGCTCAGCGGGTTGGTCTGAAGACTGACACAACAAACCCTGCTACTCAGCTAACACCCACACTTCTTGTTGAGTGCAGAGATTAAGGGGTTCCGAAGCGGCTGTACTACAGGTGAAGTTTACAGCAGATGGTGATGACAACTCATATGTCGATCAGAAGGAGACAGTTTTAAGTATGCATCACCAAGCAACCCAGCTTCATGAGGTGGTACTGTGAGTGAAGATGACTTGGAAAGCCACCTATGATATAGAATGCAAACTGCAGATTGCACTGCTGTGTTTAAACCCAAATGCCAGAACCCTACATATAGAGAGACTTACATGAGCACGTGAAGTCGGGGCTGCAGGCACCTTCCATGTGGGGGCAGATCTCTATCAGTGGACTCAAGGGAGAAGGGAACTACTACACTTCGTTCTCTATGTGTTTTGTTGTTTTTTGCTTTTTAATCACTTGACCATTTTACATTACATTACACTTGACCATTTCCCCAATGTTGATAGTGGGGAAAAAGTTAAAAGAATAGGTATACTGATCAGTAAAAAAAAAATGACTCTGAGGCAGGAGGATTGCTTAATCTCTCAAAATACACATATGTGATTAGAAAAACTAATCACACAGATATTCTTTCTTGGAAAACTGTCCGTTATAGACATTCTCACACTGAAGGATGAGTAAGAGAAACTCCGCTGCTATCAGTGTATGGGAGCAACAGAGTGAGTCTGACCTCCATCCTAGACTGTTCTTCCTGTCTACAGTACCCATAGGAGAAAGCTTTTTGGGTTTTTGCTTTTCTGAATGATCACGCGGCACAATGTCTATGTTTAGCAGACAGTTCACCCTGTTCTGGAGACTCACCGCGACAATCCTGTCTCCCACGGCGAGAGACCCCTCTTTGGCGGCTGGGCTTCCAGGTACCACAGCAGCAGCATACACTCCGTTTTCCAAACTGATGCCACTGTCTGTGAGCCAGAGGAGGACACTGGGTGACCTGGCCTGGCTGTCCCATCCCAGTTCTGCTGACTAAGTTTGTAAAAGGGACTACTCCCCACTCTGTAACACTCCCACCAGAGGGCTCATCACATCCTGTCTGGTGAGTCGGATACTGGGGACTCCTAGGACCTCCCACCAGGAGAGCACTTGGGCTGCATCAGGACACTAACAACATGCACCCCCAGGGACACAATGATCCAGTAGGCCTACTACCTTTCTGTCCGCTAAGGTTGATGTGCAGGGGGGTAACGACCTTTCCACCCAGGGACTTCCTCCGCCTCACGACCATGTTGATGGCTCCATCTCCATTGAGGAGCGCCTTGATGGCCTGCTTCTTGTCCTTGTTGATGAGGTCCACGTCGTTGATTCTCAGCAGCCAGTCGTTGACCCTGATGGGAAACAAGGCCAGGCAGGCACCCGCTCAGACCCTAAGACCTGTAGCTGCCCCTCACTACATGCCTATTTAGAGGCTCAGATGCCAGTGAGCGAGTAAGTTCCCTGCATCCACACTTAGGTAGGTTTCTGCCTATAAAGTTGTGAAACTCACAGGTGCTGGTGTTAAACGTGTGGCTTCAAATCCTGACTCTGCCACTTACTAGCTGTAGAACTTAGCCCGGCTGTCTTAGTCTCCTTATCTGTAAGGTGAGGTAATATTTGTACCTGCCTCAAAGAATTACAGAGAAGAATGATTAAAGGGTACACTGTGCTTACACCAGCATTGGCATAGTTAGGGTGGTGTACCATTCCGTCGGGCTCGCTAGTACATGGGGTGAGCAGACAGGCCACATCCTACTCTCATCACTGCCTGAACCCATGCTACCCAGAGAAGTAAGACGCAGCCCCTGGTACCTGGAGAAAAGCCAGACTCAGAGGGATCCAAGAGGCAGTTTCCTTTAAGATCACCCCAGCTGAGCCCAGGGCTTTGACAGCTCCGTGAGTTCTCGGCTACTGGGACATGTTCACTTTGTTGCCACCTGTCTTCCTTGGGGTGCTCGAGGTTGGGTGGCAGGGCCCCTATTCCCCTCAGGGGCTGGATCCTCTCAGTCCTTACCTTAAGCGACCATCAGCAATACTTCCTTTGTCCACTTTGGTAACAAATATGCCACAGTCCCCAGGAAAACAAGGCTCATTCACACCTTCTGCCATGTCAAACCCAAGCGCTTTCAAGTCTATATCCTCCTGTGAAAACAGCACCAGCAGATCTTTACCAAGCAGGGAGGAGAAATACCCAAGTCAGGCACTCAGTCCTGAGGAGACAGCCCTGTCAGTTTTGGTCCTGGTCCTCTACTGGGGCCTTTGCCTTTCATGGGATTTGCCAGCACCACCATGAGACACAAGAGTGATATAACCCAGCTTGGGTGTTTTGCTGGCAAGTTTTATGTGAACTTGACATAGGCTAGAACCATTTGAGAAATGGGAACCTCAACTGAGAAAATGTCTCCCTAAGAGCAGACCACAGGCAAGACTGTAGGGCATTTTCTTTATTAGTGATTGATGTAGGAAGGCCCATCCCATTGTGGGCGGGGCTATCCTGGGGCTGCAGATCCTGGTTACATAAGCAGCATCCCTCCGTAACCTCTGCATCAATTCCTATCTCCAGTTCTTGCCCTGTCTGAGTCCCTGTTCTTTCCATGATGAACAAAGGTACGGAAGCATAAGCCAAATAATTTCTCTATTTCCCAAGTGGCTTTGGCCATAATGTTTCTTCATGGCAAGAGTAACCTCAACCTGAGGCAGCTCACCGTCTCTCTCTCAAACTCCACAACTTCTGTCTCCCACTCCATGGAATCCGTGTCAATGGCTGAGTCGTGGGAACTGTGGGCCATCAGCTGCCGGAACCGGGCTTCCTTCTCCAGCTGGCATTCCATCTGCTCCCTGAGAACAACAAGAGCTGTGGCAGTGGCCTTTTGAGGGGGAAACATCTCATGACTCAGCACCAAACTAAGGCAGCCGCTCCAGAAAACAAAGTGGGGCTTCTTCGCCCTGGCACTCAGCTTCCTGATAAGCTAGGTAAAGCTTCCTGGAATTATCACTGGGTTTCCTTAGTAGCATTTCTGAATCTGAAATTCTCCCAAAGTGGGTTTACATACTGTTTTTTGAACACAGAAATCCTCCCAGAATGTATCTAGCAGGATAAAGCAATTCAGGTCAAATGCCAGCAAGGGGCTTAAAAATGTAGCACAATGGTGGAGTATTTACCTAGCACACAAGGCTCAAGACAGGGTTTCTCTGCAGCTATGGAGCCTGTCCTGGAACTAGCTCTTGTAGACCAGGCTGGCCTTGAACTCATAGAGATCCACCTGCCTCTACCCCCCAAGTGCTGGGATTCACCATGGCCCAGATGGTTAGTGTTTCTTTAAAAGAAAAAAAACCTTTTCCAGATTTTTATTTATTATGTATACAGTGTTCTATCTGCATGTATGCCTAACTCGCCAGAAGAGGGCACCAGATCTCAGTACAGATGGTTGTGAGCCCCCACGTGGTTGCTGGGAATTGAACTTAGGACCTCAGTGCTCTTAACCTCTGAGCCATCTCTCCAGCACTGGTTAGTGTTTCTTAAAAACAAATTATGGATAGGAGATATGTGCGGGTGTCCACAGCAGCCAAAAGCACTGGGTCCCTGGAACTGGAGTCGCAGGAGATGGTGAACTGCCTGACGTGAGTGCTGCGAGCCAAATCAGGTCCTCTGTAAAAGCAGTGCATTCTCTTAACGGCTGAAGCATCTCTCCAGGCACGGTGTTAGTCTCGACTGTCAACTTGACTGAACTGAGGAATGTCTTGACTAGTAACAACTGTGGATGTGCCTCTGAGGGTGTCTCTAGAGCAGTGGTTCTCAGACTTCATTTAACACAGTTACTCGGATTTTGGTGACCTCCAATTACAAAATTATTTTTGTTGCTATTTCATAACATAATTTTGCTACTGTTATGAATCGTAACATAAATATCTGATATGCAAGGTATCTGAAATCATCCCCAAAAGGGATCATGACCCACAATTTGAGAACTGCTGCTCCAGAGACAATAAGACAATGAGAGCTCTGACTTAATCTACAGGCTAAATCTTTTTTCGTTTCCTGATATGATAGCATTATTGGGAGGTGGTGAGAAGTAGAAAGTGGGACTCTAGAAGAAGTAGGTCACTCGGAATATGTCCTCAGGGTCAATCCATACCATGTCCCCGCTCCTCTTGAAGTCCCTTTTCTGTTTCTGGGACTCCAGTAAGTGAACAGCTGTCCTCCACCACATGTCCCCTTCACAACCTCATCCTGCCCAAAAAATAGGAGCAGGCAACCATGGACTAACATCACCAAAACCATGAACCCAAATAAATTCCTCGTCTGTTGGGTTATTTGTGGCAGGTATGATGTCACACACACAAGAAAGGAACCTTTTAAGAACATTCACACAAATGCAGGAGGAAGAGAGTTAGGCACCTAATGCCATCTCGGAAATGAAATACCAAGTGAGAGATGGTAACACAGCTCAGTGGACAGACATAGATGTAGTGCAAGCCTGATGACCCAAGTCAGAGCCCTGGAACCAAATTAAAAAGCTTGATATGGTGGCGTGCATCTGTAATCCAGGCACTCCTACAGGGGACGGGAAGGAGAGAAGAAAAGTCACCCAGAAGCTTATAAGCCAGCCAGTCTTAGAGTGGACAGCATGCAGAAATAAGAGAAACGTGTCTCAGCAAGAAGGTGAGAGAGAACTGACTCCTCTCTCTCTCTCTCTCTCTCTCTCTTTCTCTCTCTCTCTGTCTCTGTCTCTCTCTCTCTCTCTCTCTCTCTCTCTCTCTCTCTCTCTCTCTCTCTCTCACACACACACACACACACACACACACACACACACAGAGAGAGAGATAAAGGTTTTAAAAATTATTATGTGAGGAGTCATCCAACTTAAAATTTTTAAAGCATCTGCAATGGAGCCTACGTGGTGACACTTGGATCAAAGTTATGGAATGAGTGCCCCAGAAATACCACCAAATGATGCAAAGGTACAAAAGTAATTCAATAGGAAAGACTTGAGTAGGTCAGCATCCATAGCTTATAAAGAAGAGGGATGGGGGTGGAGAGATGGCTCAGGGTTAAAAGCACTGGCTGCTCTTACAGAGGACCTAAGTTCAATTGTTCAGTTCCCGCACCCACATGCAGCTCACAACCATCCGACTCCAGTTCCTAGGAACTGGACACCCTCTTCTGGCAGCTGCTGCATCGCACTCATACAGATACACACATATACATAAATAAATAATAAAGTAAATCTTAAACAAAAATTTCCCTTCAACTAAACCTCTCATCTTTTTTAATTAACTCAAAATATATTGATGTATATCAATATATATGTGTGTATACACACACACACACACACACACACACACACACACACATATATATATATTTGAAATACTGAATAAACAAACAGAACCCAGTGCTTTGTATGTCTTCTGGCTCAAGCAATATGCAAAACCTCCTTCTAAACCATACTCCGGAGCTTCCAGAGTTTTCCTTAAAATGAATCTTTCTTTCTTTTTGATTTCAGTGCTAAACGAAATGAGAGTCTTACATATGCCATGTTCTACCAATAAGCTGTATTCCCACCTGATGGGATCCTGTACCTGATTCTACCCCTTGTTCCTGTCTCTGGAGCCCTGAACTATTCCTTAGAGTACCCAGCTCTGCTGTAGGTTATTAAATAATGAAGCCACTGATCTTGACAGATCTCAAATGGGAGGAAGGGAAGCTGCCACTCCCTCCTGAAAGGACTCACTCACTGTGTGAGGCTTGGCCGCCTGCACATGCACACGTGAATTTGCCCGCTGTCCTCTCATTACACCGGCTCTGCAGCTACCACATGGTGAGCTGAGCCGCTGCCTCCCAGGCAGCATCTGAGTACAGACTCTAAGTTATTGGAGTTTCTATTTTAAACTGTACTTTATAGTTCCTATTCATATCTAAGTGCTACCAAGTGTCCAAATGACCCTCTTGGAGGGTGCTATGACTCAAAGGCAGGTGCCCAACACCCCAAACAGCCTTCTAGATGGGCATCTACAGAACCCAGGTAGAGCAGACTACCAAGCTACAGTTGTAATTCTCTGGAAAACTGACTGCTGTTACTCCGTTCACTTAAGTATGTGCTACTCTGGGGTGGGGGTGGGGGCAGGCTGACTTTCTCTTCCTGTGCACTTTTAGTCCAGTTTCTACAACAGTGTGGTCTGTCTAATTGGTGTTATTTGCTTTGTGCCTCTAAGGAATCAAAGCAGATACTCGATACACTTTGTGTTAAGTGAATAAGGAAATGAATGGACTGCAAATGAGGTTGGCATGTTTGTCCCCAAAAGGACTGCATGGGAACAGGACATTCCATGCCATGTGCCTTGCATGGGGTACTTGTCATCCTTCCACGAGCTATCAAGGGACCGGTGCCATCTTCTGAGAACTGTCAGCATTCAAACCCATTCTATAGACTGCACAGTGAGGCGGAGTGAAGGAAAACAGAGACGCGTCCCTCCTCGGTGCACTCAAGGCTGCCTCACCCAAAAGGCAGAGGGGACAGCCTACGCACAAGCCCACTCCACACTGGGAACACCCAAGCCTACTTGAGCTCCTTAAGTTCACGGCTGACATCATTCTTCTGCTTCCGGGTGTCGTCCAGGCTACGGAGGGCTTCAGCCAGCTCACTCACAGCTCGATCCCGCTCCCGCCTCAGATTGTCACACAGAGTCCTGGTAAAGAAAGGAGAAGCCATGGTTACTGGAAATGGCAAAAATGCAGAAAGGGCACATAGTCTGTACCACACCACCTATCAGCCCCTATTCCTCAGGTTCAGCCTCATCAAACACCCAGACCAGCCCACCATGTAACCAAGGACACCAGTTAGACCTCAATGCCATGCGTGTCCCTGGGGCAGAAGGCCCATGTTCCACACACTCACCCTTCCAGCATGAGTTTTGTGGCAGTGGAGCTCCCCCTGGTGGGCTTTTGTGCTCCAACACCCACGAGTTCCTTAACAGACCATATGCAGGGCTTTCTAGCCATGCCACTACCAGGCTGAGGGCCCTGAGCCAGTACTCAGTCCTCTGTCTATGTAATTCTGATTAGGTGCAATGTGGAAGCCCAATGGAACTCCAAAAAAGAAACCCAAATTTCCTCCACCTAGAAGAATACACAAGCCCACAGCAGAAGAGCCTATGCTTGGCCATCTCCAAAATAATGCGCCCTCCAGCTGGTCCCCATGCCTGCACAGCCTGAAACCTCCACCTCGACCACAGCCAGCTCGGGATCCCACTCTGGAAGAACAAGATCCCACTCCTGGAGATCAAGCCACAGCAGGAGAACACAGGAAGCACCCTAGAGGCCTCAGCTCTTGCCACACTGCACACCAAGCACCCATCATCCACCTTCAGTTCCTGATCCTCCCTGCTAGGGCACAGGTCTGACCCTTTCATAGCCTAGGGGTGGGGGGTTCCAGAATCCCTCAATGACCAACTCATTGTACCACCCCCAGCATCCCTGGTTCTGCCCCAGCTCAGGATCTTGCCTACACTCCTCAGCTTCCAGTCAAGACCCTCAGAATCCAAACTCAAGGACACTGTCACTCTCCTCCTTGGCGATTTTCCAGACCAGGACCCGGCCACATCCAGAGGACATACGTGTGCCTCCTCCACCTACAATGTCACACATGTGCCCCTTCCATCCACAATGTCCATACTTCCTCTCCCGCTGAGGAAGCTGCACTCAAGCTTCAAGTTCTAGCTCAAATGGCAGTGGGCCTTGTCTCCCCCCGCCCCCACCCCTGCTCCGGAGCCCATTCTAGGCATAGATACATGGCAGTCTCCTCGAAACTCTTGCTATTCAGGAACCTAAGATGCTGACACAAGGGACACAGCACAGAGAAGAAAACAACAAACACATTCATACCAGTTGCTTCTACCAAGACCGTAAACAGAAAGGTGGATTTGACCCGGTCATAGCACACACTCAAGATGTCCAAAAGTGAAGCAGAAAGGAATTACAATAGAAAATCCTAAAGACAAGAGACGAGGTAAGAATGAGCTAAGGAGGAGAAGGAGGGTGCTGTAGTCCCTGCCTTTTTACCTGGACACATGGCCGATGACCCTACCAACAGAACTTGGTGTTCAAGAGAAATACAGGACCACACCCATCCAAGAGCACCCTTACCGGATGCTGTCACGCTCTGCCACAATCTTGTCCCGCTCCTGAAAGGCCCAGTCCCGCCGGCACTTGGCCACGTCTGCTTCCTGGAGGGCTTCCTTCAGCTCCTGGCACAACGCCTTGCACTGCTTTCGGAGGATTTCCACCTCTTTGTTGGCTCTCCCAGCATCCATGGTCACTGTGTCTTTGATCTGAAGGCAAGAGGTAGGTGAAAGGGGTTACCCAGCCTTTTGAACTAGAAACTTGACCAGTTCCAAAGTGGAGGCTCTGAGTTTCAAGGGAAGCACTGAGCCCAGGCACTTCCATCTGAAACACAGCAGCATTTGTCTCCCTGTAAGGCTCTTCCCCTTTGCCCAGGAGGTGCACATGCTCAGAGAACCAGTGTTGGAGAATGGGGGGGCTCCCATCCACCTCTGCCTCTGCTTGATCCCACTGGGCTTCTCCAAATTGCTAGCCTCTGAGACGAATCGCCCTAAAACACTGCTCCTCAGACACTTTAGTAAGATGGGGTAGGGAGATTAAGACAACAGTGGAACTAGGGAGCCAAGACAGTCCAGGCAACTGACCTCTAGCTGATCCCTTAATCTGATTAATGACACACTGCAGGAAGCCAGCAGTGACTTGCCAACAGAACAGTACTGCCCTGGCCAAGAGACCACCCTTGCCGGTGCTTCCTCTCTGCCTTCTGCTGACCTCTACACCAGGTCTCAGCCTCCAGGAACTCAGCCTGGGGTCTCACCCTGACATCCTTAGTGGTCCTGCAGCCTCAGGCACTTCTGTTGCATGGGCTTGGGAAGATATGGGCTGTTTCAGAAACTTCTCACCTAAAAAGGGGCCATCAAGAAGGGCCCAGGGGCTGCACCCCAGACCCCAGCAGATACACTGCCTAACCAAAGGCCCCAGCTGTGTGTCAGAGAACATGACTTCCAGGCCTGAAAGTCTTGTTTCTATTTGGACACCTTCCCTCTGGCAGGGCCCCTCTAAAGCACTATCTTGCTGTTCTGCCTGCACAGCTGAGCTCAGTTCCTCTTGCAGAAACAGCTGTACCCAGAGGCAGTGGGAAGCACAGTTGGCCAGGGTATCCCAGATAGCCCTTGTATGGCACGGTGCTCCATTTAGCAAGCTTGGACCTGGGAGAACTTTTCAAAGGCAAACTCCACAAGACACTCTGTGATCAGGAATCCAGACGAACTGAAAGGCCTATCCAGCTGACCTTGGACAGGTGGCCAAACAATGTGGCTATCATTCCCCAGGGCCACGTCACACCTAAGGACCACAGCTCTGCCTTCCTTTTGGCTAGTGTCAGTGGGGCGTGAATCTAGAACAATGTGCAGAGAAGTTAAGAACGTCAATTCAAGTGGCTGTAGGAGGGTCTAAGGTAGGGGATTCTCCCCTGCTGCTTGCTGACTCAGAACAGCTCCTGGAAAAAGATTCCTGCCTCAGCTGACAAGCCACCTGTCACCCAGCCAAGACCCCCTGCACAGGCCCAGGGAACTCAGACTAAAGGGCATGCCTGATTGCCTGAGTGCTGAGTACCTAGGGCTGAGGGCTGTGGCTCAGAGGTCAAGCCTCCACATTAAAGAGGCCAGCACCAGGGGGTACTGGGTGATCTGCATATTTTTCTGCTTGCATGACCATAGCCTACACAGGTAACTTCTGAAATCTGGAGATCCTATGGAGCAGGCTTGCTGTCTTACCACAAGGTCACTCAGTAGGTGTCCAACCAGTCTAGTGACCTATTTAGTCATTCTCCAAAGTGTTGTTTTGTTTTGCTTTGTATTTTGTTTTGTTTTATCTTGTCACTGTGATTTCCTAACCTGATATTACATCTCTGTTTTCAGCAGGCACACAATCAGATACTAGGACACAAAAAGGAACAGGTGGGCTATTTAGGACATTAACCAAACTCTAGTGCATTAAACTGACTTATTAAAAGCTGGTGTGTGGATGTGCATGGTAGTGCATGCCTGCAATCCCAGCACTTGCACGCAGGAAGCAGAGGCACATCTTTGAACTCAAGGATAACCTACCTGCTCTATACAGAGAGCTCCAGACTAGCCAGGACTACAAACTGAGACCCTATATACAAGAAAAAAAGAAAGAAGGAAGGAAGAAAGGAAGATTGGGTTTTTTTTACATAATTCTTTTTTCTAAAATTTATCAACGTCAGACAAAACAGGTATCTCAATGGTATAGCAAGTGATACTGAGAGCAAGGCCCTGCACACACACAGAGAGGGACAGCGCGGGGGGGGGGGGGGATAGAATGAGAGAGAAAGATACTGAGAAAGAAACAGAGACAGACATACATATACATACACAGACACACACGCACAGATTGAGACATACAAATATATACGCAGACACACACAGAGAGAAAGAGAGACATACACGTATATACCTACACACACACACAATGTTGTTGTACTACATGTTCCTCTTGGCACTAACCTTCACCCAACCATCTGGGAACATCAATCCTCCTGTATGGATTGCCATTATTGGCCCATTTTACCATACAAACAGTTGCATGGGCTTGTGCTCATCCTAAATGGGCAGTGATGGAAAAGACTCCTATCACTGTAACTCCATGAGGATGTAACTGCTAACCATGTTTTCTGTTTGTGTCACCTGAAAACCATCCCTCTAGGACAAATGTGACTATCATAGCCAGTTTGTAGTGTAAGAGAGACGAGAGGCCATGAAAATGAGGAAGGCTCACACTCTGGTACAGAGCCTCAGTCCCTCCCCCTCCTCACAGTCCCAACTTCTACCTGAACATAGAAGAATTCAGTGCAGGCAGAAAGGCTAATGATGGCTAATCTTGGTTGTCAACCTAGAGTAGGGAAATGCAACTGAAGAATGCCTCTAACAGACTGGCCTGCAGGCATGCCTTTGGGACATCATTTTCTTTAATGTATTTTTTAAGATTTACTTTTATATTTTTGTGTGTGAGTATGTTGCCTGCATATATGTATGTGCACTGCATGCGTGCCTTGTGCCTACAGAGGCCAGAAGAGGGCACTGGATCCCCTACAATTGGAGTTACAGATTTTTGTAAGCCAACATGTGGGTGCTGGGTCCTCTGGAAGAACAGCCAGTGCTCTTAACTGCTGAATCACTTCCCACCCCTGTGGGACATTTTCTTGATTGCAAAGTGATATCGGAGAGTCCAGCAATATGAGCAGTACTGTCCCTAGGCAGGTGGGCTTGAGCCATATAAGAAAGGTAGCTTGATGTGGTCCTGGGAACAAGCCGGTAAACAGCATTTCCTCCAGAGGTTTTTCTTGAAGCTCCTGCCCTGCTGAACCTCCTGCTCAGACTTCCCACAATGATGGACTAAAACCTGGTAGATGAAATAAACCCTTTCCTCAACAAGTTGTTTATCACAGTAACAAAAAGCACACAAGACAGGGAGCCTGGCCACCACATTCCCACATCACCCACCCTACCTCATGCCCGGTACACAGTGATCTCTGCAGAGCACCCTGCCAAGCTTCCTGACCCTGCATTCTGTTTCCATGCATCCCTTCGTACCCTAACAGACCTACACTGAAAATCAGAATCACGGAGTAGAGGCATGAATCAAGAACAGCATCCTAGGTTTAAGACAAGGCCTACGTTACAACTCAGCAGAAAGCTGTGCACACAAGAACTTTAAACTCCAAAGCTCCCTGAGAAGAAAACCAGAAACTCTTCTGAGCACACAGACGGCAGGTGGACAAAGGCCCCCAAGAGCGCTCTTCTGAACCCAGGAGGCCAACAGGTCTATGCAGCTAAGAACTTTGGTCTTGGGACCTTGTTCACAGAGAGTCAGTCTGAGATAATTCAAGATGGTCTGTGATTACTCAAATGTAACTGTCCACTCTACCAGAAAGAACAGGACACTTCTCCTATAATAAAACTATGCTATTTTGAAACAAACAATGTCAGTATGGAAGAGACAAACATGGCCTCTCGACGACTTACTATGTAATCATTTTATTTTATAGATAGATATAATACAGCCTGGCAGCCTGGGCACCCGAACAAGGTCATGAGGCTGGTTTGGTCTTCCTACCCAGAAGGCACTTTGCACCCAACTCAGCTGTGTGTCTTCCTGTGTCCAGGACCATGGTCAGACACTCTGTCCCATTTTTTCCTCTGGATCCCAGACTAAAGTTAAACACCAAGCCTAAGATCAGCCGAGGCCTGAGTGGTATTTCACAACCCAGCTACTGATAACCTTCAAAGAAAAGCCCCTGCCCCCTCAGACCTTCTCATTCAGCCCTCAAGAACTCTACGGCCGCCCTCCATGCTGAACCACTGCCTACCTGCCGCAGGGCCTCCATTTCCTCGCTGGCCGCCTTCTTCTCACATGTGCTGCTCTTGAGTTTGGATTCCGCCAGCTCCACCTCTGTCTGTAGCTTGTCCAGCTCGGAGATGACCTGGTCACGCTCACTCATGATGAGCTTGTACTCGCTGTACACCGCGTCGCGTTCCTCCTTGTATTTCTCAGATTCCTTGGCGGTTTTCACCTGCTTGCTCCTCAGCTCTGTCAGCTCAGACTGCAGCAACTCCATCTCCCATTGAAGGTCCTTGTTCTGCGCTGTGGCTTTGCTCAGCTCGTGGTGGATTGCCTCAAACCTGGGGAGGAAAATGCGAGGTGGGAGGGGCAAGGGCCTGCATGTCAACTGTGAGGCTGTTACCCCCTGCACCAGCCCCACTGTACACAGTCAAGCATGAAGTTTTGACTAAGGTCATTCTCTGCAACCCCAGAGAGAATGATCACAGAGTGCTAGTGCCCTGGGACTGGAATGTTTCTCAGGCTTTAACACATGCCAGAAATTGAAGTGAGGACTGCATGCTCTCTACTCTACTAAAAAGAATAGCACATTTCTCCTATAATCAAGCTATGCTATGGGGGGGGGGAGCAACATAAAAAACAAAATAACGCCAGAATCACAGCATTGGAAAGGCGCACATAGCCTCATGGTGACTCACTATGCAACCACTTCATTTTATAGGTAGACCTAGTATAGCCCTGCAACCCGGGCACTTGAACAAGGTCATGAGGCTAGCTCATTCTTCCTGCCCAGGAGGCATCTTGCACCCAAGCAGCATTTCCTAAGATGTGTGCCTGAGAATACCTTAGGGGCTCCAGCACCAAACAGTAACAGTCATGTTCCTGAACGCTGCAGCAGAGACACCTGCCTGGGTCCAAACTGGCAGTTCCTAAATCTACTTATATACAGAGAATTTTCACAGGAACCCAATGACCACTGTAGAGAACTCACACACTGCAGGAATACTGTCCAGGGTGGTAATCATATCTAAAGCAATGGTCCTTAATAAAAACGAAATTTCAAGGGACATGCTGCCCAGGATATACCTTTCCCATTGGCAAGGCGGGCAGCCACTATGGAAAGCTAGGTTTATAAGAACATCTAGGAGTCAGGGTACTCAGGACACAACAGCGCACTCAGACGAAAGGAAAGGAAATCATTTCAAGGCTAGGGCAGCATCAAGCACAGTGTTCTCATTGACTGGAACAACACAATGTTCTTAGGTATTTTTCTCCTGGAAATCGTACAGAGGATCAGAAGCCCACAAAACACAGGAGCCCCAGACAAAAGACACCCATTTTTTTACCCCAGACACACACTGCCCGGCACCCAGCGTAGGCTCCTACCTCCTCAGAGAGAGGGCGCACTGATGCTGCAACTGGATGGCTGTGTCCCTCTGTTGGGTCAACATCTCCGTCTGCTTTTGCAGGCGCTGGTTCTCCTCCCCCAGCTGCTCCAGGCGGCTCAGGTCTGAGTTGTGCATGGCGACCTTCTCGCTGTACCTCTTCCTCAGGGCATCATAGTCCTTCTTGACCACTTCCAGCTTGTCCATGGCTGTGTCATACAGCTTGTTGAGGATCTCTGAGGAGCCGTTGTGCTTCAGCACCTGGGGACCAAGGAGCAAGACGGGCAGAGCCGATGTCTCCCTTTTCAAGTGTTAAAGAGAACCCCCATCCTAGCACAGGAAGGCTAGAATGGCCAGCCTGAGACTACCGTGTCTGGAAAGTTCTGTGTTCAAGGCTGTCTCCTGACTGACTGGTATCCGAGAACTTGATAGCGAGCAGTTGTCAAAGTAAGACCAGCCCGTACTGAGACTGTGACTTTGGTCCCTACTAAGCAGAGAGGAACTGTGATCAAACACTTTCTGTCCACTGTGCTTCCAGAGTAGGAGGGGCATCTGTGCTGCTGCACCCACACCCTAGAGATCGACTGCATCCGGTAGAGGAGCTGAGAAACTAGCACCTGGGTTACCCTGGGTTACCCCATGTCCTTTCTCCTTCCTCATGCTGACTTTGCTTTGTATCCTATTGCTAAAATTTTAACCAATGGTGATGATTACATATTGAATCTTATAAGGCTTAGGCCAATCACAGAACCGAAGGATGGTTCTAAAATAAGGACATAAAATGTCCAGGGTTGTTCTAGGCACTAGCAGTGTCGGGCAGGACAAAAAGAGACTGTGCCTTGTGCTCTTTTCATCCCAATGCCAGGGTGGGAGGAAATGGATCACCAACGGAACAATATCTTCCTAAATTGATGTAGGCTTCCAAGAAATGAAAAGGGAAAGAGTACAATATGCAGGAGAATATTCTCAGTAGCCCAGAGTGAGAGAGCGAGGTTGTAAGGGAGGCTCCCGCCTGGGGATGTCTTTCTAGGAAAGTGATTCCTAAGTGTAGCTAACAACGAAAAATCACCAAAGATCAGGAATACAGCCAAAGGCATGAACACAAATGCAATGGGATCAGAACCACAATGTTCTAAAAAGACAGCAAGAAGAGAATGCAAATAGGTACAACCAAGTACAAATGGAGGCTTAAAGAAGCATTTATGCCAGGTGGTGGTGGCACACGCCTTTAATCCCAGCACTCAGGAGGCAGAGACAGGCGAATCTCTGTGAGTTTTCAGCCAGACTAGTCTACAGAGTGATTTCTAGGACAGGCTCCAAAGCTACAGAGAAACCCTATCTCAAAAAAAAAAAAAAAAAAGCATTCACAAGTTCAAGGCTCATAGAGAAGGCTAAATCTCAAGAATTGAGCAGATTGTGGCAGTCTATCAAGCAAAAGAGAATTCTAGAAACGACCGTGGTGGTTGGTGCATGCCTGTCATCCCACTACTCAGGCAGGCTGAGGCGGGAGCAGCCTCTTAAGTTCGAGGTCAGACTGAGCTACATAGCAAATATGTCAGCCATGGCTAGGCAGCAAAACTCTGTCTCAAAAGAGTAAGTAAAATGCAACAACAAAACCCCAAACAACCACAAGAGAAACAGAAAGAACGCGAGCACAAGAATGCATCCTGCTGAGAATTACTCAGCTTCACCTGGGGTGCTGTTCAAGGAGAGAGAAACAAAAATCAAGAACTAACCAACATGAGAAAATGAGTTAACAGGCAGGGGGGGGGAGGTTGCCAGCTTCTGCTGAGAACCTCTCAAAGATCCTTAGCCCTTGATGACTCACCACCTCTGTGGGTTTGCTTCCTTATTTCTCAAATGACAGGACAAAACTGGAAAGGCTGGCTTAACCCTCCGCAGCTCCCACAGCCCATGAACAACCTTTTTCACCCTGTGGGTCCTGAGTTATCAACACCATCTTTGCAGCCCAGAGGCCCAGACAGTCACAAGCCTGAACTGTGGAACATTTCCTCCAGAGACAGACAGAACATCTACACAGAAGGAACAACTGACTAAAACAACCAGAATCAAGATGGAGAGACGGCTCTGTGGTTAAGAGCTCCAGCTACTCCTCCGGATGATCCAGGTTCAGATCCCACGACCCACATTGTGAGTCCAGATCCAGGGTTCCAACATCCTCTTCGGGCCTCCACAGGAACTGCACATATGTGGTAGTCATACATGCAGGCAAAACACTCACAGATAAAACAATAATAAACAAATCTTTGGGGAAAAATCAGGTGGCCTAGAGAGATGGCTCAGTGGTTAAGAGCACTTGTGGCTCTTGAAGATCCGGGGTTGGTTCCTAGCATCCCTGATGTTTGTAGCTCCAGCGATGGGATATCTCACACCTTCATCTGGCCTCTATGAGCACTTACATGCACAGCTGCACATGCGCACGCGCGTGCAGACACGTGCAGACACACACACACACACACACACACACACACACACACACACACACAGAAATAAAAACTAAATACATTTTTTAAAAAAACAGAATCCCAGAGACTCTCTCTGACACCCCAGGCTCAGATGCCAGGGCTGCAAGCGGCCAAAAAAGCCTGTCAGAAAAAAGTTCCACCGATCTCCTTCCGTCTTTCATTTTTCCTCTATTTGTTAAAATGTAGGTAGCCTAGATGTTAAACATATTCCCTTTTTTCTATTTCAACTTACTGAATTCTTGGATTACAGCATGTGCTATGACACCTAGCATACTCTTTTCAGAAACTGCTCCTTTCAAAGGGAAATTTTAGGATATTGAAATACAAAAACTTATCTACAACATAGAAGGTAAAAAACCCCACTGTATTTTGGAAACACCTTTACTTTCAGGAAACATACATTGAACACAGACAAAACTGTGGGCCAAGCACCATTCTGTCACTAAATCTCCTTTACAAGAGAAGGAGGGAGAAGGAGCAGGAAGAAGGGGTTGGGGAAAGGGAGGAGAAACAGCAGCTGTGGCAAAGACAAAAAAAAAAAAAAAAAAGCAGGCCCTTCTGGTCCTGATGACACAAGGCCTGCAATTCTAGCACTTGAGAAACAGCAGCATGATCATCAGGAGTTCACAGCCATCCTCAGAGACTGGCATGTTAGAGGCCAGCCTGGGCCATGTGAGACCTTGTCACAAAAAAGCAAAACCAGCCTGAGAGCTGGGTCAAAAGTTAGTGCACTTGCAGAGGACCCGAGTTCAGTTCCTGGCACCCCGATCATGTGGCTCACCACCCCTTAACTACAGTTCCAGAGTATCTGATGCCCTCTCTTGGTGCCTGCACACATGACAAATATACAAATTCACACAGGCACACACATAGATGCATACAGATAGATGGGCATCTGTTGTGTGTTTGTGGATTATCTACCTTTGTCTTCCAGGAATCCCCATTTTTAAACTTCAGTTTCCCTTCGGTCTCTCATTTCTATCCCACAACTGCTTGTATGCTGGGTAAGAATTCTCTACCTGAGCTGCACCAGCCTCTAGGAGCTAGTTTTAAACTCCAGCTACCTTTGCCGGGTATATTCATCAAAAGGACCTTCTGCCACTACGTGGCTGATGGCATCTTTGATGCCAGGGTTTCACTCATCTCTATGGCAAAACCCCCAAGGATGCCCTTTGTAGTTTGTGCTTCAGATGCTTTAAGAGAGCCTCTCCTTCCTAACTTGAGATTATAAGGTTATCTTCTTGCTATGACTTCAAAAATGTAATCAAGATTCACTTTTCCCATTTAAACCCTTTAACTCCTTGAAATAACATTTCTGTACATGGCTTGAAATGGATGCAAATCACTGACCAATGGGAACTGGGCACAAAGGTACAGCACCAACTGAACATCTGAACCCTTCAGGAGCCGGCAATAAGCTCCAGAGGACATGGGGACATCCTCCGGAGACATGAGAAGACCATCCCACCGGCACAGGACTCACCATGGTCAATGGAACACCATTGCCTTGCGCCTGTGTCTGGAGAGGGTATGGCATCTGTACTGGATGATCTTCCGTGTTGGACAAATACCTCAGGTACTTCATTTAAGACTGACTTCATATGCTTCACTCTCTAATCCCCCTCTTTCCCAAGCAGGGAAAACCTCCATAGGCACTGTTGCCATATTCTGAATTCCCCACAAGAGGGCAGCTGTGGGTACGTAGAGGCTCTCCAGCTTTCCTTAAGAAACACCCATTTTCAATGCAGCTAGTTTGGTGACAGCGTTACTTCACCATTCCACACTAGACTCTGAGTCTGTACCACCACACTCGTTCTTTACTGAGGACCAGTTTCCCAGATTTAGAGCCAGGTGTACTAGACAAGCCAGGATGCGGGAATCAGGCTGCCAGGTTATGCTTCCATTCCTGGTTCAGAGAGGTCAGGCCTATGGAAATGTGTCTTTATGAGGCTCAGCACAGCTCTGACGATGTAGTGGATTGTAGAGCCAAAACAGACTGGTAAGACAGAGCCCCCAGGGCACAGTGCAGTTCCCTGGGTAAAACCCTGACTGAAGAGGCCTCACAGTCTGTAAGCTCGGCTCCACCTCCCTGTATCTCCTGGCCTCTGGCTCACTGAAGCCTTGGAGAGGCATAGGCTCGCAAAGGACAGCATCCAGACCTTCAAAGAGACTCCCAGGCCCCAAGCATTTCTCAACTTCTCTCATAAGGGCTCAGACTCAAGCCTGCATTTTATCATCAACAGCTTCAAAGAAATTAAGGAGAATTACAGTCATGTGAATTCCCAAGAACTGGAAAAGATGCTATCTGCCAGTCTAGAATGTTTCCTGTTCATCATGAGAAGATTATGTTCTTAGTGGAGGATTATAAACAACACATACACAGAGAGAGAGAGACAGAGAGAGACAGAGAGACAAAGACACAGAGACAGAGACACACACACACAGAGATAGGGAGAGCTTACTTTTCTGTTGCAGCCAAAAGAAACTTAGGAAAGAAACAGGTTTATCTGACTCACAATTCCAGGTTGCAGTCCACTATAGAGGGGAAGTCGAGGCAGAAACTTGAAGCACCATATCCAAAGTCAAAAGCAGAGGGAGAGTAAACACATGGATTTGGATTACTTGTTGTCTGCTAGCTTTCTTCACTCTGACTCATCTCAGGGCCCAATCTAGGGAATGATGCACTGCACAGTAGGCTGGGTGTGGTGGTCTGAACAAGAATGGCCCACATAGGCTCATATATTTGAATGCTTGGTCATTAGGGAGCCGCAGTACTTGAGAGGAATTAGGAGGTGTGGCCTTGTTGAAATAGGTATGGCTTTGTTAGAGGAAGTATGTCATTGGGGGTGGACTTTGGGGTTTCAAAAGCCAAAGCCAGTTCCAGAGTCTTTCTCTTCTGCTGCCTGCGGATCTGACTGTAGAACTCTCAACTTCTCCAGCACCACGTTTGCCTGTGCACTGCCATGTTTTCCACCATGACAATAATGAACTAAACTTCTTAACTGTAAGCCAGCCCCAACTAAATGCTTTCCTTTATAAGAGTTACCATGATCATGGTGTCTCTTCAAAGCCATAGGACAAAGACTAAGATGCTGGGTCAATGAACCATCAAGACAATCCTCCATAGACATACCCACAGGCCAGCGAATCCAGACAATCCCTCATTAGACTACCTTCCCAGGTAATTCTAGGTCGTGTCAAGTTGATAATTAAAACTAAGCAACATACACACACTCTCTCTCTCTCTCTCTCTCTCTCTCTCTCTCTCTCTCTCTCTCACACACACACACACACACAGAGAGAGAGAGAGAGAGAGAGAGAGAGAGACAGAGAGACAGACAGAGAGAGAGACCGAGAGACAGAGAAAGACAGAGAGACAGGGAGACAGAGACAGACAAAGAAAGAGAGAGAGAGAGAGTGTTGGTCACATGTTCAGCTTCCCAGTTAGACTAATGGAAGAAGAAAATATCTGGGATACCTCGGGAGAAAAGTAAACTTTCACAGATCCAAAAAGAACATTTTAGAACTAGATATTGAGCAAGCAGAGAGGAAACTCAAATGATCTGGTTGAACTGATGAAAGAAAGGTATCTTTCCTTGGACACAGAAATTTTATTTATAACAATCAAAATGTTAAAGATACACACAAGGGCTAGCTAAAGGCTCAGAATGTAAAGGCATATGCTGGGAAGTCTGATGACCTGACCTGAATTCAATCTCAGAAACCCACATGGTGGAGGAGAGAGAAAACCAACTCCCAAAATCTGTCCTCTGACTTACACATGCTCTGTGACACGTGAGCACATCTACCACCCCAGCTATTAAATAAATAAGAGTAACAATAAAAAACTCAATGTATGCACAAAACAATGATAGATACATTTGTGCTGTGAGATAATCCTTCTGTATGCTGTGAAAATGTATTGCTCCTATTGATTAAATAATAAAGCTGATTTGGCCTATAGCTAGGCAGAATAAATCTAGGCAGAAAAGCCAAATGGAGACACAGGGAGAGGAGTGGAGTTGAGAGAGATGCGAGCCAGTTGCTGAAGACACCAGACATGCTAGAGAACAGGTAAAGCCATGAGCCTTGTGGCAAATGAAGACTAATAGAAATAGGTTATTTAAATGTAAGAGCTAGTTAGCAATAAGTCTGAGCTACAGGCCAAATATTTTGCAATTAATATTAAAACTCTGGGTGATTATTTAAAAGTGGTTTGGGATAGGGCGGGACAGAGAAACCTCCTCTTACACATTTCTGTTAACTGAATGTAATAAGGCAGGAGTCTTGAGAATTAAAATAGTCAACATACAGAACAGAAGTCAGACGCCACTAACAATAAAATAGTATAAGTTTGTGGATGTTTACAGAAACAGACAAAATAAGAAGACCCATGATACACTCACTTTAGGGTTAAAAAAAAATCAAAGGCAAACTTGGGGGAGAAAATAATGCTTTTCTTTAAAACATGACATAGGAAAAAATGTCACAAGCATATGTGCTAAAGGTGATAGAAGTCGGTCACGTCTACAAAGTAAGACAGCACTGAGTTTGGGGTGACTTCAATGCTGTTTTTATAATTTTTTTTTTAAACCAAAAACTGAACATTAGTTTAGGACAGGAAGACTGGTACAAAAATACCTTCTATTGGCTTTCCCAACCTAGGAGCTTCTCGGCATGCCTGATACACCCCCAGAAGAATCCAAGATGACCCATTTCCCACCAAGAAAATAGAACAAGGGCCAGACTTCAGCCCTCAGCCTCCTCCCCCACAGCTCAGAAGAAGCACAAAGCACCTGTCTGCAGCTCCTGAGGACAGAGGCCCAGGCCCAGGATCACCCCTCTCACTGGGGGCAGCCTCATTTCCTCTGAGATAAATCATGCAGAGGACTGGAAGGCCCCACAAATCCCTCTAGCAAACATGCAAGTCAAACAGCACCATTTACTCTGTAAGGGCCTCTTCAGGTTTACAAGGCGTGGGAGGAACCAGGCAACAAAACCAGCCTTGTCCAGTGAGGCTGACCTTTGCCTTCCGGCCCAGAGCGGAGCAAGCCTGTGGCTATCCCCCATCACCTGCTCCCCCTGTTGGTAGCTTTTCCTCATCCTGGGCAGCGTCTGGGAGGGTGAGAAAGCCAGCTGAGTAGAACAAGGAACACAGCAGCTCATAGACTCCGCTGCCTCTCCCTCTGGCAGACTAACCTTCTCTCTTGGTGGGGTACTTTGTTGAAATCACAGTCAGACTAATCTGATCTGAAAGCAAATGTAACACACCCACAAAGGCCACAGCTATCCCGAAATAAAAGGAAGCAAGTAATGGCACAGTGGAGGAAGAGGCCTTGCCATAGCATATGTGGTGTAAGCAAGGAAGAGAGGAGAGAGAATGGGCGGGGATAATGTGTGTAAATGTGTGTGAAGATTGTAGGTCTTCAACACACGGAAAGACAGGAAACTTTATGACCCCCAGGGACCATCGTCATCATCATTACCATCAGTTTTGACAGAGGGTCTCATTACATTGCTCAGGCTGGCTTAGAGCTCACAATCCTCCTGCCTCAGCCTACCAAGTGCTGAGATTATAGTCATGGGCCATCATGCCCAGTAAAGACTTCAATAAAATTTGCCCAGTGGTTTTAAGGTTTGTCCACATGTATTATTTTCATACAGAATAATGAGAAAGGGCTGTACCACATTGTACTTTTTATTTATTGATTGATGGATGGCTGGGTTGTTTCTACTTCTGGGCTGCTCTGAGCAATGCTACTACAATCCTTTGTCCCCTAGTTTTAGGTGAATACATACTTTCAGTTCTGGAATGACTGGCTCATCTGGTCATTAACGTTCAAACTTCTCACAGGGTTACACCATTTTATACCACCAGCAACATCCACGGGTCCTCTTTTCTCCCCACCCCTATGAAGCCATTTTAACTCAGAGTGAACAAATTTGGAATAAAAGCAATTGTTAGTTTTGTGCCACGCACAGCAGAGAGTGGAAGCTTTAAGCCTGGCACCATTCCACCTCACCACAATCACAAGAACAAGTGGGCCACACTGAAATAGCCCCATTTTCAACCTCAGCTACAGTGGGTAGTGGAAATTCTGAAAACAGCCTCCGGATCAGTCAATGGGAGGCCAGCCTAATCAACTACAGTGCTCTCCCCAAACTAGACCTTCCCTATGAAGGGGAATTTGTCCTAAGAGAGAGTAAAGCACACAGTCTACTCAGCAAGGAGACGCAGTGTGAGATGACTTACATGTGCATAACTCTTCAGACACACAGACAAACCTGAAACACACTAGGTGGGAGTTATCTCTGTGCAGTAATAAACAAACTTTTACAAAACACATTAATTAATTCCACAAAAATAAAAAATTACAGAATCAGAGACAAAGCCATGTCCCTTTTATTTCTGATCACCTGAACCCTGCAGCCATTCGGTGAGGCAGAAGTCAGAAGGCTGCACATGGGGGCACAGAGAAGGACTCAAACCTGCTGGGGCTGAAAGCTGTTGGGCAGGGGCACAAGGACCCAGAAAGAGCAAGAAGAGCATGGTGTGGGGAGGGTGGCTACAGAGGGATTGGGAGTGGGGGACACACAGGGGAAATGACAGAGTAAATGATCAGAAGGGACAGTACACAATGGCTCTCGCCTATCATCCCAGCACCCCGGAGACTAAAATAAGAGAAAAGCATGCTCTTGGGAAGCCTGGGTTGTGTTTAAAATAAAAACAAAACACCAAGCTAACTAGAACTGGGCTCCAGTCAATTACTTCTCACTGCTGCTGTAACAGGGAGTTATGGAGATGGGCAGGAGGGAAGCACAAGGAACCCAGGCTGGGAGTGGAAGTGCCTTTGGGACTCACAGCTTTCACTAAGTATCCCAAGACACAGAAGCAGCTGTGGATGAGGAGGCGCTGAGGGGGCCTAAGTTAAGCATAAGTCCATGGGAAGCTTCATGGAATAGTATATAAAAACACTACCTTTTTTATATAAAGATTTATTTATTCATTTTATATGCATGGGTATTTCACTTGCATGTATGTCTGTGAACCACTTGTGTGGCTGTGCTATACTGCGTTGCCCAGCCTGGTGATTTCCTGCTCAGCTTTGAGGGTCACAGGCTTCAAACAATCTCAGTCCTTATCTGTCTGTCTCTCTTCTCCCCACTCTCTGTCTCTGCCTGTCTGTCTGTCTCTCTTCTCCCTACTCTGTCTGTCTGTCTGTCTGTCACTCTCTCCTTTCTACCTGTCACTGTCTTACTATCTCTTTCTGTCTCTGTGTGTCTGTCACTGTCTATGTCTGTCTGTTTTTCTCTTTCTGTCTGTCTCTCTGTGTCAGTGTGTCTGTGTGTGTGTGTGTGTGTTTGCATGGCCCAGTGTATGTGACAGTACTCGGATATTTGCTAACATCCTTTCTACTGTGAGAGCCTGGGAAGGATGATGTCTCCATATCCCTACACACATTTAGCACTCAAATCTTGGTTTGTTTGGGAGGTGGGAAGTTGGGCTGCAGCACAGGTGAACCTGGACCTCATTGTACAGCCCAGGATAGCCAGCCTTCTACTTAGGCTGGGATTAGAAAGATATGAGACACTATAGCTGGCAGATTTTCCCTTGTTATACTTTTAAATAATATTTTCCCCCATCAAAAGGAAGGAAGGAAAAATAAATGACTGGTACTGGAGGCTAGAGAAAAAGTGTAAACCTGGGGTGGCTGGTAAGGCAGAAACCAAGGCGAAAAAGAAATAGAGGAGCTATGTCAAAAGAAAGAAGAACTAAGCTTGAGGAACCAACAATTGCCAGCATGGGCTAGAACACAGAGAGCAGAGGAAAGGAAGAGGGAAGAAAAAAGAAACAGTGAACAGAAGCCAGGTAATGACAGTGGCGAGTTCTGAAAACACCAGCTTAGGAGTGTCCAAGAACAGAACGGCACCAGAAATAAGCCAGAACTTAGTCAAAATTCAGTCAACAGGATTTAAGAACATAGCAAGGATTCTCTCATAGTCCATCAAAAATGGGAAGACCATAAGAATCAGATAGACCCAAGCCTAGGGGCATCCCCTAAAACAGCTGAAGTGTATGTAACCTTCAACAGGATCAAGGTCATGAAAGTTAAGGAAGGCCTTAAGAATAAAGGGAGAGCAGACAGAAAAAGAAGGCTACTGTGTAGGATTTCCTACTGAACTGGGTCCCTTACTAAGAAAATACATTGTTGAAAGGATCAGAGTGCTGAGGCAGGAGGAATGGGAGATAAGAAATGGTGAGGGAAGAGTGCAGGAGATGACCAGAGTGTGTTATTGGCATGAACTAAACTGGCAAAAGAAAAACCAACATGCTGTACAATAAATGCGTGCTTTAAAAAAACTCCTGTTGCTGGCAGAGCTGGTGGGATCGGATGCTCAGATGGCGATGCTGAGTCGATGCTGACATAGAACAAAATATCCTTTTTTATAAGAAACACACATTGGTGTGTTTGAGGTGAGAGACAGCATTCACACCGGTAAATACAAACTGGTCAGGGGTTCACTCTAGCACTCTTGCAAACATTTTAGATTTAGAATAGCTTCTTAATAATTATTTTTAAGAATCATAAATGAGCAGAAAGCCCACTTATGAGGACATCATGCTAGATGAACAAGTAAGTTTAGACTAAGCACACCAGCTCTCTCAGGAGAACCCCAAGACTCTGCTCTCTATCCCTTAGGAACTAAAACTGTTATGTGGGGGAAATTCCTCCCTTGAAGGCTCAGTTCTCCCACCCAGTGCATTCAATCTGTCAAAGCCCTGGTCATCCAGTCAGCTCCAGTACAGGAGAACTGTCCAGCTCCTCTCACAGAAAGAGAGCTGACAAGCTGCTACTCAGGCTTCTGTGGTGTGAACTAAGAGCTTGGGGAAAGGAAGAGAACACATTGGGATACAGGAAGAAAGGAGAAGGTGCCATGCCACCCAAAAGAATGACAAAGAAAAGCATTCCTTTGGTGTTTTCATGGAGGCTCTTCTTGCAACCTGCTTTCCACCTGTGAGATCACATAACCCCTGCAAACCAAATGACTCACACACTCCCCCAATGGCCTGCTGTACCCCAAGTTGCATGCCTCAGAGATCACCCTTTGACAGCACCTGAGATGCTTATGACAGGGAAGCGTGTGATAATGTGAGTAGTCTGTCTTCCTCATAGGAGACAGCTTCTAGCAGAGCAAGACAGTTCATCTGTCAATATTCCGAGTTCTCAAAAGAGACAGACTTCCCAGAAATGCTTGTTAATCGTCACAGAAATGAACAATTGGGTGGAAAGTATTTGGATGGTAGGATAGGTGGGTGGATGAATGAATGAATGAACAGGTAGGTACACAGATGGGCAGGGAGGTCTTTGGCTGGCCCCTGACTCTGTAGGCTTACCTGCTGCTGCTGGGCCCGGAGATCACCTATCTCCTTCTGGTCCTCCTCCCTGAGTCGCTTCATGTCCTCCCAGGACTGCTGCAGGAGGTTCCGCTCACGCAGCAGCTTCCCGTTCTCCCGTCTCAGCATGTCCACGTCATCCTTCAGCTGAGTCTGGTCACTCAGGAGCCGGCTGTGGAGGGTGCTGAAACCCCACAGACACATTTAGTCCTGACCAATTTCTCCCCCCATACCCCATCTCCAGAAACCACTAGCCCCAGGTGCCCAAAGAGATCAAGACAATGGCCATAGGTGTCAGGTCAGCACTCAGGGGGAGGCCAAACCTAGATAACAAGTAAACTCAAAAAAACAAACAAACAAACAATCTCAATCCCAATTCTGAAAAGCCCAACACCAAAAGGGATACAAATATCTCCAAGGAAATGAGACAGCCCCAACCTGTGCCTATATGTCCTGGGACCTAGGGCAACATGGCAGGTAGACGGCAAATACCCTCTGAAGGAGGTCAGAAGCCCTGAGGAGAGAACGCCCAATCTGTTTGTCCCGTGAGAATAGGCTGTAGTAAGGCCACCAGTCAGAGATCTGGAAGGCTTCAGGTGCCTGACCCCGCCTTGTGTTTTAAATCATTTTTTTCAAATCTATCAGCTTCCAAGGCTGACAAGAATGCTGGGAGGGGCTAACAGTCTCTTTCACACTTAGCAAAACTGAGTTCAAGAGACACATGCCCTTTCACAGAAGGCAGGCTGCTTGTGAGCACCAGAGCCCCGGACCCTGTCTAGACACTGAGAAGGGCAGAAGGTGGCTACTCCACAGGTACTGGGGCCCTTCCCAGCACAACACTCACTGATAGAAGTCTGTCTCCTTGGCCACCTCCTCGCACCTCTTCAAGGCGTTGGTGTGCTGGTTCTGTAAACTCTGCAGGTCCGACATGGCCCGCACACACTGGATCTTAAGCCTCTCATAATCAGGATTCAGCCTGTGGTAGGGCCTGGCCCCAGGAGCAAAGAACCCCATGAACACAAGCCTCAAGGAGTCCACGAATTTAGGCTATGTCCTAGTCTATCCCAGCCCAGTGGGTGCCAGGTTCTGGCTCCTTTGCACTGTGGTCTCTTGGTGTTTACTAAACTTGCAATCCTGGTTTCAGGCAACAGAGTCTCCAGCCCTGCCTTCATGAGCTCCCTCGGAAGGCCTGGGGAATAAGACTTGCTCTCTACGAATTTCCCAGAGTCTACGCCAGAGGTCTGGACCCACCAGAAACTAGAATAATATTTCTCCTGTCTTCAGCACAGGGCTTCTCAATCCTGGTGCCTATTACTACATGGATTCCCAGAGCACACAATCAGCATTTTCAGGAGACCCTGCATCAAGATGGCTTTAAAGACTCCCCAGGGGATTCCACTGTGATGCCAAGGTGAGCATATGGGCCAAGAGCGGTGCTGCTTAAAGTGATGCTGCAAGGCCTCAGCACTGGTATCACATGAAAACTGAGAGACAGGCAAATAGTCAGGCCCCACCCCAGAAACCTGACTCCCAGGATCTGGAGGGCAAGAAGGGAACCCTGCATCCTGCAATTCAATAGGCTCTCTAGGGAATGCTGGTACTGGTTCCATACAGAGGGCTAAGCAAACACTTCTGCAAAGGGGACTAAAACTCCCAAAATTTCTTTAAAACAAAAGACACCAGGCAAAATGTATTTTTATAAGATGCCTATATGTTGAGAACACGGAATGGATTTACAAACCACAGAAAGTTCCAGCCAACAATGTAGCAGGGTGGGTCTTCGGAGAGACAGTATATATGTGTGCGTGCCCGTGAGCACACAGCACACACACACAAGTACAATGGGATGCAGCAGAATGAGGGTACAGGGGAAAGCTTGTTGTCTCAGCACTGACGGCACAAGGACCAGGCAGCAGCAGTTAAGAGCCCCAGGTCTTCCATAACCCACTAACTAGCACCCAGTGACCAGGCCCCTCCAACTGTTACCAGAAGCACCTTCTACACAATCTCCTGTGAGGCAAGCACCAAGGCCAAGGGGGCTGGCCTAGCTCCTCTACCTCAGACTCAAACCACAGTAGCTACCGATTCTCAGGGTTTCCTCAAATGTATAATGGGAACATAGAGATACACGCCTAAATCCCTCTTGGTGTGACTTAGGTCATAGGCTCCTATTTTCACTTGGAGAAAGTATAAGACACCAGAGAAAGAGAGACAGAAACAGAGATAGAGACAATGAGACAGAACCCTGCCCCCACCTGGGCTTAAGGTTCTGCAACTGGCTAGCATCCGGAGGACACCAGGCTTGAATAAGAGGACACCTTGGAGGTGAAGCCTCCAGAAACCATGGGGCTAAGGAGAAGTGGCTCAAGGTGACACAGTGTGTCGGGTCAGCTGTTCACTGGGGAGTTGGGACAATGACTACCTCTTATCAAAGGTGGCTCCATGGGTAGCGAAGGCCAGGCGCTTGCGTAGCTCGTTCCTCTCACGGGTCATCAGCCGTAGCTGAATGGAGAGGTTCTCCACCTTGTCACTGATCTGCTGCTCAGTAAGGAGGGGTGGCGGGGACGGTGCCTTCCCAGTAGTCCCTGTGGGTAGGTAAGCACAGAGAACATACACTCGGGCCCACTCCCAGCACCGTTCTGAAATCATGGCTTGTTCAGCTATTCATGAGGCAGTGATGAGCCCGGGGCCTTCCCATCACCCACTGCCAGGCACCAAGTGGGACCAGGCTCTGCCAGCTGCTGCAGGAACATCCACTCCTACAAAGTAAGTCTATCTCAGTCTCTTTCCACAAGTTGACACCAGGGACTAGACTATGAGGTCTTGTCCAAGGACTCTGAGCATACCCACTCTATCCCCAGTCTGGAGTTTACATCTCTAGGATGGAATTGTTTGGGGCACTAATCCTTGCCTGCCCTGGACATCTGGGCATGCTCACTCTCACCCAGTCCTGGACACAGCACGTGACAAAAGAGGCAGGGCAGACTACCCTGGACCTCAAGCAGAGGCCTGAGAAAGGGCGCGCACTTGGAGCAAAGAGAATACTCCATCCAAGGAGCAGGGTAGCTGTCCCAAGACTGGGACCCACAAGTCATGTCCCCATCTTCTTTCCCATGGCTAGACAAGCAACTCAGTCCCTACTGCAGATCTACTGCCTCTGGACCTGCCCAAGCCAGGCCAGGCAAGCAGAGGATGCTGTCGGTTCACAGCCGATGTGATGCAGGTAAACCCTGAAGCATCCATGTTTAACCCAGACCATGCTCTCATCACATGTCCCCAGGACCACAAGCATACACGTTTTACATTTTTATGAAAGGTAACAGACACTGCTGCCTCTGACCAAATCCAAATAGATCTCTAAGAATCTAAAAACAAAATACTTCTTAAGAATTAAACAATGATCCTTTTATAATTAGCCCCGCCAATATGTCCATCTGACACTTCACCTAACACTTAGAGATTGGGGGTGGGGTCAGAGGAGCTCATAGCACCATCTCATTTTGTAGATGTCATCAGAAAGGCTGGCATCCCGGGGGCATGGCACTTGTCTCCCCAGTGGACCCAGACATGCAAAGAGCATGACATTCACCTTCAATTTATGAGGCCCTGCCCAACCTCTTCGGATCCTTGCTGTCTGATGGTTCATATAAACCAATGTCAATTAAATGAAAAGTGAGCCTTGTACCTTCCAGCGGCTTCAGGGAACACAGGGAAGTCCACGTAGTTGAAGAACTGAATTTGCCATGGGATGGGGTAGGAGCCTCAAGCTATTACCCCAGCATTTGTCAGCATCCCATGAGAAAATAACCCAACCCCTGAACCTAATACTCCTAAAACATATTCATCCTGATTGACTATGAACTTGAGTGGATCTGAAGTAAACTAAGAGACATGCCTCTAGATAGGTCTGGAAGAGCATTTCCAGGGAGGATTAGCTGAGCAGAGAATACCTGCCCCATCCCAGTGGACTGTAGCTCAGAGATAAAGAGATGTGGAGGTGGGGAGCAGAGCTGCTGTGGCCTGCCTGCCTTTGATTCTTACTGCTACTACATCACCCTATCAGAACTCAGTTTCTTTGGCCTTTCAACATGAACTAAAGGCCAGTGGCTATCCAGGACTCCCCCAGGCCTTCAGCCAGTTCAGGGCTACTAAGGCATCCATCCATCTTTGTGAATGGAGCAGCATCTGGTCTCAGGGACTCGGTGGGAGGTCCGGAGCCAGCTGGCCACCCAGACACAACAGTGGGGGCTGACATCTAGGGTATACAGCTAAGGTGTTCAATTCTGTACCACGCCCCCATCCTCATCTCATTAGTCCCCCAAACTGCTCAACTGACAACCACAAACCAGACAGTAACATATGAGCCCCCACAGACTCAGCTCTGAGCTGAGATCCAGGTCTTCACTACTCCACTTTCCAATGGGACTGGACTTCTCTCATCTCTCCACTCCACTCTCACCTCTACCATCTTCTCCATCACCCAGGAAGACCCTCACTACTGTCACAGTGAGGATAGGGAATCTTCAAAATTACCCCCCAAGACACCTCAGCAGAGGGGACACTGTAGCTACCAGGCTGTTGACAACAGATGCCAATGGAGTGAGTAAGCCCTCAGACACTTGGAAAAAAAATACAAAAACACTTGCAGGCAGAGTGTGGTAGCCCTATCCTGGATTTATGAAGTTGAGAAAGGAAGACTAGCAAGTGAGGGGCCAGTCTGGATTACACTGTGAGATTCTGTCCCTAAAAAACAAACAAACAAACAAACAAAAACCAGACAAAACACGGTCTTATACGTAGTTCAGTTAGGAGAGTACTAGCCTAGCACACAGGGAGCCCTGCATTTAGTCCCCACACTAACACACACTGGGTGTGCTGCTGTACCCCTGTCAGCCCTAGCACTAATGAAGTGGAGACAAGAGGGTAAGATGTTCAAGGATATTTTTTGTCTCCAAGGTGAGTTCACAACCAGCTGGGACACATGAGACACTTGTAGGGGTTAGTGTTTACTAACAGCTTGACACAAACTGGAATCACCTGGGAAGAGGGAACCTCAACTGAAGACCTGTCTTGATCAGATTGGCCTCTGTCATGTCTGTGGGGAAATCAATTATTGATTGATGGAGAAGGGCCCAGCCCACTGTTGAGAGAGTATTCCTCAGGCAGGTATGAAAAAGCCAGCTAGCAGCAAAGGGGGTAATCACTATGTAGCACTCCTCCAGGCCCTTGCCTCTGCTCCTGCTTGAGTTCGTGTCTGACTTCCCTCAGTGACTGAAGGTTACCCAGAAGTGCGAGTCCACTACACCCTTTCCTCCCCAGGTTCCTTTTGGTCCTGGTGTTTATCACAGCAGCAGAGAGCAACCTAGGACAACGCTGTCACAGAAACAAAATCGAAAGCCTCTGCCTCCAATCCTCACCGTCCAATGCCTTCTCTGTTGGACACAACTTGCTCTTTTCCACTGTTTCATCTTGAGGAGATGAAGCAGAAATGTGGACAGGATCTCTCTACTCTAATGACCTTGTTTTTACCTTTCCTAAGGTCTACAAACGAAGACAAATAGAAGTGGGTATCCACCTGTCCTTACAGGCACCCCCACCCTGCTGTACCTAAGACGTGCTCTGCTTGTCACTGGACAACACTGGGGCAACAGGAACTGTCTAACTACAGGTGGTGAGCCCTAACCTAGTTTCCAATGGCCGTATGCTCAGGAATCTGCACCCCTGCTGAGTAACCAAGCATGTTAACACAGGGTCCAGGCCACAGGTGTAGGGACAAACCAGTGACTCTGTTGCCCTCAATGAGAGGGCATCTTCCTTGCCCAAGGCCTCTGGGGAAGGTGCCTTTGATCACATTAAGGGACTGGTTGTCTACTTGATCTGAATTGTCCCCTGTAACATCTCAGATGGAAACCCCTGATCACAGGTAGCTACAGAATCAATTACATAAGACTCGTGTAATTGAGGAACTAGAAATTGCACTTCATTTTAAGGTATTTAAATGTGAACAGCCACCTGGTAGTAACTCCATTATTGGCCCTCCCAGCCCTGGGTGCTGTCGGGTCGGGCTATGAAGGCTAAACTGCTGTTGTAGGCAGCTTGCCATGTGCCGGAGGGGTAGAGCCCCAGCCTCGTGTATCCAGTCTGATCATAGTCGTGCCTGTTATATGAGGTCACACATTTCCTTACTGCTTAAGGGAGTGGGTGTGGAGAAGAAGAGGAAGAAAAGCAAACCTTGGTTCCTGTGAGTTTGAGAGAACTGACCACAGAAACACAACCAGCTCTTGCGTGAAAGAACTGGGCACAGCCAGTGCAGGCTGAGCTTGCAATGGGACGTACATCAAAGATTTACTCTCAGACTGCTCATGATTCTCAAGAAGCGTCTGAGGACACTACTGATCCTCAGCACAAGGGCTAACTTGCCTTCAAGTTCAGCCCACTGAACTAGGCATGATGCCTGTAATCCCTGTACTCAGAAAGAATTTGTAACTAGCCCATGCTACAGAGAGACCTCGCCAGAAAAACACAAATCCCACCTTCCTGCTCATGCGCAAATGCCGACATAAGCAGCGAATCCTTCAAGAGGCAGAGCCTCTCTCTGGAGCCCCTGTGAGATCATACATGCTCCTAGGAAAGGTGACACCACCAGTTCAGAGTGACAGTGTGAACGTGTCTATTATATCCACTAGATGAGAAGGGCAGCAGGACACAGGACACAGAAGCTTCGCCTCACCGGCCTATTTACCCTGACAGTCCTGTTCCCGAAGAGCCACACCCGTAGTCAGACTGTAATGCCAGACTCTACGGTGTGTCCTTCTTGAGATCTAGACGCCATGAGAGCTAAAATTGTGCTCTTTTCAGATGTGAAGTCCTGATCTAGGAAAAGGAGAATGTGAACCTTACTTATAAATACAGTGTTTTACAGATGAGCAACTTGAGGTCACAGTGGAACAAGACAGGCCGTGAGCCCGCTGTGATCAGTGTCCTTAGCAATCATATACACACAGAAAGAGGCAGAGAGGCAGAGTGAGGAGCTGTGGGGTGACAGGGCGGTCCGTGAGGAACTCGAACGTGAGAGCCGCTGTCCTGAACCTTTGAGAGCGCATGGCCTGGCCAAATCTCTGACCTTGGACTTCTGACCCCCAGAACTGCTGTCCTGAACCTTTGAGAGCGCATGGCCTGGCCAAATCTCTGACCTTGGACTTCTGACCCCCAGAACTGCTGTCCTGAACCTTTGAGAGCGCATGGCCTGGCCAAATCTCTGACCTTGGACTTCTGACCCCCAGAACTGCTGTCCTGAACCTTTGAGAGCGCATGGCCTGGCCAAATCTCTGACCTTGGACTTCTGACCCCCAGAACTGCTGTCCTGAACCTTTGAGAGCGCACTGCCTGGCCAAATCTCTGACCTTGGACTTCTGACCCCCAGAACTGCTGTCCTGAACCTTTGAGAGCGCACCGCCTGGCCAAATCTCTGACCTTGGACTTCTGAACCCCAGAACTGTGGGAGAGACATCACTAAGGTAACCCAGGAACACACACGCAGCTCATTCTTGGCACCTGTTTGCCTCTGATCACACTGCCCCCCCCCATGCTCTAAGAAGGTTTTTTTAGTCTCCTACCCTGAGATCCAGCTGCCAAGGTACCACCACCTGCCCTACACACTACTTCACACCTGGTATGAAGCATTCAGAAAGTGAGCAGTCCAGTGGGATGTCAACCCTAGCTGGATGGGAAACTAAGTCATGCGACTCCCCCTGGGTGAGTGTCAACTTTCCCCTATCTCTGTGGCAGGAAAGCACAATGACTGGACCAAATGACCTCTGTGAGCTTTCACAGGGCAAAGGTCACACACAGAAGCACAGGAAGGCTAAAAAGTCACCTGGCTTTCCTGCCAGCACAAGTCCAGAGAGCGGAGACGAAGCTGGTTTCATTCTCCTAGGCTCAGGGAAACATCCATTTCAGCATGGAGTGGCTACTTTGCCAGGACAACACACTATCCCTGTTGCAGAGGACAAGCATGAGGGGTCAATCTCAAAAGGAAGCTTTCAGGGGACTGACCGGATTCCCAGAGTAGGTACTCCATGAGTGATAAGGTAAAGAAACACGCCCCCCACACCCACCTCTAACACCAAAGCCGGACTTTTCTTGATCAGAGAAAATGAGAATGTCATCAACCTCACATGTAATCAGATGGCAGAACCGATGTCCCCAACAGGAGAGAACTTACCCACACTGCTGAGGGAGCTGCTGCTCTCCGAGTCTGAGGGCATAATGGACAGGACACTGTAGGTGGAGCCTGGGGACACAAAGGAAGACCAATATATGTTACTACCCAGAAGGTCCACTAGTCCACAGCCCAAGCTCTATCACATCATTTCGCTGTACCAGGGCTGGGAACCTGGATTCCAGGTCCACAGGGAGGTGTGGTAGGCAGTATCTGGACTTGGCTCATTTTGTTCACATTTCTTTTTCACACTCACATCCCGCTGCTCTAGATCTGATCAGTGGGTAGAGGAAGTCCAGTCTGCCAGCTGCCTCCTGTCCCACATGACCCCCTGAGTTTCAATCCCCAGAATGCATGGTGGAAGAAAGAAGCATCTCCACCAAGCTGTCCTCTGACCTACACACACATGCATGCACTCACACACACACACACACACACACACACACACAAACAGTAATAACAATAATAATTATTAGTAAAAACATGGCCATAAAGATGGCTCAAAAGGTAAGGGTGCTTGCCACCAACCCTGATGACCCGAGTCAATCCCCAGGTCCTATAGTGGTATTTCATTTGTATTTTAAGAAACAAAGCTTGCTTGAAGATCAGAGAGTAAAATGGCCCCACTTATAGACCAGGCAGTGGTAACACACGCCTCTAATCTCAGTAGCCACACTAGTTTGCCGGGCAGTAGGGGTGCACACCTTTAATCCCAGCACTAGAGAGGAATATAAGACAGGAGAAGACAGCTCTCAGACAGTCTCATTCTCGGATTCCTGGAGGCAGGATGGCCATTTCGGACTGAGGTAGAGGTAAGGGCCAGTGCTGGCTGTTTTGCTTTTCTGACCTTCAGACTGATCCCCAATATCTGTCTCTTGGTTTTTTTTTCTTTAAAGATTTGTTTGTTTGTTTATGTATACAGTGTTCTGCCTGCATGTATGCTGCAGGCCAGAAGAGGGCACCAGATCTCATTGTTGATGGTTGCTGGGACTTGAACTCAGGACCTCTGGAAGAGCAGCCAGTGCTCTTAACCTCTGAGCCATCATCTCTCCAGCACCTGTCCCTAGGTTATTAGACGTGCTACAAGGTGCTACATGGTGAAAGAAAAAAAAATGCTCTCCCCATACACACAGAATAAATGTAATATGATTTTTTAATAGTAAAGAATCAAGTTACTCAAAAACTTATGAACAATTATAATGTCACCAGACAGTGAGTAGCACATTTTGTTTGGTGCCCACACACCATGAGGGAGGACAGGAGCACCGGGAGTGAGTAGGAAAATGTCATTAATTTACTGTGTGCACACCACCATCAAAACCAAAAAATATTTAGTTTCAAATAATGCCAGGTGCAACCTGCCAACCTCAGGAACCAGCCTACGGACTGAGATACTGGGTGGGCAGCACTCAGTATGCTAAGAAAAGCACCTGGCCTGCTGGATCCTGATTCCAGCCTGTGTGAGGAAGAGGTTCGGTCCCACATAAGGCCCCTTGCATCAGTGACATTTCAAACTAAGAAGTAAAAAAATATGTGTATATTTGGCTCTCTAAAGTCAAAACTGATACAAAATTAAAGGCAAACCAATGCCACTGGGAGAATATACTGTGGGGGTGTTGGGGGGGTTGCAGAAAAGCATGCCAGCCAGAGGTGGCAGAAACAGGTATGAGGAGGAAGGTTTTGTTCCCAGAACCAGGTGGGTGAGCACAGGTAGGATTTTGCTGTAAGGGCTCTGAACAAGCCTTAGGGCTCTTATGTGAGAAAGTTGCTAAGAATTACCCAGAGGCAGAAGGGGATAGATTCAGAAATTTCTCTTCCCTTCTTCCACCTCTTTTCCTAGGTCCTCAAGACCAATGTTATCATAGACGGAAAAAAAGTAGAGAGAGAGAAAGAGATGCAGGAGTGGAGGGGGCATAAACTGGGAAGGGAAATGGGAGGGATACTTGGGCAGCAGGCATAGTGAGGAAACCTCCAGAGGACCAAAGAGCATCTCAGAGGACAGAGGAGACTGAGTAGGGGATGAGGCCGCCCATGAAGATGAGAGGCATCAAATACAAAGGCCTGGAAGGGAGCTAGCTGGCCTGCTTGTCAGACATCAGACAAGGAGATGAAGAGGGAGGGAAAACAGGACAACATATATATGCTGAGGGTGGAAAGAACAAGCCAGTGGCCAGCAATGACCAGTGGCCTGCCTCATCACTGCATTTTCTCGGACCTGGAGGAGTCTGGAGTTGGCAGGAAGGAGTGGGTAGGTGTCTGGTCTTCTAAAAGGACCTATGAGGTTGAAATGTGTCCTCTGGCATCGCCACAGCAGCTGATGTGCACCAAGTGCACCACCACACCCTGTCTAGCAGAGTTCTTGTGCATCCTGCGGCAACTGAGCTGTACTCCCAGCTCTACAACAGGCTTTTGCTGTGCATTTCGAATCTGCACTTCTGCATTAGAAAAAGGCACATTGCAAATTTTTCTTACTTTCTTTTTATTTTTAGTTGGAATATTGATTACACATATTTATGGTGTGCAGTGTGATATTTCAACACACACAGACATGTTACCCATTAATCATCAACCTTGCAGGTGATGCCCATCACCTCTCATAGTTCCCATTTCTTTTTTATATAATTTTTCTATTTTGAGATTATAATAAAATCACATCATTCCCCTCTCCTTTCCTCTCATCAAACTCTCCCATGTTCCCTCCTATACCTTGCTCTCAATTCAAGGCTTCTTTTTCTTTACTTGTTACATATGTGTGTTTGTGTGTGTATACTGCACAAATATAACTTGCTTGGTCTATATGTTACTGATATGTAAATTTTAAGTCCTCTCCTTTACTGTAGGTATCCTTGATGTCAGACACAAACAGGCCATCCATAGATAGCTGCAAAGAACAAGACTCTAATAACCATACTCTGATTCAAAACTAAGGAGCCATCTTTTTAGATTCTGTCTATTCCTCTATGGGGACCAGGAAGGCTAGCCAGCCGCTATATGGTAGACTGTTTTGAAATGATACCTCCTTGGGAAAGCCAGCACAAATAAATGCACCCAGTCACACCCTCATAAATCTATGTTCAACTCAATCCAGCTTGGCGTTTCAGCGTGTGCTCTGTAGTCACCACTGCCAGAATGGAACACTTGCCTCCTTCTGTTACGTGCATCCAGTGTCCCATCTTCCAGTAAAGCAGTTCCCATCCCCCAAATACACACACACACATCGCCTCCTCCCCACGGCAAATTTCCACTGCTAATTACGGTTGGCAGATGCCCTCCGTCCTCCCTAGCTGGGGGAGTACATTTCACATTTCTGCAACCAATACATTCTGTTCCTCTTCCCTGCCCCCAAAGTCCTGACTAGGCTGTGTGGCCTGCCTGAGGCAGAGTGACTTCTTTATTTGCATCTCTGGGCATCATCCTGGCCCCTCATCATAGACAGTTGGCAGGGCTTCTTGCCCTGGCAAGGCTGGTGGGTGTGAGGAGTAACTGATAAAGACTAAACAGGGCGCTGTTTTAACAACGTCCTCAGAGCCTTGGGCATCATAAAAGGGGAAAGGACCCGAAGATGACACTGTCTGAACAGTGTTTTGTCTTTATAACTATTGTCTTCAAGGCCCTGTGTATCAGGACTGTCAACAGAAGGCAGGGAAGTTAGTCCCCTCCCCCGAACTAGGCACAGTGTCCTTTCAAAGCTGATAACTTCCTGAAGAATAATTGTCAGGTGCCATTTCCCTCTGGGGTTTCACAATCAAACCTGAAGATCACCAGGAGTCCCACCTCAGTCCAACACACTTAGATGTCCCTGTCTAGCTCCTCTATCTGCAGTAGCCATAAGAATGTGACAGTTGTTTGAGGCCCAGAAGGGACTTCCAAAGCTACCTGAACTGTAACGCACCCTAAAAAGCTTCTGTGGAGGGGAAACACTCATTACCCAGAAGCCCAGGCCACTGAACACCAAAGAATTAGCCCAGCTTTCCTCAACATTTGCGACCCAAGGGCCAGCCTGTGAGATCCTAAGCAACTTAAAGAAACCTAAATGGCATACATGGAAACATTCCCACAGAAGACAAGCTTCAGATGGATGTGTGAGCTTGAGAGTCATCTATATAGGTTCTCTACCATATGAGGAATTGCTTGGGGAGCTGGTTAAAGGGTAGATGAAGGTAGGACCTGAGACTGCATTGCTAGGAAGCGCCAGAACATGTGGCCACAGAGTAGTGGTGCAGGGACCAAGGGAAGAAGCAAGGCTAAAAGAGAGACAGGAGTGGGCGGCAGACGGGAGCTTCCACAAATGCCCTGGGGGAAGTAGATACTTCTGGGAGACAGCTGACTTAGTGACACTCTGGGACTGATCCTCCACAAGCATTATCTGTGTCCTTCAGAAGAGGTAAGGTCTGCTGATTCTGTTTACAGTGTGACTCAGTCCTACCAGGTCACCAAGACCAACTTCAAAAGAACTTCTGAAACTGTGGTGATAAGGGAACGCCCCAGGCTCCCAGGCCTCTTTCAGCAGCCTACAAGGGGGGGGGGGTCCCTTCACGCCCTCCCCCTTATCCACCTGGAACTCTAAAGAGCTGAGTGAATAGGCTTTCACTGTGGAAACTCAAAACTGCTAAACTAGCATACAGACCCGCGATCACCAGCTATCCTGAGACAGCATGGTCCCAGACAGGCTAGCCCCTACCACTCTATCACAAGGGAATGGGCTTGGTACTCTCAGGCAGCTCTAAAGCCCCAAGACAGCAAGTATCAACAGTGGTGCCTGCCCCACCCTGCTGTCCTCCTACAGCTCACACCTGAAGAACTATAACCCGTGTGTCCAATCATTCCCAGACCCACACAGGTCCCTGCAGAGCACTGGGTCAGATGAGAGGAAATAGGCTCAGAAGCTCCAGAGATTACACACTTGCTAGGAGGGTTAATAAAATCTTTCCCATCTGAGCCTGTAGGCCAAAAGAGATAGTGACTAGTACAGTGACCAGTCTCAGCACCTCTGGGTTTATCTCCCCAATCCACCCTTATCTCACCCTCAGGCTCTCTGTGGGTGCCTTGTGAAGGTCCTGTGAAGACCAATCGAATTACAGAGTGTCTGAAACAACACCTGATGTGGCCCCAAGCACAAGCTGCTGAGATCAGATTCTGGTAAACCAGCCTGCAGCAAGGCCTTCCTGCCCTCCCCTTCTCATCTCCCGCATTACCTAAAAGGGAGGCTGCTGGTGATTGAAATCACAGTCCATAAAGAGACTGCAGACTGTGTGGCACTGAGAGTCAAGGATAGCAGCTAATGGGTCCTCAGCCTACTAAGTGCTAAGACTGCACTGTGGGCTCACACTGCAGACCTGGCTTCAGCTAACACCCATGATGACCCTGAGGTGGTTATTAGGTTCATTTTACAGAGGAGGAAATCAAGGCTGTCTCAATTACTCAAGGAGTTTAAGGGAGAGCTATTGGGGCAAACAGGATGCATGTGCTACCCTTTGAATCAGAGCACTTGGGGCTCTGGGGTAGAAGGACATCCTAGAGAACCAACGCTCATTGGAGAGCCACTCTCTTCCTGTCTATGGAGATGAGGGAAGGGTGGGTAGTGAGAGCCACTGTTTACTGCTCAACTCCTGAGGTGCTGGTTAGGAAAACCTCTTGAAGAGCTGCATGGAGGGCAACTGTTCTAGCTGTAGACCCTGAGACCCAACAACGGAGGTTGACAAAACTCAGGTATTTCAGAGAACTAGAGGGGTGACCATGAATGTACCACACACAGACTAGAAGGCATGTCAGTCTAGAAGTCCTTGGGACTGGAGAGATGACTCAGTGATTAGGAGCACTGGCTATTCTTTCAGGAAACCTGGATTCAATTCCCGGCACCGACTTGGCCACTCCCAACTGTCTGCAACTCCAGTTCCAGGGGATCTGACACCTTACACCAATGCACATAAAATAAATTTAATTATTTAAAAAAAAAAAAGAAGTCCTGCCGATGAACCTGAGGGCGAAAGATGATAACCATCTCTGTGCACAGAAAGCTGTAGATCCAGAGCATGTTTGACTTGTCCTCAGTGTGCACCACCCACCCGAAACAACTGGATTTGTACATTAGGGTTTGTCACACAGAGGTGACACTATAGGGCTCCTTGCAAAGTATGAGGACAGGTGCCTTCAGCTTGACAAAACAGCACAGTAATGGTGCTTCCTCTTTCCCTCTTTGGGCTCATCATAAGTGCTATTAATCTAATTTGCAAAAGTGGCAAGGTGTCCACTGCTGAGACAACCCAGACAATGGAAGCAGGCACCCGTGAGGTGGACAATGGCACAGAGTAACGTGAGCACAGTTTGCTTGAAGCTCTATGCTGGAGATATTGAGTCTGGAAGATGGGACCTCAGGAAACTCAGAGGCCAGTTCTGTCTCTCTGCATGTGCTCTCCAATCTGGAACCCATACCATGACACAGGAGAGAAAACAAAGCGTGCAAAGCCAGACTTAATGGGAAGACATGCCCTTCACGTTTGCTAGGCTGGTGGGCGTGGGGCATATGGTGCCTGTTTTACTGGGAAGAAAGGTCAGGTCAGATAGCCCCTTCTCCACCAGCAGAAGGTGTGTGGATAGCACAAACAAGTGCCTGGGAACATTAACTCCTTTCAGAGAGGCTGAGCTTTATGTGGTGGAAAGGGCCCCGTACCGTCAACCAGAACCAAGTAGAGACAACCTTTAATACTGTCTTCCATCATGAAAACAAGCCTGACTTCCTGCTGTCACCATTGACTGGAATGGATGGTATATTGGCATCCAAAGGGTACCAGAGGTATAAGGCAGGGTTTGGGGGCTTGGCAAGAGGAGGCTGGACCACAGTTATGCCTCAGGGGAGGGTAGGGGCAGGGTAGGCCAGGTATAGGAGTGGCTTGCAAAAAGTCAACACCATTCTTCATTCATTCATGATGTCTGCAGCCAACCTGACTTGGGCCAGCCACTGGAAGACCTGACCACAGTACTGCCCTGCCCTGTACCATCAATGTGGATGGGGCAGTGAGTGACAGCCAAGTTCCTCTGGGCTCCAGACAGCACTATCAATGGTAAACCTGTCTTGAAATACAATCTCTTAGAACCCTAGGAGCCACACAGGAAGGATGAAGATCTTTGAGAGGCCTCTGCCTTGGCCAGCTCCTGTACCCAGGCTGGGCTCGGTTCCCCTAAATCTCTAGCCTTCCTTTCCTACAGACTCCACTGCTTCCCATCATCTCAGGATGTCAGGTGGCTGGGGATCAGCTCATAGTGTGTCCCACTGTGTGACCCTAAGTCAGCTGTTTGCACAGTCTGTGTTTCTTCCCTGGCTACTGAGAGTACTGGGTCATGAGAGGAGGAATAAGAGTACAGAGAAGCAGCATCCTTTGAAGAGCTGGGCACCCAGTAAGAGCTCTAAAACCCTGTCTCAGTGGCCTCTGAGGTACTGCTTGCATGGGAGCAATGGGCATACTTCAGTGCCTGTGAACTGGCTATGGCAGACTGTCCCCAGCCTTTGTTCAGTTCCTGGAAGGGTCACTGGTAAAAAGCCCTTTTTATGAAGAATTTGTGTGACACCTACTCCACCCCCCTCTCCATGTCTAAATGAAAGCCTGTTCTGGTAGGCTAGGGTGGCATGACGGTTCCTCTCCATTATCACTCTGCACATGCCTGTGGGGGTCATTGCACGGCACTAATTGAGGTGAGACCATTCACCCATTATGGGTAGTGCCATTCCCTATGCTGGGATCATGAATTGTATAAAAAGGAGAAAGCTGGGGACGGAGATGATCAAGACACATATTTAATAGTGAAAGGAGGAGGAGGAGGAGGAAGAGGAGGAGGAGGAGGAGGAAGAGGAGGAGGAGGAGGAGGATGCTTGATATACCTCAATACATACTAAAAAGAGTCAGGGCCGGGCGGTGGTGGCGCACGCCTTTAATCCCAGCATTTGGGAGGCAGAGGCAGGCGGATCTCTGTGAGTTCGAGACCAGCCTGGTCTACAAGAGCTAGTTCCAGGACAGGCTCCAAAACCACATAGAAACCCTGCCTCGAAAAACCAAAAAAGAGTCAGAAGGCAAAAAAGTTCGCTTTTGGAACAGGGGAAATAATCCAGTCAATGAAGTACTTCTATGCTTGCATAACAGAATCCAAGATTGAAGAAAAAAGTTGGGTCTGATGTTACGCAATCGCATCCCAGTGCTAGGGAGACAGAGACAGGTGTATCCTTGGGGCTCAAGAGCCAGCCAGGCCACCCTACTCAGAGAACTTCAGGCCAGTGAGAGATCTCTCATAGGGATGTTGTCTTCTGGCCTACACACACACACACACACACACACACACACACACACACCACTTTGAGTGGGTCATGTGAGTCTTATAGATGCTTTGCCAGAGAGGCAGTTATATAGGTGATTGATTTGCCTGCATTTTTCCCACCAGGGAAAGGATGGGTTTATATTTAGAAACCCAAAAGGGACATCTAAAAAGATCTGTCATGCCTTGTCTGAAGGACTTTGCTCAAAAAGCCTGAGCCTACATCTGGAAAAGAGCCCAGGGCTCGTTAGCGATGTCTGCCATGGGCAAGATGAAGAACTGAGTATGGCCCCTGGGTTTCTACGGGCTGGCCCACCTCCATGAACTGTTTTATGGTGTGTAGTACTTGGCAGGCTTACTATAATTGATTGCTAATTGGAATTAAATTCCAAAATCCAATCTGTTCTCCAAACCTTTTTGGTGAACTGTTTTATTTATGGGTGTGTACGTGTCTGAGTCTGTGTGAGTGTATGTGCACGTGTGTGCAGGTGCCCATCAGGGACAGAGGAGGGAACTAGATCTCTGGAAAACTGGAGTTACACCAGGCTGGGTGCGAGGAGCTCACATCAAGTGCTCTTAACCTCTGAGCCATCGTTCCAGCTCTCTGCAAGCCTTTTAAAAGACTAGGGTTAGAAAAGAGTCCTTCAGGAAAAATAAAATGGTACCCGTCTCTTCGCACTGATTCATTTTGTAAAGTCCTGCCTGAAAACATAGTCTTCTGATCCCAGACATCCTCTCAGATAAAGTGACACCATGTGAAATCATCGCCACTGCCAATTACCTAGCACCTGGCATGAATTCTCAAACAGTAGCCTTCAGAGGAAAGAGTTGGTTCCCAAAATTGCAGGGCACAATGACATGTCCAGTCCTACAGAATCCACTTATCTTTCCTCTGCCACATTCAAAACAGGGGCAAGGAGCTTCCTGCTGAGAGCTGAGCAATGGGCTACCACACCCACATATTCACGCAGGGACAACAGCTGTAGAAGTTATCCTCCGGTCCTACCAAAGCAGAAGACAAACCTTGAGCAGCCCCCTCCCTAAAAAACTCCCCAAAATGCTTGCCAGCAAATTCCCCCTTCTCTTCAGTGACCTCAGTGACCCAAGTGCTCACATTAACGTTAGTCCAAGAACATGGCCAATCTCATCCTCCAGAGAGCAGCCGCTATTTGCAGTGCAGAAGGCAGAGCTGCCTGACCCATCTCAGGCAAAATCTGGCTCCACAATGTCTTCAGATTGCCCAGAGACAACCACAGGAAAAGGGGAAGGAAAGTAAAAGTATTTCAAATGCTAAGAGGATGTGGGTTATCATTTACACAAGCCCCAGGGAGAAAGGGTTGACCTTGCGCAATAAGAGAAAGTATTTCTCTATATTGTATTTAAAAAAAAAAACTAAAACCAAAATCCCACATCTGCAACCACAAAGGACAGAAATAAAACCACAGTATGCTAGTCCCCAAAGACACAAAGCAATTCTATAGTTTGAGTCTGTTGATCATCTAAGGACAGGCTAGGTCTCCTTCTCTCCTCACGGTGTCTAGGATTCCCACCCACCCAGTGCCCAGGCATACCAGGCTGTGTGTTGCCCACTCCAATATAAACACCATTCTCTGTGCCCACCGTGAAACACAGTCAAATACAAACAATATCTAGCTTGCAGCATGCTGGGGAGAGGGGTTTTGCCTCTAGCCCCATTCTATGGCTAAGAACCCTGAGGCTCTCAGAGGTTAACAGATAACCCAAGACCCACCAGATGCACTATCTCTGAGCTCTAAGCCTATAATAACCACTGAGCTGCCTCTGTCTGTTTTGTAAGCCCACCTGTCAGTCACCCATGAGGCATCAGGCTGTTCCTGCTAGATACTCAAAGGCTGAAGCCATTTGCCCCAACCCAACCCCTACCCCCCATTGCTGCCCCCAGCATGCATGTATCTCTCTCTCTCTCTCTCTCTCTCTCTCTCTCTCTCTCTCTCTCTCTCTCTGTGTGTGTGTGTGTGTGTGTGTGTGTGTGTGTGTGTGTGTGTCTTTCCTTTTCTTTTCTTCTTTTAATTAGTATTATATTGCTTTGGAAATCAAGACGGGGGGAAAAGTCACTCTTTAGGAAAAGTAAACCAACATAGCTAAGACATGCTTTTAAATCTTCAGCTTCTGTGCAAAGAAATTAGTTGATCAAAAGGAATGTATCTTGAAAGACTACCAAGAACAAGTGAAAGAAATCCAAGTTGTCATTGCCAATATCACATCAGCCAAAATAAGATTAAAAAAGAAAAAGGCAGAAGTGTGGGTGCTGAGGCCAGTGCGCCTGCCTAGGCCACCACCAGAAATTATCTATTGTTAAAAGCATGTTTCATTTCATCGCATTTCAGAAAAACAAAGAGGAGACCTTGGGGGCAGAAAAACAGGTCCCACAGTGACAAGAGTGGGTGTGCTTGCGGCAATAGCAGCCACCCAGAGCCAGCCAGCAATCTTCATCTGGAAAATTCAGATCTCTCATGGCAGGCAGGGCTCCAACAGCGAGGAACCATCAGCAGCCCCCCAAAGTGCCAGTTTTCATATTTCCTAGGGCCTGCGGGGCTCCAGCCTTCTTGGCTTAAAAGGAAACTGTCAGATAGGTTTTGTGCAAACACGCAGTTTCCTTGGGGGCAAACACTCCGAGAATACAACTTGTTCTTCATTTTCTGACAGCTTTTTGTCCATGGTGGCTACATCACAGACGAGACAGGCCAGCGGGGAGAGGGAGCTTACAGGATGCTAGCACAGAGCAGGCAAGGAGTGCATGGAGGAATTGCTGAATAAATTATAAGGGATGGGAGGGGGCAAAACTAGGGGTCACCCAGCTGCTCTTCTCACCCCACCAGCACGCATGTTGGCACCTGCAATGTGTTGCAGAAGGAGCTGGGAAAAGAGAATGTGAAAAAACTGCACAGAGACCGAGGACAGCAAAAGTCTGGGATGAACAGAACTGAAGAAAGAGTATTACCAATAGAACTAAAGAAACCCAGTAAAGTGCTTGCTGCGCATTGATGAGAACCCTCATTTGATCCCCTGCATCCACATAAAAAACCCAACAGCAGGTCCCTGTAATCCCAGTGATTGGGGAGCTCTCTAAACAGGAGGATCCCTGGGGCTTGCTCATAAACCAGTAGTCAAATCCTGAGTTCTGGTTCAGTGAGAGAACCTTTCTCAAAAACAAGGTAGATAGCAATTAAGGCAGATACCTAATGTTGACCTCTAGCTTCTACATGTACACACACACACACTAGAGGGGGGAGGAGGAGGGAGGGAGGAGGGAGGGACGGACAGACAGACAGACAGAGAGAGTCAAGAGAATTACTAAGTCATTGCCAGAGCTTATAGACAAGGTTTGTAGATGACATTCTTCTGGAACCATTCAAAAGGCCCAAATATTTTTTTTATCCTAAGACCCTTTCCTGGTTCCTCCTAAAAGAATCCCAAAATACAGATTCACATGTTCAAATCTATTTCCTGCTACCACAACTTGGAGAAAATGCATAGGACATCTCTAAGAACCACCCCAACTTGTTACTAAGGACACTTTCCTCTCAACTTTCAAGTTTTGTCCCAAACCAAGTTCATCTTAAAAGTGTGGGCTTTCATAGTGAGTGATGATACTGCTTTGGGGGTGGGGGTGATGAAGAGACCCCTTCTAAAAGGGAAGAAGAGTTCACAAAATAGACACAATGGAGCTCCCAAAAGTCCTTACAGGACCTTACATTTAAGGGGACAGAGTAAACATCTAATCAGGAAGTTCCACAACCCTCAGACGCACCCCCTCCAGATGGAAACCAACGAAGTCTCTAGACACAAATGGAAAACAAGTCTTCGATAAAAGCAGAAGGGGATCAACAATTCTTGAGACTCTGTACCAACAACATGGAGAAAAATGGGGTCTATTCTGGGTACCTGTTCCAAGCCAGTTGCCCTGAGTGCAGTCACATGGTCAAGCTGGAACACCCTCCGTCTACCACAAAGACCATTTGTTTCCCATGAGTGCCCAGAGCATTAGTGGAACCAGTTGGCCCAGTCAGGAACTGTGACCCTGGTGGATGGGTGGTAACAAGGGTGCCCTGTGACCACACCAGATAATTAGTAAAATGATATTGAGTTACACAGTCAGCAATTTACCTGCCAGGAGCGAATATGGCCAGTGTTCTGCTTCCAGATACCAGAAGGGGTGAAGCAGAGTTAATTACAGACTACTGCACATTAAACATGGTACCCTGAGATACTAGGGATGCAGGAGAAGAAAAAGTGGTCATGACTAGGGATGTATTCAGTTGGTAGAGCGCTTGCCTAACATGCACAAAACCCTGAATTCAGTTCCCAGAACTACATAAACCCAGGGTGTAATGGCATTCACCAATAAAGCCAGCTCTCAGAGGTGAAAGCAGGAGAACCGGAGGCTCATGGACATCCTAACCTACACAGCAAGTATAAGATAGGCTATATGAGACTATGTCTCCAACAAAAAGCTCACGGGAAAAGAAAGGAGGAAGTAAGGAAGGGAAAGAGGAAGGGAAGGAGATGGATTGGAAAAGAAGATTAGGAAGGGGAAAGGAGAGGAAGGGAAGGGAGACCAAGAAAGGGACGGGAACGAAAGGGAGACACTTGAGACAGACACTTGGATGTTTTGAAACACAACTGCCCAGCACTCCATCTCAGATAAACAGTGCTGCAGGCAGAGGGATGCGCAGGTGTGCAGACAGCTCACCCCACACAGCACCGCACAGGCAAATGACAGCACGGCAGCTTTACCAACTTCAGACATGGATCAAGCCCACAACACAGCCAGAAAGGTGAGCCCCAGGGAACAGGATCCTCTGTACCACCTACATGTCCCTGTAGGTCAGCCCCACAATATGAGCCCCAAGAGTGTCTATCTCACCCTGCCCTCCTGGTCTTTATTTATGGTGCCCCAAGTCTCAGACATACTCACAGGCCAGATCTCAGGGATGAGGGGTGGCAGCAGCTTGTAGATGATGTCCCAGCTGATAAAACAGTATCTACCCCTGCTTTGCTTACATCTCATACATGCCCTCAATCCCTCCCTACACCGTGACCCACAAACAGCTAGCTGGCATGGGATACAGGCAGAGGGCAAGCTGCCTGTGAAAAAAACACTACCTGGAAAAGCAAAGCAATGTAGTCAACCCATCAGCGAATGAGGGCCTGCTTGGGAGCAGATAAATGTTTAGAACACTACTAGCTCTTCCTTCTCCTATCTGGGAAGTGCCTTCAGCACAAAGCTGGCTGAGACTACATGCGCTCTACCTAACCTCCAAGAGAACATGGTCACCAGTAAGAGTTTCAGAATGTTAAGACAGAGGGTCTCCAAAGACCAAACAGTATAGAGTATGCCTCTGACAGATAAGGAAACAGATGCCAGCAGGGCCGGATGCTGCCTACCTTTGGGGTCCCCTTGGACGCCACTCCTGTGCATCATATTGCCACTGACCATTTAACAAGTCACTGTCATACCAGTGAGTCCCTTTAGCTCTAGCAGCTCTTGCAGGTCCCTGAACCAGCAGGTGCCCTATACAAGGCTGCTGGGCTTCGAAAACAGCCTGTTGTCTACAATAATAGCCCCAGTTTTTATCTGCCAAATGTTTTACAAGTTAATAAAAAAAAAAGTAAGAGTTAGGAGTACAGCTCAGTGTTAGTGAACCAGTTCTGGCTCCCATCCTGCCTGACACAAGGATGCTGGCCATCCAGACACCTGGATTCAACCTCAGTTTCTTCTACTTTTCATCAGAAGATAAATGTCACCCTGCTTACCTGCTAGGATCAGGATCAGAAAAGATAAATAACAAAACACAAATGTGCAGTGAGGAACACACACACACACCTGCTTCAGTCCTTTCTGGAGGCTCCAGTAATGTAACCATGTCTTCCTCATCTGTCAGCTCATTCCTTCCTCCCTGATCCTGTTAAGCAATGAGAATGAACCAGATACCATCAGGCTTTACTGATGATGGGAAGACAGTAAGCCTTAAGAGGTATCTGTCTTCAGTGCCTCAGGAAGCACCTACTAACTCTTACTCCAAACTCGAAATCTGGAAATTAGGAGGCAGCTCCTGAGAGTCCCTATATGCAACTTGCAATGCCCACAATCCATGTCTGATTGGGCAGCCGACAGCCATGACAGTACTGTCCTAAGCTTGGGGACAAAATGACCAGAAGTTCAGTATAAAGGAGCACTGATGGGCTGGAACTCACCCTGTTTCCTAATCCTATCTAGAGGGAATATGAGTAACAGAGGATGCCATGAGGGGACCCACCCAGAACTTCACCTGAGCTGAGTCCACTCCTGTCTCACCACCCCTTCCCAATAGCAGCCATCTCAATCCCTCCTCACACGTGAGAGTCACCTTTCTGTCCCTTGGGAATTAGAGAAGTGGTCAAAGCCTCCTTCATAAGGGCCAAGTCACTAGCTCCAGGTCTTTCCAGGAAGTGTGGGGAGGTGCAGAGCTACCAGGTCCAGCATATCCAGTGCCTGGTGTTCCATGGCCTTAACCACCTACTTGGAATCAGGACCCTTGATACAGTAAGGGTGCAAGGGAAGCCAGGATTTGTGTTGCTACTGGTGTGAGCTCTGGAGCCTGACTCTACCTGGTCACGAATCCCAGCTCATGAGCCAATTAGCTTGTGATTCAGGCCCGTTTTTTTAGCCAAGCAGTGCTTTAGTCTCTTTAGCTATACCACAGAGATGCTACAGTGTCCACAGCCCAGGACTGTTGGGTAACTAAGACAGCACTTAGCATGGAAGTTCCCTCTGGGGTTTCTCATACCTTTTCTGTCATGTCCTACACAAATACTTTATTGTTGTGAAGACAAGTTAGAATTCGAAGTAATCTTTTCTTCTAGATACACAGGGCTGAAGCAGCCCTGTCAGTCAATCGCTGCTCATTTCTCCTGGAGATCTCCTTTAGGCTTTAAGCTCTACAGACAGGCAAGCCTAGCCTCCTTGCTCCCTCCCTCACAGTGAGTCCCTCTTTAAACTTCAGCCACACATCCACAAAGGCTCCTCACTCACCTTTTTAAGGAGCCCGCCCTCCTTGCTATTCTGGCAGTTTTCTCTCTCTTGGTGAACACACTTTCAACTTGCCTCTCCTCCTCCAGCGTTTGTTCACCCACCCAAAGGTCATGCCACCTCTGCTCTTTCCCACCAGGACAGGCCACCATCCTATCTCTTCTCAAGGTGGCCTCTGGAGAAGTGACCAGGGTTCAGGGAATGGATGTCACGAGCCAGCACCCAGCCTGATCCAGTTCTATGATGGTTCAGTCAACCTGGTTTCTCCAGCAGAGGTGCAAGGCAGGCTCTGGCCAACAGACCTTATTCAATGCAGAGGACTTTTGCTCTCCCCTTTTCCTTCCCCTCCCCCCTCTCTGTTCATCCTGTCTTTCCTCCTTCCCAGGCTGTGTGCTGTTTTGCAAAGGCTCTACCAAGGATCAAGCAAGATAAGCTGAGACTAAGACCAGCTACCCAACCCCAAAGGCAGAGGAAAGTTCTGAGATTCCTAAAAGATGCTTCTAGGTTTTCCAATTTAGGTCGCATGACTGTAATCCTCAAGGCAATGGCACAGTTCGGTCCTGGGTACTTGAAAATTCAACATGATAGTTTAAACTGTCCAGAAACACATTTCATAAAAGGAAGCGTTTTAGAACACACAAGCCAACCTTACATGGACATACTGGGAAAGTCTCCAGAATCTGACAGCAAACTGTCTAGAAGGGAGGAGAGCTGATCTCTGGGACCTTTCAAGTTCTGAGGTTTCTAAGACTGCCTGGGGGGTGTCATTCTCCCTGTCTCCCTGTAGGAGAGGAAGAGAGAGAAAATAAACACATAGAAGAAACCAGTGCCATTAAAAATGTGTCATCCCTGAAAATATACATACAAGTAACATTATACAGGCGAATCAGGTTATATTTAGGAATATATACATGTATACACATATATACACAATAATCAACGAAACAAAGAGTCTATGAATCTGGAAGAGAGCAAGGAGCAGTACACGGGAGAGTTTGGAGGAGGAAAAGGACGGTGTAATATGTAATGATGTAATTATATAATCATCTCAAAACTAAAATGAAATTTTAAAAATCTTTAACAATTGGGCATGGTGGTATATGCCTTTTAATCCACGCCACCACTCAAGAGGCACAGGCATGTGAATTTCTGTGAATTCAAGGCCAGCCTGGTCTACATTGCAAGTTACATGGTTAGACTCTGTCTATAATAACAATAATAACAACAATAATAAATATTAATAAACAGAAAGACCCAATTACATGTGGTGGTCTGGACAGGAACACAGTAAGTTCCAGGTTGACAAAAAAAAAAAGGAGAGGGAGGGGAGGGAAGTGGAGAGGAAAAATCTGAAGAAAACACTCTAGAGCCCAGATAGGTCACTTAACTGTTGGTTTAAAACCAGGCCAGTAACACTGCATGAAGGTCACTGTGTTTTGTGTACCCAAATGGAAAGCTATTGAGTAAGTAACAGCTTATAGTGCTACATCTTAATTACAAAATAGACAATAAGCCAAAAAGGGCGTGGTTCCCAGATACTCTGCCCCCTTGCTTGCCTCCAGGTACCTGATGATGGTCATACTCCAGCCGAGCATCCTGTTCCAGTTCCACTGCCCTCCGAAGTCCTGACTGCTCCCTGAAGATCTAGGAGTGCAGGGCCACACAGACACAGCTGCAAGCAGGCTGCACAGCTGCTACTGAGGCAAGCACCTTCCTGCCTATGACAAGACAGCCTCCTCCGTCAGCGAGGACAGTGACAGTGTGACAGCCCTATGTCCATCAGACCTGGCCGGGCCTAGCTGAGGTGGCCTGGCACTTCCCTGCAGCCTGCCCTCCTACCAGATTCCTTTCCACACTGCTGTTCCCCACTGCATTTGGAAGGCAGTGTCCTGGGTCCTTTGCTTTACCTGGAAGAGGGAAGAGAAGGAAGCCAGTCCTGTTGCAAGTACTCACTAGGATTTAAGAAGCCCTCTGCAAAGGAAGTTGGTGACCAGCTGATGAAGACAGCCTGCAACAGCACCTGGAGATGAGCTGGCTGACTGCTGTCTAGGTGTGGCATGGGAGGAGAGAAAGGAAGGAGCCAGAGGGACCAGAACAGTGCTGGGATCTAGAGAGCTGCCCCCGGCGTGCTTACTAAAGCTTGCTTCAGCCCTCCAACAGTTATCTTTTAGTCCGACCCTGGGAAGATACCAGCTGGCATCAGCGCAGAAGCAACTCCCCAGGGCACATGAGTCACCAGGCTGGACTCCAGGTCTGTTCCTTAGGATTCGGGACCTTGTGTGTATCTGAGGAAGTGGTCCCTGGTCCTGTCAGAGTGGTTCCTGGGCTGTGCAGGGTCACTGAAGGCTAGACACCAAGACATCAGGAGGGAGTCCCATGCAGGGTCTAAGCAGCAATCCTAGAACCTTCCTCTCAACCAGACATAGTACCAAGCAGCCAGCAGAAAAGCTCAGCAGTGTGGTGACTCCCTACGGAGAAGGAAGCAGAATTGCCTTGGTCCACTCCACACGGCCTGCTGATCAGAGGCCAGCCTGGAAGACACTGTCCCTAGGTTCTCCCAGACCAGAGGACTGCCCACTGAGGTCCCTGCAGTTATTCAGGACACAGCAGTCACCATCTCTTAGGCTCTCTGAGATACCCCTGTCCACATCAAGGAGAGAGACCACTGTCCTAAGGACTTTGACAAAGTGTGTATAAAAACACACATGAACACACGTGGAGGAATGGAGGAGTCTTGAGACTGGCAAGGATGAGGTCAGATGTAACTGTCACCTTAGCAACGTAAGTGCTGGCTCCTTCTGCAACAGTCAAAACAGGACAGGAGGCCACCCAGGCCTCCCATGCTGAGGAGCTCACAACTGCTGGAGGCAAAAGTCCCACCAATGACCAGTTCCATTATGGAGCTCTGCCTCAGGTGACAAAATCCTGCCAGCAGAAATTGTGGCACACATCTCCAAACCATAGCTGGGCGTGTGGCTCGCTCCTGTGATGAGAACACTTGGGAGGCTGACACAGGAGAACAGACAAGAGTTTGAGGCCAGCCTGACTAAGCTACATAGTAAGTTCCAGGCCAGTCAAAGCCACAAAATGAGACTCTGTCTCAAACAAAAGGAAGGAAAAAAACTAGAAGTCAACTTGAAACCTCGTACCACCCCCACATAGCTCAATTCCCAGCCCAGTTCAATGGGGTGCTCTTGATCCCCAGGAGCCAAGACACAAACCCTGACTGACTAGCTTGAGATAGGCAAGTGGCTTGACCTCTCTACGTCTCAGTCCCCATGTGAAAAACAGAAACAGTACAGATTTTTCTTTAGCTATGCTAGAAGATTTGATAAAGGGTCCATACAAGTTCCCTGGCACCACAGTGAGTTTGGTCACAGTCCAGTCACACCAGCTTGGCCTGTGTACACAGGCTCTGGTCCAGTTTTCTGCCCACTGATGACACTCACCTTCCTTCGTCACAGCTGGAATCCCACTCAGCAAGTTTCCAGCTCTGTGAGCTACCTCAGGGGTAACTGGCTTACCAGGGATACATATATAACCCAATCTTTCTCACCTAAATCTCTGCCAGGGCTCCAGGTTTCCACCAGTGGCAAGCAGAATCAGGGGTAAGATAATGATGCCAAACGATGTTGGTACCCAGCCCTGTCTTCTTAGAGTTACTATTGTTACTATGGTAAAACATCAAGCCCAAAGCAAGTAGGAGAGGAAAGGGTTTATTCTACTTATGAACTCAAGCAGGGCAGGAACCTGGAGGCAAGAGTTGATGCAGGGGTCATAAGTCACGCTTTTTACTGGCTTGTTCCTAATGGCTTGCTCAGCCTGGCTTTTATAGAACCCAGGACCACCAGCCTAGGGATGGCCCCACCCACCATGAGCTGGTCCCTACAGGCTTGCCTGCAGCCCAATCTTATAGAGGCATTTACTTAACTGAAGCTCCTCTTCTCAGATGACTTAAGCTTGTGTCAAGCTGGCATCCAGTACAAGTCCCTAGATCCTATGTCCCAAAGCTTTTTTCCCTTAGATCACATGGTAGTCCTTAAAATACACACACACCTGAGCACAATATGAAAGGGATGGCATACTATCAGACCTCCTCTTCTACCCCTTTCCAGGCTCCCCCAGGTACACCAGGTAGGACAAAGTCATCAAGTCTCACCAAGCACTTAACAGAAGGAAAGAAGCACATGGTGGACATACACGGTGGACATACACGGTGGACATACACGGTGGGCATACACGGTGGGCATACACGGTGGGCATACACGGCGGGCATACACGGCGGGCATACACGGCGGGCATACACGGCGGGCATACACGGTGGGCATACACGGTGGACATACACGGTGGACATACACGGTGGGTGGACATACACGGTGGACATACACGGTGGACATACACGGTGGGTGGACATACACGGCGGGCATACACGGTGCGCATACACGGTGGGCATACACGGTGGGCATACACGGTGGGTGGGCATACACGGCGGGCATACACGGCGGGCATACATGGTGGGCACACACGGCGGGCATACACGGTGGGCATACACGGTGGGCATACATGGTGGGCATACACGGTGGGCATACACGGTGGGCATACACGGTGGGCATACACGGTGGGCATACACGGCGGGCATACACGGTGGGCATACACGGTGGGCATACACGGCGGGCATACACGGCGGACATACACGGTGGGCATACACGGTGGACATACACGGTGGGCATACATGGTGGGCAAACACGGTGGACATACACGGTGGGCATACACGGTGGGCATACACGGCGGGCATACACGGTGGGCATACACGGTGGGCATGGTGGGCATACACGGTGGGCATACATGGTGGGCATACACGGCGGACATACACGGCGGGCATACACGGTGGGCATATACGGTGGGCATACACGGCGGGCATACACGGCGGGCATACACGGTGGGCATACACGGTGGGCATACACGGCGGGCATACACGGCGGGCATACACGGCGGACATACACGGTGGGCATACACAGTGGACATATATGGTGGGCATACATGGTGGGCATACACGGTGGGCACACACGGTGGGCATGGTGGGCATACACGGTGGGCATACATGGTGGGCATACACGGCGGACATACACGGCGGGCATACACGGTGGGCATATACGGTGGGCACGGTGGGCATACATGGCGGGCATACACGGCGGGTATACACGGTGGGCATACACGGTGTGTATGGTGGGCATACATGGCGGGCATACACGGCGGGTATACACGGTGGGCATACACGGTGTGTATGGTGGGCATACACGGCGGGCATACACGGCGGGCATACACGGCGGGCATACACGGCGGGCATACACGGCGGGCATACACGGCGGGCATACACGGTGGGCATACACGGCGGGCATACACGGCGGGCATACACGGTGGGCATACACGGCGGGCATACACGGTGGGCACACACGGTGGGCATACACGGTGGGCACACACGGTGGGCACACACGGTGGGCACACACGGTGGGCATACACGGTGGGCATACACGGCGGGCATACACGGCGGGCATACACGGCGGGCATACACGGTGGGCATACACGGCGGGCATACACGGCGGGCATACACGGCGGACATACACGGTGGGCATACATGGTGGGCAAACACGGTGGGCATACACGGCGGACATACACGGTGCGCATACACGGTGGGCATACACGGTGGGCATACACGGCGGGCACACACGGTGGGCATACACGGTGGGCATACATGGTGGGCATACACGGCGGGCACACACGGTGGGCATACACGGTGGGCATACATGGTGGGCAAACACGGTGGGCATACACGGCGGACATACACGGTGGGCATACACGGTGGGCATACACGGTGGGCACACACGGTGGGCATAGATGGTGGGCATACACGGTGGGCACACACGGTGGGCATACACGGCGGACATACACGGTGGGCATACACAGCGGGCATACACGGTGGGCATACACGGTGGGCATACACGGTGGGCATACACGGTGGGCATACACGGTGGGCACACACGGCGGGCACACACGGTGGGCATACACGGTGGGCATACACGGTGGGCATACACGGTGGGCATACACGGTGGACATACACGGTGGGCATACACGGTGGGCACACACGGTGGGCACACACGGTGGGCATACACGGTGGGCATAGATGGTGGGCATACACGGTGGGCATACACGGTGGGCATACACGGTGGGCATACACGGCGGGCATACACGGCGGACATACACGGTGGGCATACACGGTGGACATACACGGTGGGCATACATGGCGGGCATACACGGTGGGTATACACGGTGGGCATACACGGTGGGCATACACGGTGGGCATACACGGTGGACATACACGGCGGGCATACATGGCGGGCATATATAGCGGGCATGGGTCTACTGTGAACTACCCACTACATCATTCAACAACACCCTCTGAAGTCCGCCTTACCAACTGCATCCTACAGGTGAGAGCATTGTGCCCAAGCCACAGTCCAGAAACAGAAGGAGATATGGAGGCCAGGTCCAAGGAAAGGCCCCTACCTCCCACTCTAACTCATCCTGTCCCTCACCAGCCCATTAATCTGCCATCTCAGTGCCCATAATTACCTGTCGCACAATCTGAAATCCCCACCCTGCCTGGGAGACACCTATTTATCATGTGATGACCTTCAGCTCAACCCTCCTTGCCCAGCACTCAAGTTACCTCCTTCAGGAGATTGTGCTTCAGCCCAGCGGGGCCTTAAAATCAAACTCTTCCTCACAGCTACCTCCCAGGTGTCCTGTCTCTACCTTCCTGAGAAGCACAACTTCTCAGTCCCTAGTTGCCTGGTTTTCACCAGCTTCTTGCCGTGGATGGGCCTTCCTGACGCCACCACCATGTAGCATGTTTTGTGAATAAGGAAATGGGCATGCGCTTCACCTCTAGACTTACAGACCTCAACACACAGGGCAGGCACAGCAGTTCACTGGGACAAATGCTAACTGAGTGGCTAGCCTCCCAGAAGTTATGCTGGCAAAGAGTTCAACCCTGGGTGATTAAAACTAAACAACTGGGATAACAACAGCAGGGTCCACATGATGAAGCTATGGCCAGCAAGAAAACTCATACACAGCAGGAAAAAAGGATCCCAGTGAACTGTGGGAGCTTTAGCTGAAAGGGGGACCTCGAGGCCTCCTCTGCATCCTCCTACACTTGCTTGCTCCCTGCCACCCTCCTACCTAAGCCAGGGCATAGCAACAAGGTGTAGATGCAGCTACTCTACGCTGGAGTGAAAGAGGCCAAGAAGGGCTGGCCTGGGGCACAGTGCCGGCTCCAACAGTGTATAAGCCAGAGATCCCTTTGGGGAAAGAGGTAGAAAGACGAGCCCTCTGTCCTGACCCACTTCTCTCTGAGCTCAGTTCCCAGAGCTGGCAGCACAGTCCCAAAGCCAACTGTGACATCCTTCCCACCTGGTGACGTCAATGAGGGAAATTTGTGTTTACATTAGAGCGAGCACTCGAACTAATTAAAGACACACTAAAACTTCCAGGGTACAGATGAGAGAGCGGCGTCCCTGAATTGGGCTGGTCTCCTCCACTTAGCCCCAGACCTGCACTGACACCAAGGCTCTCCTGACAATGACTAAACACATGCAACCTCTGCATCCCTTCTTAGAAGGGCACACAGGGAGCAGATGCAACACATGTTTTCCCAAACCCCAACCAGGGCTGGGGTCTTGGGGATGGAGCTCAGAAGTACAGCACTTGTCCAGTGTACCTGAGACCCAGGTTCTACCCCCAATACCACTGCAAAATAAACAAACAACCAAATGAACAAAATGGCCTCCTGGGGCCCAGCTCATCCCTGGGTTCTGATTCAGGAAAGCTTGGCAGGATGTCTTTTAGACATTCTCAAGTGATCTGAAGGAGTCAGTGCAAAGACTGAGCATAGAGAAGTTGAGAAGACAATGTGTTCTCAGCTCTGTTCCTACATCCTTGAAAGCATGCACACCACATCTGACCTAACAGTACCACTTCCAGGGCCTTATCCACGGAGCACAGAGGTGGGTAAGAACCTGTGTGCGAGAAGCAGGTTCTCCTTTATGTGGAGAAGGAACTTCCAGTCAAGAACATCATTCAATGGGGTCCATTTTTCATTCTTTTAAGAATTTTTTTTATAACTTTCTTTTGTTTTCATTTATTGAAACAGGGTCTCATGTAGCCCAGGCTGGCCTCTAACCCATTATGTAACCAAAGCTACCTTTGAACTACTAAATTTCCTTCCATTACCAGCCGAGTGCTGGGGCTGCAGATATGGACCTGTTTCTTTTTTAAAAAAAGAAAAGGCTTTCTGATAGGTTGAGGGTTTGTGTCAGTGTGTGTGTGTGTGCGTGTGCGTGTGCGTGTGCGTGTGCGTGTGTGTGTGTGTGTGTGTGTGTGTGTGTAAGACTGCCTTATTTCCCTTTTGGTCCCTCAAATCTACCAAATTTCCTGTGAATATCAGTGTTAATTATGTACTATTTCAGCATCCCGACTCCAAAGTTTCAAATACCAGAACATTTTTTAAAATTGTTTTTATTGACTTATATATTTTTCTCTGCTCTCCTCCCTTCCTCTCCCCTCCCCTTTTACCCCCTCCCATGGTCCCCAGGCTTCCAATTTACTCAGGAGATCTTGCCTTTTTATACTTCCCATGTAGATTAGAACCATGTAGTCTCTCTTAGGGTCTTCTTTGTTGTCTAGGTTCTCTGGGATTGTCAATTGTAGGCTGTTTTTTCCCTTTATGTCTAAAAGCCACTCATAAGTGAATACATATAATATTTGTCTTTCTGGGTCTGGGTTACCTCACTCAATGTGATGTTTTCTAGATCCATCCATTTGCCTTTATCACAACTGCATTACTGTCCTATGAACCACGGCCACTCCACTCACCTTCTGGGTGACTTAATCAGCATGGAGAGCACTACAGTAAGGCCCCTTTGGTGTGAGCAATCTGCCTGAGGTTGCCGACCCGGCCCAATCCCACAGACACCAGAGTCAGAGGTTAGGAACAGGGCAAAGCTGATGTCCTCTCTTGAAGACAGCAGCAACAAAGCAACCGTGTTTTCTTTCCCCTTGTCTTACTTATTTCCTCTTCAGCCCAGATCCCTTCCTACGCCACAGATGTGAGGGCAGTTTCCATGATCTAGCAAGATAGGAGGTGTTTTGTGTTATCAGCCCACCTCACTCTGTTGCTCACATTTCTGCCAAGCATTAGATGTTTTGTTTGTCCATTGTTATTGCTGTTTTGAGACGAGGCTCACTGTACAGCCTTAGTTTACCTGAACTCTACAGACCAGCTGGCATCAAACTCAAAAGATCCGCCTGCCTCTGTCTCCCAAGTGCTGGGATTAAATTTGTACACCACCATACTTGGCTAAGCATTAATTTTAAGGTATACCATGGTGCCTATCATGTATGCATGTCATTTGTCCCATGGCAACTACTGCTTTGGTGACTGCAGGCTCAAACTCATCCGTCTCTACATTCTGCTCTCCAGGGATGGACACCGACCCTGACCCCCTCCAACATAGAACAAGGCAGTAAGTATCCTCGACCTTCCCCTCCAGGCTTGCAAAAAAAGAACTTGGGGGTGGGGAGGGTGACACTCAGGACAGAACCTCAGGGAAGGCTTTGGTGAAGGCATACCAATAATTCTGGGGCAGCCACAGCAGCTGAAGCGGGAGTTTCCACAGCTCCATAACCTTGGCCATTGACAATTTCCAGCTTTCTAGTCCCTGCCTGTGTCAGATGGAAAGTGCTAGAGCCCAAGGCTTATTCAGTGTTGTTTCCTTACCACCCCAGTCACAATAGCCAGAAAGGCATCTGTCATGGGAAATGCAAACAAGAAAAGGCTAGAAAGGTGGCCCAGTGGTTAAAGCGTTTGCTGCTCTTACAAAGGGCCCTGATTCAGCTCTCAGCAGCTCACAAATACATACAACTCCAGCTCCAGGAGCTGACACTCTCTTGTGACCTCCACAGGCACCGCAAGCATGTGGTGCCCAGACAAAATACAGGCAAAACAATCACCACAGAAAATAAAACTAAATCTGAAGAAGTCTCCTCTGTGAGAACTGTACAGGAGCATAGCACACAGTGACAAACAAGCAGCCACTGGCTCTTTCTGCTCCAAGGGACCAGGCCCCTCCCAAGGAGGCCAACAGTTGAAGCAGGCAGCAATGGCTCAACTCTTATTTACAATCATCTGGTCCTAATACCAATGCCTATGACATGGAACCCATATCACATGACACTCACCACATGACCTGCCAGCACCTACGGTGGTGTACACCTGTTCAGTGAGTCCCCACAAGGTCAAACTGCACTAAAGGTCACAAAACACACAGAACCTCTATGCTCACTTCATTATAGATCAGAACTTCTACAATGTGGGGGAGTGGGGGCGGGGAACAGAAGTGTTTTTAACCTGTGATATTATAGAGACATGTGTCCCCCAAAGGTCACTGCCAGGCTCCAGCCCCAGGGTGGCCCTAAGCCACTTGCTTGTGGCGATACAAAGATAAAAGCAGGGCTGACCCAGTATTTACCTTTTCCAGGCACTACTTGCAGACAGCAACTGTCTTAATTACTCACAGCCAGTAACCCCCTTAGTTCTCAAGACCAACTCTTCCCACTTGGCAGATAAGGAAACTGAAACAGAGGGAAAGCCAGCAGTTTACACTAGTACCAGGACCTCAAACCAGCCCCTGCTGGGCTGCTGGAGGGACTGAAGGATATGAGGAATGCAAATATGCCTGAGGAAGCATCCCGTGCAGCACCGATGCCCACCTGCTCAGCATCTAGCCACTGAGAGGCAGGGGGTCACTTCCTATGCCCCACCATTACCTTTCGTAGCTAAACAGAGGCAGCAGGATGATTCAGACATCATAACACTAAGACCCAGATTACAGGGGACATGGGACAAAAACAGAGAGCTGGTCATTCACTTCCTTCAGCCACCCTGCTTAACTACTCTCTTTTCCCCAGAATAAAGATCCCCACAAAGGACCACATCACAGCCTCTACAGAGGCTCCCAGATGCTCACCTCCCAACCCTGCAAACAGCATTCTCAAGGCTTGAAATTTAGGAAAAGATGGTGTTCCAATCCACTCACCAATGCAAGGCAATAAGACCCTTTGGAAGATAGGAAAGGCCAGTTGGTCTGTGTCTGCATCCACCCCCTTCTGTCCAGAGTAAATGCCCTGTTCAGAAGCCCTGATTCCCATACATACCTCTATTCACAGAAAGGATTCTCTGTCATGTCTCTACAAACAGCCTTCCTTTGCCCTGAGCACCACCCTTACTAGGCCTGTCTCCTTCCTCCTCTCCAGCACCCTCTAGTCTTCAGTCCCTGCACCCAGTTCAGCTTGCTGTACATTCTTCCCTTCCTTAGGTCCCACCCATGAGTCCAAGCCACCCATCAGCATTGTTAGACACCTGCTCGTTCACTTCGGGCTACCCACTGAGATGACAAACTCTATAGGGGAAGGAGGCTGTGCCTTCTTTTTGTTGACTTCTGATAATCTTGCTGGGTTTTACACACAATAGCCTAGAAACTACATACAAACCAGGTGAAAAGCAAGAAGACAATAAGGAAGACTGTCAGCTATCCGTGTTTCTAAAAGCACCAAGACTGAACAACAAGGAACAACAAGGAAAACGTTTGGGGAACAGCAGGCTGTCTACTCTCAGGGTTCAGTATGGGTGTGAGGCATTACTCATGGATGGGATTGACTTCTCGTCCTCACAGCCTGGGCACTTAATAGAGTCTACTACAAAGCAGTGACCAGAGGCAGGCTGACGGAGGGAGACAAGGACAGACAAACAGATAAAATCTGATATGGCTGGGCTTCACTCTAAAGCATAGGATCCAGGGCAAGAGGCCTACACAGGTGACCAGTTCAACTTAGTCTCGTGAAAAGCTGGAGGCAGGACAGTTAGGTAAGACTTGACCACTCCCCACAGAACCAGGGAAGCTGACACTGTTCTGTTCCCTCTCTCTAGGTCTGTAAAACAGAGCAGGCCTGTGACAACAGATACAGGTCACCTGCCATTTTCTATCAGAAATAAGAAGAAAAACGTGTAGATACAGAAGAATTCGCACAAAGCCCCTGAACACTGAGCTCCACCAGATCTAACTTGTTTTCAGGGAAGGAGTGCAGAGCCCCCAAGTTAGGGTTTTAATATCTCCCTTCTGATCCCCTTGAAGCCAGCCATCTGAGTGAGCCCTAGCTCAGGGTCTGTGGGCCTCCAACATCTTATCTTTGGAAAAGGATTTTCCCCTGAGGCTAGAGTTCTGGCTTGAACTTTGACCTGTGACTAAGCACCAAGGAGTCTGAGGTTTTTGCTGTGTCACAGGAAGAAAGCCACTTAGAGGCTCCTCCTGCGAAAGTCAGGCCCATTGTCTGACTCAGCACTCATTCAGGGACTGTTCAAAAAGCCCTATCTGGAGACAGGTGCTCAGAGCCTAGTTGTTGGATGCATCGGTGATAGAATGCAATGGGAAGGGTCATCCCAGGCTGGGGACCCAGAAATTTCAATGGGGACTTTCACAGAAGGCCTGCAGGAGAGAACAAATGCAGCCTTTATGAAGAAACTGACAAGGACCCCAGGGTTTGCCAGCCCCGGAGCAGCTGGTGGCCTGAGCGAGCAGTGACCTCTCAACACTGGCCTAGTTTGCCCAACTGTAGAACACAAATATCAACCACATGGGCTGGAAGAGGATTGGGTTCGATGCCTGGGAATCAAGCTGGAGCACGGTTTGATACACTGGGGTATCCTATTTCTTGCCCATGCTCGCTGCTAAGCCAGGCCCACATGAGGAAAGAAGCAAGCCAAGCTTCCAGATACCCAGCCAGGCTGTTCCAAGGCTGAAAGGAGATCCTGGGCCCAGATCCGTCACTTTGTATTCTTGGACTAGTTTTTCTGTGTAAAATAGGAACCTGGGCAGAGTAGTCTCTAAGAGCCTTTCCAGCCATGACGCTCAAAACTTGAGGCTGCTTGGGGCTGAGAGAACGCTCAGTGGTCAAAGAGCACTGGCTGCACTTTCAGAGGTCCTCAGTTCAGTTCCCAGCACCCACAGGGATCAGAAGACCTCTTCCAATGTGCAGACAGATGTACAAGCAGACAAAGCACCCATAAACACAAAATAATAAATCATATATATAAAACAACCAGTTGAGACTGCTTAAAAGAGGGAAGTGTTAAGGGCTGGAGAGATGGCTCAGCAGTCAAGAGAACTGGATGCTGTTCCAGTGGACTGGGGCTCAATTCCTAGGATACTAGGTGTTTGAGGACACCAGGTACTTATGCGGTGCACAGATATGCATGTAAAAAAAAGACCCAAACACATTAAATAAGTAAATAAATGAATAAATACTTAAAATGAAAGTCATAAAAGAAAGGAAGGTGACTTGGAAAGAACAGAGATGGTTGCAACTATCTCACACCTTTAATCTCAGCACTGGGAAGGCAGAGGCAGGCGGGTCTCTGTGAGTCTGAGGCCAGCCTGCTCTACAGGGTGAATTCCAAGACAGTCAGAGCTGCATTGAGAAATCCTGTCTCAAAAAAATAAAAAAGGAAAAAATAAAAGGAAAAAGAAAAAAGAAAAGAAAAGGTCATCGGGGCTGGAGAGATGGCTCAGAGGTTAAGAGTATAGCCTGCTCTTCCAGAGGTCCTGAGTTCAATTCCCAGCAACCACATGGTGGCTCACAACCATCTGTAATGGGGTCTGGTGCCCTCTTCTGGCCTGCAGGCATACATACAGACAGAATATTGTATACATAATAAATAAATAAATAAATATTAAAAAAAAGAAAAGGTCATCATGTTGCTTTCAAAACAGGATAGCATTTTAACAAATTACAATTAACATTTGAAGATATAGAGGTTGGAATCTGGGTGTGGTGGCGCATGCCCTTAATCCCAGCACTCCAGAGGTAGAGAGAGGTAGGTAGATCTCTGTGAATTTGAGGCTAGCCTGGTCTACAGAGTTGAGTTCCAAAACAGCCAGGGCTATATAATGAAAGCTTCTCTCGAAAAAACAAAAATAAATAAATGACTATATAAAGGGGGTTGTCAAGATGACTCAGCAGGTATGGGCACTTGCCTCCAGAGCCGACAGCCCACATGACAGAAGGAGAAAACCGGCTCCTGTGATTGGTTCTCTGATCTCTATACACTCACATGCAGACTCTCACACTTACACAGAAATACAAATAAAACTGCTTCTTTCCATTTTTCTGCTATCTTAGTTTAAAAAAACAACAACTAGACAGATTTCCACCAAGAAGGCAGATTCATGTGCACATCCAGGGCCATCTGAAAGAGTCAGACATGTATCAAACTGACAGTTCAACAGAGAGAGAACAATACACCTATAAAAACACAGACACAGGGGCTGGAGAGACAGCTCCATTGGTTAACAGCACTGGCTGTCAATCCCCAGTGCCCACTTGCAGCTTACCACCATCCATGACTCCAGTACCAGGGGATCCCTTTTCTGACCTCCATGGGCCACAGGCACACTTGTGGTTAAGACACATACATGCAGGCAAAAACATTCATACACATAAAATAAATCTTAAAAAAACAGACATAACTCACCTTTGTTTAGTGGCAAGCAGAATAGCAGCTGGGAGGTTTTTGCTTTGTCACAGAAAGCCACAGAGAGGTCCCTCCTGCCAAAGTCAGCCCCATTCACAGCCAATTGTCCCCAATGGTGCTGCTTCCTACACAGGCAGCTCACAGGGGCTGGTTAATGTGTCAACAGGATAATAGTTCTCTTATGCAATGTAGGGTTGAGCTAGCTAGTGACAGTTTTTGTTTTGTTTTGTTTTAAGCCCAAGAAGAATTTTTCAAAAATATATAAATAAAGGGTAACTGCTTTTCACAAAAATGGACCAGAGGGCCAATAGTGCTTTGGTTCACTCCACATCACTGTCCTGAGTAGTAGGGACTGGTTTCTCATTAGCCACATTGGGCCATTTGTCGTTTTTAAAATGGTTCACCTCAAAAGGACACCTACAAAAGTACACGGAGGAAGCAGGTGGAAGACTCCATAAACAGCAGTCTCCAGAACCAGCCAGGACTCTCCCCTAATGAAGGAAAGTGAAGCTGTGAGGTAGCTCTTCTCTCTCCAGGCATGGGGTTCAAGAAGGGACATCACAGACAGTTTCTTAGAAGTACCAGCCTACATGATGAGACCCAGCTCCCTAATTCCTCCCAAGAGTCCTAGATGGCATCAACTAAACGTAACAGGTAGACCTTGTTAAGATACATATTTAAACACATTACCTGATAAGACAAGGAAAACTTAATGCCAGCTTGGCATGGAGATGGCTTAACAAATCCAGAGCAGGGTGCTCAGAATGGGCCCAGGGTCCCTTCATGGATCATGCTAATATGGGTGTGACCTTTGTGGGACCAGCACTTAGCAGAGTCAAGATAGTAGACGGTAAGAAGTGCAGCAAGGACCATGCACATACTGACAAGTGATGGAAAGGACTGACACACAGAAAGATGAAGCTGTGACCGTATCTGTCATGATTACCCCAATCAAAGGCTGTAGGACCTCACACAAACAGGCAGTACTGGAATCAGGCCCACTGAGCTTTCTTGAGAAGCCTTACTATGAGGGAGGCTGGGCCAAAACTAAGGTGAGCGTTGGCTGTTTTGAGACAGACCTGAGATATTTTTAAGTGAAGTGATATGCTAGCTGGGATTTGTTTTAAAATATAAGAATCTAAGGTTGCTGGAAGAGGCCAATTCAGCTACAGGGTTGCTTCTTCTATCACCCAGTCCATTTCCAAATGCTTGAGAAGACAAACCATTTAAAAGGCTTCATTTGAGCTTCTCTCCCTGTCTCCCTGAGTTCCCTGCACAGCTTCCCTCCCTGTCTCCCTGAGTTCCCTGTGCAGATTCACTCCCTGTCTCCCTGAGTTCCCTGTGCAGATTCACTCCCTGTCTCCCTGAGTTCCCTGTGCAGATTCACTCCCTGTCTCCCTGAGTTCCCTGTGCAGATTCACTCCCTGTCTCCCTGAGTTCCCTGTGCAGATTCACTCCCTGTCTCCCTGAGTTCCCTACACAGCTTCCCTCCCTGTCTCCCTGAGTTCCCTGTGCAGATTCACTCCCTGTCTCCCTGAGTTCCCTGTGCAGATTCACTCCCTGTCTCCCTGAGTTCCCTGTGCAGATTCACTCCCTGTCTCCCTGAGTTCCCTACACAGCTTCCCTCCCTGTCTCCCTGAGTTCCCTGTGCTCACCTCTTTGAGCTTTTGTCATTTTCATAGGGCAGGTGATGCCTCCACAAGGTCCAATCCACCAAAGATTGACATCCTCTTCGCTGATGGACCCCCCTGAGCTTCTCTCATTCTAACCCCCTGCCTGGCATGTGTCTTGTGATACTTTTTGAGTCCCTACATAAGCTGAGGCTGTTGCTACTCTCAGCAGTTCTCAGAGAGACAGTGGCCCTCACCAAGGCCCTCAGAGAACACTACTAATCCTTTCCACAGATGGGGAAAAGGTAGTCCCAAAGGTTAGGTGGCTGCTGGAGTCACAGAGCTCAGGCTGGAAATATTAGGATGTAAACCTAAATTGCTGGGCCCTCAAGAGTACATTTGCAGCATTCAACCGCCTCTAGTCCCAGAGCCTTGCTCTCCAGTTCCAACCCCACCTACACCCTTCAAACCACCTGGGCCATTCATCAAAGTCACCCACCCTCCATGATATCCTCAGAACAGAGACCATCTTCTCTGTTCTCCAGGCCAGCTCCCATCAAAGGCTCAGTAAAGACTTATTCTTGATGGACAGTAACAAGGTCTTCCCAGACTTGTCGCAGCTGAGACACCAAAGCAGTTCCCACATACATCCTTCCAAGGCTGACTTGTGGCCCAAGGCCCAGTCCCGCTGCTTTGGTCCTAGGGAAAAGCATCTCAAAGAATAATGTTCATGAAATCTGACTTCATTCAGTTAAGTCACACCAGGCCCAGTAAGAACACGTACCTGAATTCTGACAGTTCCTGCACGTGTCTAGCTCAGGGGGCATTGGAAGCTAAAAAAAGGAGAATGTTTATAGCTTGGGTTTTCCAAAAGAGAGGACCAGAGGAAATGAAAATGAGTAACACATGCTGTGCTCCAATACCATGTGTAATGCCGAGGTTTCTCGTATGTATTGCTCTGAACACAGATGCTACAACAAGTTCCACAGAAAAGACTGTGATCTAATTACTCTGGAGCCATTCTAGTAAAGCCCCAAAGCGCACTGGACCACAGAGTCAGGACAAGGCAAAAAACGCATCTACATGCCATCATACCAGTGCTCAAGGCAGGTTTCCTGGGGAAATGCTGACCTAGGCCTTTTCTAAGAACATCTTGATAGAGCTGGTACCCTGGACTCCAGATGAGAAAGCAAGCCAAGCTGAGTGGTCTAGGGAGCAGAAATGCCCAGCATACTTCAAGGCCTTTGGGATGAAGTTATTAGCACTGCAAAGGAGGAGGAAATGAGTGCTTTACTCTTGGCTGCCGGCTCTGAATTCTGCTGGGACAACATGGTTAAATTCTGGCCTCAAAGACTTCACAAGCAACTTCTGAAATTAATTCCTTGCCATCCAAAGGAGCTGCCTGCAACTCACCAACATGTATTTGGAGGTCTGTGTGTGTAAGAAAGCACACACACGTGTGTGCCCGCGCACACGGGTATGAATGTGCATATGCGATTGTTTATTACACTTGCAATTTAGACCAAAGAAAATGTTAGAACTAGGCCTCCACCCAGGCCCAAGTTGAGGTGTTAGGGACAGAAAGCAGTCAATATGACAGCTCTTTAAAAGCTCACATATGGAGCTGCTACATGGTCCTAAGAAGGAAAAGTAAGGGCACCTAAGTAGATATGTGCATTGTGCAACTCACAGCAACATGAATCCCAACAGCCAACAGGGGGAAACCACTGAGTGACGAACAGACAAGGAAAGTACAGCATGTAACAAGAACGGGTATCATTCAACCTCTACAAGGAAATTCTGGCATATGTCACTTGCTATGAAGACAAATGTGTTGCCTTTTGTTGTTGTTTTTCAAAACAGGGTCTCAATTTGTATTCCTGGCTGTCCTAGAACTCCTTATGTAGTCTGTCTCCCTAGTACTGGGTTTAAAGTCATGGGCCATTCCAGTCGGCTCTAGAAGAGAAATATTGAAGAGCTGCGGAAATGGGCTTGAAGACCTAAGTGCAGATGGTGAGCACTCACATGAAAAGCCAGGGGTGACCACAAAAACTTTAACACCAATGCTGAGAGACAGGTAGGGATCTGGAAGAAACAAGACGACTGTGGGGATTCCTGGCCACCAACATAGTTGAAAAGCAACAACAACAACAACTCTAGGTTGACAAAAGGCCTTATCTCCAGAGAATAACAGAGAGAGAGAGAGAGAGAGAGAGAGAGAGAGAGAGAGAGAGAGAGAAAGAAAAGAAGGAGGGAAGGAGAGAGGGAGGGAGGGAGGCACTCAATAGCCTCCTCTGTCCTCAGCACGTGTGTGTGTGTATATATACATACATCACACACACACACACACACACACACACACACACACACACACACACACACACGAGGAAGACAGATATACTAAGTTCACCTATAACAGATATCTAAATTAATTAATGTTCATGCAAAAGAAAGTAGAGTAGTTATCATGGGCCGGGGAGGGAGCGGTAGAGAGTTGTTTAATAGACACTCTTCTATAAGATGGAAATGTTCTGGAAACATGATGACACGGGCCTCACAACAGTCTAAAAATACTACCCGCCACTGAAATTCACACTTAAGATGCTATTTCCACATTTTATATATATGTCGCTAAAGGGAAATGAAATGGCTCAGGGCAAGTCTTATAATATGTTAAGTCTTACTATAATTAAACACATACACACCCTTGGCAAATGAGTTATGATCCTTACACTGAAATGAATGCAGTCACCATCCTGCCCAGGGTTAGAGAGCTGACAGTCAACAAAGGACACTCTAAATACCTCTTCAGGTAAAAATGCTTCTGCAGTACTTTCGTAGAATTCCACTTCAAAAACATCAACTGGGACACAACACAAAGATTTACAATCTGTTCTAGGCAAATACTGAAGAATAAAAAGGAAAAAACAATCCCACTGTCTCTACTCTAATCCTATCCCATTTAAAGTTCCCTGCTAAACACACCAAGCGGTCCTCCTCCAGCCAGCGACATAGGTCCATGCTCCTGTGGTCTCTGCAGCCCACACAGGAAACCACTGCACAGTGTTCCTCCCACTGGGGCTGCAGAAGAAGACACAGGTACTTCCTATGAAGTAGGGGGAAAATTGAGACAAAATATATCTCCTCCTTCTACTGACTTTTTAAGGCAGCATATCAAACACCACTCAAGACTAACATTAAAGCAGATTAACAGCAACCGAGGTGTAGAGCTAGAACACAATTGCCACACCTCCTGGGACTAAAAGCCAATGGGGGAGTGCTCAGAACCCCACAGGGCTGAGGAACTCCCCAGGCAGGGCCACACCAATTGGGTCTTTTGCTGTTGAACAAGGGCCAGAAAGCCAAGAAGCTCAGCCAAGGTCAAGACCAAGGGCACTTGAAAGCAGGTCCCCGTAGTGGGGGCTCTTTCAAGGACACCTGGCTGATATTGGAGTCTGGAAAAGGAAAGATTGCTCCACACAACTCTGGAGCAGCCCCACACTGCTGGTACCTGGAGGGTGACCTTGATGACTTAAAAAACCAATGTCAAACCACCAGCTTCCACCACAGACATAGTGAGAGTGGCAATATTAATGTGTGCATCTGAGATATGTTCAATGGGTACGTCACCTCCTGGAGATTACGTTGTGCTAGGGACCCACAGCCACAGAAGCCAGCAACACGGGCAGCTGTTTCGAGGGGTCACAAGGAACTGCTACAGGCCCTCCACACTCCATCCATTCAGGTCCGTACTGCCACTATTATGTGACGTGGTTCACCACACTAACAAAATGCCCTTCCTTTGTCCTTACCATTGTCAAACAGCACCCTGAAGCAGTGTGTGCTTTATAATGGCTGGATTTGGGCAGAACTCTGGGGAAGGAGAATAGGACCTGAAATAGCATATTGAGACACATACTGAGAAGCAGGCAGGGCTCACTGGCCCATTTGACTCAGCTTCCCAACAGGCTTGATGACAGTGTGGTTGATAAGAGGCCTGCCGGGGAAAAGCACGTGCTGCTAAAATTGTCCAAGTGCGCCATCATTCAATAAATAAATAAATAAGGAATAGGCTCTACATCATCATAAAATTTCCATAAAAACTCCCAACTGCAAGTATTACAAAAGAAAACTTTTAAAAAAATCACTTTTGTGAATTTTAAAGTTATCTTTAAGCTCAGAAGTCTCCCCAGTTCCAAACACCCACCCCTGCCTGCTAAACACCTGACTGTTATGATCTATCCAAACGGAGTAGAAGCCCTTGCCAACCTGTGGCAAGAAAAGGGATGGATGACACAGGGCTCAATTTCTCAGAACAACAGTGACTGGAGCCTCACGGGAGACAGTCCAGGCCTTGTTCAAAGACAGTGACTGCTGGGAAAGACGGAAGAGAAAGAGGAGAGATATTGACCAGGCTAGGGTATCTGGGTAACTTTTTTTGAGGTTTCTTCATGCTCTTGTTCATCATCCGTCCTGGGTCAGGAGCCAGGGGATTAAAGAGGGCACAGCAGGTCAGGTGACAGACATGGAGGAAGCTAACCTGAGTGTTAGCATCCTAGAGACCCTGGCTACGGCCCATAATATAGAGCTCTCTGGGAGAAGGATGGATGAACCAAACAAGAAACTCCAGGCCACCTAACACTAGGGGTACATATATTTGGAATTCTACAAGTTCAGTTGACCACCAGCTTTTCCAGCTCCATTAATTGCCTGAGAAGACTCAACACAGGAAGAAATGTGTTTAGAAAAGCTAACTGCCCTGCTCAGGCAGGGCCTGACCACCAACAGCCCACTCTAGCAATGACTTAGGTTTTTCATTTTACTAAGGATGGTGTCAGGCATAATGTCTATATCTTTACAATATCCCTCCTGTTCATCTTCCCTTGGAGAAATTGTTTCTTTAAAAACGGCCTTGTCTGGAACAGACCACTTTCACAGGGACAAAGCAAAACCAACCTTAGCCTTCTAACTTTGGCTACAGCCACTCTGCCTCAAATGGGTACATGGCATATAGTCAAAGACAATTAGAATCCTTCCAGAAGATTTTTTTTCTGCCTGGGTTGACTGGATAGAGCTGCCTTCCTTCTCTGGCCAGGACCAGAGAACATAAAGCCCACGAGACCTGAGGCTACATTTCAGGCCTATGGAAAAGGATTCAGGTATCAACTGTCCCTCATACAAGGTTTTAGAATGTAGCTATATGTCACTTAACACTGGGGTAATGGTCTGAAACATATATGTTTAGGGGATTCCACCATTATATAACATCCTGGAATTTACTTATAGAAATGTCACTAAGGAATATAATTTTATGAGACCACTGTCAGACATGTTGCCTTAAGAAATGTCAATAAGACTATTATATTTCAACAAGTTGTCCTTATTGCCTAAGATGGTTTGAGCCACGTTTTCATGGTGCCCTAATTAAGAGAGATCTAACTACAACCTGCCCCCATTTAGAAACTACAACAACAGTGTTCAGGTTCCTCTGCCACATCTCTTCAAATAGCACAACTTTGGAAGTCATTGAGCACTGGAGTTGATACTTCTGCTTCTTCCCCGATGATCCCCATGGCAGAGTGGACTGAGCAAAAATACCTTGTGCCCAAAGGCAGGAGACAAACCAAAGGCCCAGGTAATCATCATAAAATAATATATAGCCCACACCTGGCAACACAAAGCCACACCATTAGTCTCTGGAAAAGCCTGGCAGGGTCACTCCTTTTTCAATGAAGAGGGAGAGAAGAAAAAAAGGGGTCAGGGAGTCTAGGTCACAAGGCTGAGGAATGAGGACTTCCACAAGTTTGAAAACAGATTGGGCTACAGAGGAACACCCTATTAAAACAGAAAAGGCCTAAGAGAGTCATATATGAATCCACCTAGGAAGGGGAAAAAAAAGACAAGATCTTCTGAGTAAATTGGGAGCGTGGAGGTTGGGGGGGAGGGTGAAAGGGGAGACAAAAGGGTGAAAGGGGAGTGGGGAATAATGTATAGCATATTCCTATCCAAACCAATAAATGAGAAGGATTTAATTTTTTTAAAAAAAGTCTTCAGCCTCACCTTCTACAATACCTGTATTGAACACTCAAACCTCTCACTGGACCCAGGACCACAGTTCTCTGACTCCTCCTTACCCCATATCTATTCAGAGCCAATGGCAATTCTCCCTGTCCCAGTTCCTACTCTCTGCAGCCTGGAGACAAACAGTCCTTGCAGTGTCTGCCATCCTCCCTACATCCCTCTCTGCATTCCAACTTCCCCTTCAGGGAGTTGGAGACATGGCTTGGTGTTTAAGAGCACTTGTTGCTCTTGCAGAGGACCCTGGTTCAATTTCCAGCATCCACTTGGCAGCTCACAATTTGTAACTCAAGTTCCAAGCACTCTGACTCCCAGGTGCACACGTCGAGCACATATAAAATGCTGGACAAATACACATAAAATAAAATAAAAATCTTAATAAAAAAAAAAGGTGAGTTCGCTTTCAGCTCCAGCTCAAGTACCAGTCCCTGCTCCACTTTTTCCTCCACTTCTTCAGCAGATAATCCTATGCCGTTCTCTTCATGTTGGTGAGAGCAAGTCAACTACTCTCTAGGAAACACAGAAGCAGGCAGAGGACAAAGACAACTCTAAGCACACGGGTGGAGAACCAGCAGGCAGTCAATTTCTGTCTTCTAAGAGAAGCTTGGCACACAAGAGAGTATTGGAGGAAAGCATATAGTTAGCACACAATCTATAAACGAGCAGAAAGCCTACTCTTGGATCTGTCCCTCAATAGATCCATCTCCCATCAATGTCCTATTGCCCAAAAAAGGCATCAAGATACATGGACACACCCCTGCCTGCCTGCAAGCCAAGCCCCAGAGCTGAAGACATTGTGCCCCCTGAGGACTGAGGCAGGCAGCAGGGCACCCTGGATCCCATCATGAAGATGAAGACACTGTGGCTGAGCACAGACGCAGAACTCGAGTATCTCTGTGAGAGAAATCATATGCTACCATCAAATTCATGAGAGAAACACAAACGGGTGACCAAATTCAGCTCTAATACAATAAAAGACGCGGAGACTCTAGTCACCCAGTGAGGGTCAGTTCTCACCTCTCACTGTCACCAGCTGGGGCAAAGAAATTTGCTTCCTTCCCTACAAATCCTTGTGTACACAAGATATCAGAATTCTTCACGACCAATAGTCTCCTGAAAAGGTAGCAGGAAGGCTGGTCAGCAGAGAAATAAGAGGGAGGCTCCTGGTGTCTGTCACCTCCCTGCCCTCTGACCTTCCTGATATCTGACACCTGGCCCTGGGAACTCAATGTAAGGAAGATTAAGACTCTACTCCATGACACTGGGTTTGTCACAAGTCACTGAGATGGAAATGAGGACACAACATGCTGAACATCAGCCCCAAAACAGAAGCCCCTGCTTCACCAACCTAACCCTGAGTTTCTCTGATCACAGTATTACAAAGACACACAGATGCCCATTGACCACACACCATGTCACCTTGTCACAGAAGGCTCCAAAAGCTCTTGCCATACCAAGTGGTATACTAATTTCTTCCAGACTATTAAATAACCTCCTTGACAATAGTTTTTCTAAGGATTTCATGACCCTCTTTGAAGCAAGAGAATTCTAAAGTGGGGGGAAATGGATCAAAAAAAAAAAAATTACAGCCCTAAGGATAAATCTCAGCCTTAAGTTAACCCATTCCTTGGAGGTCAAGAGCTCCTTAGAGGGAAGACCAGAAAAGCACTTAACTGCCAGGTATCAGGAGGGGGTGTAAGTTCCTCTAGTCCAGAGATTACTCCTAGAGCTGATGCACACTCACCCCTGTGAGGACTTCTGGGATGCCCTCTAATTTCTATGTTTCTTCAGAAAGACTTCCGGAAACAGATCTTTGAAAAACTTCCTTTTTTTTTTTTTCCTTTCTTTCTTTTTCTTTTTTGAGACAGGGTTTCTCTGAAGCTTTGGAGCCTGTCTCCTGGAACGTCCTTGTAGACTAGGCTGACCTCGAACTCAAAGAGATCTGCCTGCCTCTGCCTCCCAGTGCTGGGATTAAAGGCGTGTGCCACCACCGCCCAGCGACAAACTTCCTTCTTAAAAATTAAATAGAAGCAATTAGAAGAGAAAAGTCATTCTGATCAGGTCATTTATCCTCTCAGTTGCATGTGACAGGCCCTTCTGAAACTTCAAAGGGCTAGTCAAAGAGACTGACTTTGCCCAGGAACTCCAATAAACCATACTTGCTGGGACAGAATGCAAGTCTGAGGAAAGAGTGCCTAAGGGAAATGGCAGGGCCACCAGTGAAATGCAGTTATGTGGTTGGCTTTTCAGCCTTTCTGTACGTCAGTTTACTCCAGCCGGAGAGAGTTGGGTCGAGATGGCTCATGGAGAAGATCACTGCTACCTAATAAAATCACTCCCTTTCTAAAACAGACCCATAAACGGGTATCCTCAACATCTGGTCCTCAAATCGCTAAGGGCAGGTTTTATTTTCCAGCTCTTCATTCACTATTCTTTACATATGTGTCTTTACTGATGATTATTATTATATTGGTTCACTTAAAACAAGGGCAAGACCTACACAAGGTACACTTGCTGTTTCCAGGTTCTGAGTATGTTTTTAAAAGCAACAAGACAATTCAAAACTCTTGGCATTCAATCTTTCCTGAGCATTTTAACCACTGCAAGCCATTTTTCTCTCCGGCAAAGCAGGGATAATAGATAGTTCACCCGCTGTTAACAGTGATTAAATGTGATAAGGCAAAGTTCCTGCTACCACACACACCATGCATGCCAGCCCTCATCCTTCCTCCGCACTATGTGTCCTTCCTTGTCTAAGAGGCTGGCTTTCATTCTCCCCAGCTCAGTCAGGACAAGTCTACCATTAGGAACAAACTCCCAGCAGTACCCCTCCCCCAACCACACTTCCAAATCAGTCACTTTCAAGAGCAGGAACACAGGGGTTCCAAAGGGCAACACTCAAAGGAATCAGTCACCAGTGCTCCTCCACCGGGAACTCAGAACTCTCAGGGAGGGAACCGAGCCACAGCAACCACTACTAAGATTTTCCCATGGTGCAATGCAACTTCCTCAACTTTTCCGGGCCCACAATTTCCAGAGAAACCGAGGGAAGGCGTTGTGCATAATTCACAGTAAATCTGGGCAAGTTACTGAGATACAGCAGCGAGAAGAAAACCGATACGGTCACAAAGTGAAAAGGCACGAGTGATCCTAAGACGGGGTGGCAGGGATCAAAACTTAGGCTTTCTGCCCCTGGCCTATATAACCTATTGCTGATTGCAACCTCTGGCTCCCAAAGGGCTAGCCACTGGTGAGGAGCTTAGAAAAGGGGCTGACCGACAGACATCCCTCCGCCCTGCCACCGGACCTGGTGGCCTCCGGGGGACTCTGCAGCAGTAGCAACCAGGAGAGGGAAAACAAGGCTTTCGGTGAGGGGTTATTGTTCCTGGAGACCCGCAGGACAGGGGCATGATGTGTGAATTCGGGTCCAGGCATAGGCCCCCTTCCCCAGGTACTCTAAGAAAGAAGGTGTCACCCGCGCCATACAGGTAGAGCAATAGCCGAGACCAGAGCCTTCATCTCCCCCCAACCCCCAGCCCCTTGTGAGCTGCAGAGAGAAGGGGTGGCGGCGGGCAGGAGGGGCCGCGGGACTGCCACTCACCCGCGCCCTCCGCGGACTGCGGCGGCCCGACGACGCCGTTCAGGTAGAGAATGGGCAGCAGGTGAGGCTGCGTCTTCTCCAGCGCGGCACGCAGGTCCTGGAAGTGATCCTGCTCCTTGGCCAGGAGCAGCTGGAGCAAGAGCTCCGCCTTGGCGCCTCCAGCCTCCTCGTCCAGCTGCCGCCGCTCGCCCGGGCTCAGCGCCCCGGCGGCCTCCAGCAGCCCGAGCACGGTCTCCACCTCGGTCATGGCCTGGGCCAGGCTCTGCTGACACTGAGCGAGCAGCTCCCTGCGCTGCGGCTCCATGGTGGCGGCCCGCGCCGCGCCGCCCCGCCCCGCCGGACGGCGCCGGGACTCCCTGAGGCCGGCGGGCTGCACGCCGAGCTGGGCGGCAGCCTAGCGTACCGGGAGCCGCGAGGCGGCGGGGCCCATGGGCTGGGGCCTGCGAGCCGTGGGCCCAGAAGATCGGGCCGCTCTCAGAGGCAGCCTCCCGGGCTCCGGGGCGCAGCCATGTTGGCGGCGGCGGCGACGGCGGCGGGACTGGAAGAGGAGGAGGAGACGGAGGAGGAGAAGGAGGAGGCGGAGGTGGGAACGGCCGGGGCGCGTCCCGAGGCCTTGCAGCAGCCAAGCATGCCCCCTCCCGCTCCACCTCCGTGCCCACCGCCTCACCGCACACTGCGTTCGCCGCGGAGCGGGGGTGGGGCAGGGGTGGAAATCGCCAGGCGCCCGACGGCTCTTGCCCGGCTGACCTAGGCTCTCACGCCTGGGCAGCACAACCGTGGCCCGCCCCTCTGGCTTCTCTCCTCCCTGGCCCGCCTTTGGCCTGGAGGAGGTGGCAGGCAACTAAAGCGGTGGAAAGAGAGGAAGGGTCCCGCCCCTTCCCCACCCGCCCGTAGCCCCTAAACTGTTGGGAAAAACAACTCCCACCCCGTTCACATACTGCCCCTAATCCAGGGTTTCCTGAGAATTTCAAAATAAACCGAAGACACAATGGAGCCCCTCCCCCCACTAAACTTAGATGTCTCCCATTTAAGATCTCTCCAGAATCGGGCCCCATTCCAAGATTTTCTTAGAAAAATCTCCCAATAAAATCCCCCAACCTGCAGCACAGTTAATAGCATCCTGCTCACCTGTACCTGAGTGTCGCAGTCAAAGGCAATTGGATGTCGCAGGAGTAGGGTGTGCTTTTACTGTGAGCTTCTGGAGATTTCTGGCACATGCTCACCCCCTTGTCACCCCAAGATTGAAGCAAACTACAGAGTTACCTTACTTCCCCTAATGATTTCAGCCACAGACAGCCATCTGCACACTACTACTTACCGTTGACTGGATCCAAAGCAATTGCCCCCAGCAGCAGCCACCATGCTGGTGTGTCTACATCCCAGGGAAGTCTGCAAACTTCTGCTTTGCAACCGCTGATTCACTTGCTGAGACTAGCCAAGAGCTCTTTCTAGGGAACTGTCGCCCAAAGCAAATGTGTTTTAAATTTCCTAACTCTTTGACCAAAGACAAAGTTATTCCTGGAAAACAAAGCGTATAGTGACTAGAACCAAAGTACCAGGCTTTGTTCATGAGATGCCCAGTGCCTCAGGATGATGCTCAAGGAGGAAGAGAACCAACTACCTTTGCTCATCTGGTTCTTCCTCAGGAGAAAGAGGATGAGAGGAGCCTCAGACCAGGGTTCTCTGCTGTGGCTTCATGAGTGAGTTCAACAGGGTTCACTGCAGTGCTGGACTCATCTCAGCATTATTGTGATCATGTGTTTTCTGGGCTGGGCTCGATAGCTTTAGTCAATTTCTTAAGGCTTCTTCTATAACCTGTCGTGGAATCCAGTGTGATGGAGCTAAACTCTCTGCAGCTCCCTCTCTGTTCAGATCGTCTGGACTTTTGTGACTCAACAAGCTGTCCTTTTTATTCTGTGGCTGTGGCACATGCCATGACCAAAACCAATTTAGGGGAAGAAAGTTTATATTTCCACTTACACCTCCAGGTCACAGTCCCTTCTTTGAGAGAAGTCGAGGTAGGAAGTCTCAGAGCCAAGGCTTGTCAGGATGACGCTCAGCTAGCTTCCTCATACAGCCCATGATCACTGGCCCAGAGTCGTACCACCCACAATGGGCTGGGTTCCCCTACTCAGTTATCAATCAAGACAAGCCCACATCCCAGATAAGCTCACAGACCAACCTTTTTAAAAGACAATCGCTCTGTTGAGACTCTTTTTTCAGGTGATTCCAGGCTGTGTCAAGTTGACAGTTAATACTAATTGGGACACGAGGTTTTAGGGGAATGAAGGTTGGCTAGTGTCACGGTGCCATAGTTTTGCACAGACTTCCCGGATCTTTTCTCTCTCCCCTGCCCCTAAGAAACCTTCTCTCTGGCTGGTCACTACTTAACTCATTTCTGAGGTTCCTTCCCACCTCAGTTCTTATTTGGATTAATAGATATCTAAATGAAGAGGGGAAGATGGAGGTTGGGAGAGGGAGGAATGGTTAAAAATGAACACTAATAATGATTAGAGCAAACTGTAAGTTTTACATCTAAAGGGTGCTGAGACAGAAGAGATGTAGTCTTCCAGTTACTCCCAAAGGATGGTGAAGAGAATCAGTGTTTGTTCCAGGAAGCCTTCTTAAGAATCAGCAAGGAAACAGAGTTGGTGAGAGCTCTTCTTAGTAGGGACCAGGCAGAGGTGCACATGACCTTTGTCCTTTATAAGATGCTCTTGAGGGCTATGTGAAATATAAATCTAGATGAGAAAGCCCATGGATATCTTTAATGTTTTAGGGTTGATTTAACCAATCACCTTGGCATGAACTCATTTTTGTAGCTTTACCCCTCCCTAGAAATGGGGTCTTTAATAACCAATTTAAAATGAGGTTAGACCGGTGTGCATATAAGAAGAGGAAAGGCTGGTGAGCTGACTCAGTGGCTCACTGCTGCCAACCCCGATGACCTAAGTTGGATTCTTGGGACCCACATGGTAGAAAGAGGGAACCAAATCCAATAAGTTGTCTTCTAACCTCCACATACACTGTGGGAAACACACACACACACACACCCCTTTGGTTTTTCAAGACCAAATTTCTCTGTGTAGCCCTTTCAGTCCTGGAACTCACTCTGTAGAAAAGGCTGGCTTCAAAGTCACAGAGATCCACCTGCCTCTGCTCTTGAATACTGGGATTAAAAGCCTCCTGGCCAAAATAAATGTTCTGAAAAGGAAAATTTGGACTCAGATACCCGTGGGGGCAGATAGCCTATGAGGGAAAGGCAGAGGCTGGAGTAGTGTGTGTTCAGTCCAGAAAAAAAGACTATGGGAACCAGCAGGAGGAGGCACAAGGCCTGGGACAGAGTCTCCCTCATGGCTTCCAGAAGGAGCCAACTTGGGAAGCCCTTTGTTTTGACTTTTTCCCCTTAAGAACTGTGAACCAGTAAGCCTTCATTGTTTTAAACCCGTTTGTGTCCAGTTGTTATGGAAGCTCTAGGAAGAACAGACACACCAATCAATGAGAAGTATGTAGGAAAAGATGGTGTCTTCATTTTCCAAACCATGGTCACCTCACCCAACTGCCTAAGAATTTCTCTCTTGATTTAGCCACCTTTCTTTTGCCTTCAGTTCTTGAGCAAAGCCCCTCCATACTCTGAACCCCCACTCACCCACACAGTAGCACACACATCCTCTCCACTTTTGCTTTGCCAGGCCTCCTCCCTTTGTCCACGTAGGACTGGAGCTCTCCATTCTCAGAGGTCCTCCTTTGTCCTTTCTTATTTTCTCCTAGAAGGGAATCGTTACCTGATCTCACATCCTGTGCAATAGTAAATTCATGTCTGGCACTTTGCAACCTGGCTTCTGACAATAACTCACCACAGAAAATGATTCTCTAAGATGACAAGGTGACTCAGCCATAGCTTCTCTTGCAGAAGACTGAGTTTGGTTCCCAGCACCCACATCAGCTCGCAGATGCCTGTAACTCCAGCTCTATTCAACATCCTTTCTGACCTTCATGGGCACCTGTACAATAAAAACAAAAACAAGAACCAAAAACCAAAACAACAACAAGAAAACAGATGCAATAAACCTGACTCTCTCTCACTAATTTGAAGCCACTTCACAGGTCCTTCCTTGATACCTCTTCTAGCACCTCCTGTTCCTCCTCCTACCATCTTTCTGCTTTTCCTCTCACCACCACACCCTGCACGGGCACTCCTATCTCCATAACAGGTCCAGTCCTATGCCTTTCTCCCCATAAACCTCCCTCCTTTAGAGAAAGCATTTGGGGGTTTGACCAGACACTTGATGCTTGTGTCCCCAAGCTGCTTATCATTCCTGAGCTTCCTGTTCTTCCACCTTGGGGGAACACACCTCCTTTTAGTAGAGTCCTTAGGAAAGTTAAGATATAGGACAGCTGTAAAACGCTTGACTAGCATCTGGCAGGCACAGGCAACCTCTGCTGGTGCAAGTGCTTGGTTGAGAGGCTAGCTTGTAATGAACCAGCTGAGTAATGCTATGCCACCCTCTGTGCCTCAGTTTTCTTGTGTGCAAAATCGAGGTGAGCATCAAAGGATAGGAGTGTAAGACCTGGGCTCGGTCTAAGGCAGGCGCTCTCTGGATGATTTCACTTTCATGAGTAAAGAATTATAGACTCAGGACTAAAAGAAAGATTTCCCTTTAGAGTGTATTCAGGTAGTAAGTGTGGGGGGTTGGGATGTTGTACCTTGTTCCCTGCTCTATCTCACTACTACTGTCGCTTTAGCTGTGTAACAAAACTTATATACAAGTCACAGGAACTGAGTGTCTTTAGTGTACGATATATGTCACTGGATTTTTAAAAAAATTACTCAGTGAACATGTAAATGAATGAAAGGACTAAAGTGTTTAACATTGAAGGACCACTTTTGGTGAACGAGGTATTTAGCACCGTGATGAAGTATGTACTCTGTATATATGTACTTATATATGTACTTAGTTTGATCCCTAGCACTGTGAAGGAACAACAATAACAATAAAAATAACAAACTAATAATTAAAAATCCTACAAGTGATGTGGGATTCCCCTCTGTATGCTGTGAATACCTTTGGTTAATAAAGGACTGTCTTGGGCCCGTGCAGGGCAGTAGAGGTAGGTGGGGAAAACTAAACTGAATGCTGGGAGAAAGAAGGCGGAGTAGTTGTCAGAGAGGAAAGACAAAAGCTGCCAGCTGGAACCCTGCCAGTAGGCCACGAGCCTCATGGTAAAATATAAAATAATGGAAATGGGTTAAATTAAGCTGTAAGAGCTAGCCAATAGGAAGTTAGAAATAATAGGCCAAGCAGTGATTTAATTAATACAATTTCTGTGTGGTTATTTTGGCGCTGAGCATCTGGGAACAAACAAGCAGCCTCCTACAACATACAAAGAATTCAGGGGAAAAAAAACACCACAAAAGGGAACAACCCAAGGGAGGTTCACAAGCTCTTTATGATGCCCCATAAAGTGATGGAAAGTGGAAAGCTTGCCACAGCACCAAGAATTCTTCAGAGCAGCCAGCTCATGGTTGTAAGGCACAGGCAGCATGCCTCTCCTCTGCCTAGCCTCACAGAGACAGTTGGGCTAGGGGAGTCTTCTAAGGGTGCCCCTGTTCAGAAATGCAGGCCTGCTCTAAGGATCAGGCAAGTAGAGCTTTGGGGAGAGTCACCTCAGGCTCTCTGCAGGCACAGGCCTGCCAGGGAGTGTTAACCCTTTGCCTCACAGACATTCTGTGTGTTTAACTTGTGTTGTACTCTGCTTGAGGAAGCCATTACCAGACTGTTTGCAAAGGCTTTGGACTCTTAGCTACTTACTTTCATTTCAAATTAGAAAAAAATATTTCATTTTATTATTATCTTATGCATATGCATGTTTTTCCTGCATATATGTCTCAGCACTTGCATTGTGGTGCCCTCAAAGGCCAGAAGAGGATATGAGGGTCTCCTGTTACTAGGTTAGACTATTGTGAGCCACCATATGGGTATTGGGAACCAAACCAAGTCCTCTGGAAGAGCAGCATCACTTGAGCCACCACACCAGCCCTTTTCTGTTGTCCAAGGTTTTCTGTCCTGCCCTATCCTACAGATGTTAAATCCCAAAGAATCACACAGAGGTCTACATCAATTATAAACTGATTGGCCCAGTATCTCAGGCTCTTCTTAGTAACTAATTTTTATAACTTATATTAGCCCATAATTCTTATCTGTGTTGGACATGTGTCTTGGTACCTTTTCGGCAAGGCAGTCACATCTTGCTCGCTCTGTGTCTGGGTGACAACTGCAGACTGCCTCTTCCCAGATTCTCCTGTTCTCATTGCCCTGCCTCTACTTCCTGCCTGGCTACTGGCCAATCAGCATTTTATTAAACAAGAACAAGAAACAAATCTTTGCAGGGTAAAACCATTGTCCCACAACACTTCGCCCCCTTATTTTTTTTTTTTCAAAATAAGAACTCCAAATCGAATTTCTCTTGTTTAGCTTTCTTCCTGACCATTATCCATACAACTTGTAACCAACACTCTAAACAAAGATAAATATCCATAATCTATATTTTGAGAATGTGGGCGTAGTTTTCTAGGCTACTTCCTGCTGATTGGGGGTGCTGATAATCTTACAGGGACCTAAAGAAAATTTAGAATTATGGTCAAGTCCTGAATGGAATATTCTGTAAGGCTCGTTGTTGGCGAAGGTTTTCTGTCCCGCCAGGTCCTGCAGTCATTCAGTCCCAAAAAAATCACACAGAGGTCTGCATTAATTATAAAACTGATTAGCCAATTAGCTCAGGCTTCTTATTAACTCTTATGACTTATATTAGCCCATTATTCTTGTCTATGTTAGCCACGTGGCTTAGTACTCTTTTTCAGCTAGGCAGTCACATCTTGTGTCCTCTGTGTTTGGGTCATGCCTGCAGACTGAAACTTTCCTCTCCCCATAATTCTCATTGCCCTGCCTATACTTCCTGCCTGGATACTGGCCAGTCAGCGTTTATTAAACAAGCACAAAAAAACAAATCTTCCCAGGGTAAAACCATTGTTCCACAGCACTTCTCATTTCAAATTTTAATCTCCCTGTTTGCTGACATGTGACATGTTACCACTGCCAACTTAGTTCTTTTTGTCCTTGTAATAGGCACACAAACCAAAGACACCCCTGTCCTGAGGTCCTGAGACATACAAATAGTTTTTTTCTTTTTTTGTTTTTGTCTTTTAGAGCATAGCTAAAGGGTTTTGCTGGCATGGATAAGGTTATGGGGTTAATTAAAACTGAGAGACTTGGGGCTGGAGAGGTGACTCAGAGCTTAATAACACTGACCCCTTTTGGGTATATACCCAAAGGATCAAACTACAAGGGCATGCGTTCAACTCTGTTCATAACAGCATTATTTGTAATAGCTGAAATCTGGAAACAACCTAGATGCCCCTCAGTCGAAGAATGGATAAAGAAAATGAGGTTCAGGCCGGAGAGATGGCTCAGTTACAAAGCACTGACTGCTCTTCCAGAGGACCAGGGTTCAATTCCTAGCACCCACATGGCAGCTCACAACTTCCTGAAGATCCAGTTGCAGGGGCTCTAATACCTTCACACCAATGCACATAAAATAAAGTTAAATAAATCATTAAAAAATGTTTTAAAAAAAAGAAAATTGAGGTTCATTTACACAATGGAGTACTACTCGGCAGAAAAAAAAATAATGACATCTTGAAATTTTCAGGCAAACGGATGGATCTAGAAAAAAACATATTGAGTGAGGTAAGCCAGACCCAGAAAGACAAATATAATATATGCTCACACATAAGTAGCTTTTAGACATAAAGCAAAGAAAAACCAGCCTACAATTCACAATCCTAGAGAACCTAGACAACAAAGAGGACCCTAAGAGAGACATACAAGAAGCAAAAAAAGACAAGATCTCCTGAATAAATTGGGAGTGTGAGGGTCATTGGAAAGTAGAAATGGAGAGGGGAGGAAAGGAGGAGATCAGAGAAAATGTATAGCACAATAAAAACAATAAAAAAAAAAAGAGAAAAAGAACACCGACTGTTTCTTCCAGAGTTCAATTCCCAGCATCCACATGGTGGCTCACAACCACCCTCTTCTGGCCTGCAGGGACACAACAATCAGAATACTGTATACATACTAAATAAATTTTTTAAAAAACTGAGAGACTGCCCTAGACTATGTAGGAGGGACCAATCTAATTGCCAAGCCAAGCATTTTCTCATGCAGAAGGCTATAGACGGCCTTGGGCGGCAGAGAGATTCCTAGCATGGGAAACATTAGTCTCGACATTACTGGTTGTTAGATAGAGGGGTCTGGACACCAGAGATGAGTTCTGAGATGGTGGTCCCCATCTGACAGCCATAAAGGAGAGGAACCTCAGTCCTAACTCTGCAGAGACCTGTCAACAACCTGAGTGAGCTTGCAAGGCCAGCTGGGTACTGACCCTCTTGCTTTCTGCCTTGAAATAGACCCTGAGTGGGGAAACTGGCTAAGCCAATCAGGGCCTGAGGTACCAAGTGCTGTGAAATACTGAGTGAATACACACTGAATAGGGTATGCCAGCAAAGAACATTTAACATTTCCAATAACTATAAGCTATCTCTGCCATTGTGGAATGATACCTCTGTCCAAGGCATGGAAGTTCCTCATAGAGTCTCAGCACCTGTGATTACTATATGAAACCTGTACAATATTAATTGGTTCCTTTTAGATTCTGCCATGGAATAGGGAGGAACTCGGGTGGCCCCACACCTCCTTGAGGATAAAGACTAAGTTAGCAATCCCTAGGAGGAGGGGGTTCTCAGGCCACGCCCCTTGAGAATGTAAAAGCAGTTTAAGGTTGTTGTGGATGAGGAACTCAAAAGACCCATCATTCCCTAGGATTTATAGGCACTTAACAGTTAGTAGGAGAGATTTCTTTCTCTCAACAGTATAATCACTCAGAAATTGCCAATTCCTCTGTAAGTAGCCCCAAAAAAACTATTGGTTCGCCAAGTTGTGCTTGGATGGAGTGGTTTGTTTCAGTCTTTGTGGGGCAGGCAATCGTTTGTTCTCTCCAGAAAATGTTCCCATAACTGCTGTACCCTTGGCAGTCCCTCCAAACAACCCAGGATACAAACAGATGACACCCAGGCTCTCGGTAGGTTTTGCTTTGGACTTATCATCCATGGCAGAATCCAGCGACCTCAGTGGATCAATGGAGAAACTTCCAAATAAAGAACTAGACACTGGGTCTTGCTGTTGGCTGAATGAGATGAGACGCAGGGGCCGCTGACCTGGGTTTTATGCTCTGATGGCTACAGACAGCTGTTCTTAGAGGGCAGCGCACACGAGTGGCACATGAGTGACTGTTGTAGAGGTAAACAGGCTGTCTGTAAGAGTGTGGGTGCAAGAGGACAGGCAAGGGCACTCTGGGCAGACAGAGGCTGTCTCTGTGGGCATGTCGGTGTGAGTGCAAACCTCGGAGTGTGAGTGTGGACATGTGGGTGGCTGGCAGTGGCAAAACATCATTCTTAGGCCCCATTTCCAATCCCACATGGGGATTGCAGTTAGCCAACTCCAGTGCTGCTTAAAGGAAGGACCCCCCCCCACACACACACATACATATACCCAGGGTCCTGGAAGTGGAACTCTATATATGAAAGTGAACTCTATTATGAAACATTAGGAATGTTTTATCTATGAAATGATCAAGGCCTGTTTGGAGGGAAATTACTTTCAACTTGGCTCTCTCTAGCTTTGTGAACCCTGAAGACATTTTCTTACCTTTTGCTTTGTTCCTAGTTCGGGAATGGCCCAAAGCCAAGTGCCCTTGGTTAAAAGATAGATGTGGGAGAAGCCCATTTCAAGTAAAGAATCCTGCCCAGAGGACATGATCTAGGACAGAATCCTGGGATCAGAGATTGGAAGTCTTTGACAATTTCGGATTAAACCGGAGGAAGGATTACCTAATGATTAATGACTCTATAAGTAATTATTGATTGAGTGGCTGGCCTGTGCCAGGTGCTAGGCTAGCCCTAAGGCTACTCACTGCACTTCGCAAAGGTAGAGCTAAGAAGCAGCTTGCAAACCCCCAGTCAGTTATTGCTCCTTCCTGAACTCACTGTTCTTTCCTCGGGAGCCCTCGGCCAGGTATCACCCTCAGGCACACACACACTTCGGCCAACAATCCACTCCCAGCTCCCACCCTTAGTTATCCCTCCTCTAGGTTAAGCAAGCAGGAGGAGTGTATTCTACAGAATCCCATTTGGAAAAGGGATCGCCTTGGGACAGTGTCTTCTGGCTATTTCTCCCAAAGTGCTGGTGGTTTAAGAGTGCGTGGAACAAAGGTCTTAGCAGTTTTTTCTTTTGAGTAGTCTAGGTAGACCAGAACTCTAGATTCCTCTATCTTCACTAGCTCCCAACTGCCTTCTGGTCGAAGGACAGGCTTTCTCCTCTTATTGCACCCAGGCTTCAGCAAGTAACCTACCCTGTCCTGCACCAGCACTGTGCGCCTTCTGGGGGCTGGATACATGACTCTGCGGTTAAGAGAACTTGCTGTTCTTCTGGAGGACCTGTGTTTGGTTCCTTGTACCTTCATGGCAGCTGACAGCCATCCATAATTCTAGTTCCAGGAGATCTGAAACCCTCTTCTGGCCTTCTTGGACACTGCACACACATGGTGTACACACAAACATGCACGTACACAAAACACTCAAGTGCAGTAAGCAGAATAAGTAAATCTTAAAAACAAAATAACGTGACTCTTGCCCTGGTCCCTACTTCTGTTTCCTCATTACCTGAGTAAACTCCTCTCATTCTTAGATACAGAAAACTCTCCTACTTCCCCTTGGAGAAGTTTGCATTTTTATTGTTTTGTTTATTTTTGATTTGTTGTTGTTCTGTTTTTAGAGATAGGATTTCTCTGTGTATCCCTGGAACTATCTCTATAGCTCAGCTGGCCTCAAACTCACAGAGACCTGCCTGCTTCTGCTTCCCAAGTGCTTGGGTTGAAGGTGTGCACCACCACTGCCCAGCAAGTTTGCGTTTTCAATCACTGTTTTTTCTATTGCCTATTGCATAATTCATGAGTTTTCCATGGTATGTTACCCTCCCCAAACACACTGGGGTCAGGAACTCTGGGCTGCTATTTCCCTCAGATCCTTCACAGGACCTATAACAATGGAGACCTGGGGCAGATACTACAGAAGCACTTGAGGCTTGAAAGAAGCAAAGTGACGGAACATGGGCAAGGGGCCTAGCACCAATTTAACTTTAAATGTCTTTTCCATAGAAGCCCACCTACCTACTGCTTGTCCTTGAGATATACCTGGCACCCAACACATTCTGTAGTTAGTGACTACGTACCACTGAACTCTGGGCATCACAGGGACCTGTTCCTTAAACCTGATTCTATAGAATCTAGCCATGCCTCACTGCAACACACACACACACACACACACACACACACACACACACACACACACACACGACTCTCCTCTCTCTCTTTCTGGAACAGAGTTAAGCAGTCTGGGCTTTGATTGACAGCTCTTACTTTATGGAACCACACACACACACACACACACACACACACACACACACACACACGACTCTCCTCTCTCTCTGGAATAGAGTTAAGCAGTCTGGGCTTTGATTGACAGCTCTTACTTTATGGAACCTGACTCCTCCATGCTCTGTGTCATACATGTTGTGCTGAACTAAAGGATGAGTTGTGAAATGTCCAACCATCTCTAAAATGTTGTAGAAAGAAGTCAGACCCTTCTTTTGTTCTGGAGATTGATCTGAAACTCGTCAGGGAAATTTGGTTCAGAGATGAAAGCTGTTCTCTGAAGGGGCTCTTCTGCCTTTGCCTCTTCCATCCTTTTAACAGTGGCTCCTCTCTCTCTCTCTCTCTCTCTCTCTCTCTCTCTCTCTCTCTCTCTCTCTCTCTTTCTCACTCTTTTTTTGGGTGGGGTCCAGTCAGGGTTTCTTTGTAGCCCTGGCTGTCCTAGAAATCTCTGTAGACTAGAAAAGAACTCAGAGATCCACCTTCCTCTACTTCCTAAGTGCTGGGGATTTAAGGTGTTTGCCACCACTGCCCCATAATTCTCATTCTTAATAACACCCTTCTTTGGGTTTTAAAGGGAAACCACTCTGTCCCTTTAAGATCTGCTAATGCAGAACTCCATGTATTTTATTGTTTCGGTAATTGTCTCCCTCCTACTTCAAGACCCAGTTATAGTCTTGAGGCTATTACATTGTTTTGGTTTTGTTCTGTTTTCTTTTGTTTTGCTTTTTGAGACAAGGACTCTCTATGATGTTTTGGCTATCACAGGACTCTCTACATAAACCAGTATAGCCTTAAACTGCAGAGATCTGCATGGCTTTGCCTCCAGGGTGCTGGATGTAAAGCCAGTACTCCCTCCTAGGGTTCTCATTGACATGAACTTCAGTGGAGGGAATATTGACAGCTTCCTTTTTGAACTGACTGCCTCTTTGTCATCCTTTTTAACACTGACACGTCAGCCTTTGTCCCCAGTCCCTGTCCTCATGGAAAGCAGGGCTCTGAGCATTTTGTTGGAAGGATGAATTGGGAACAGAGAGATGAGTTGCAATAATTGATCTGAGATACATACAAGAACTCTGATGAGGTCACCTCCATTCTCTACTGTAGACAAAAGCTCAGCTCTGAGACAAGGGACTCCATGAATAAACACAGCTCTGGGCATGAGCAAGTCAGAACAGGACCCTTTTCCTGAGTGCTAAGATCACAGTGGACCCTATTCTGATACTTTCCCATAGTCGTCAGTGATGCTTCTCAAGGGATAGCAGGGGCAGGAAAGCCTGACTGACCCCCCTCTGTGGGTAAGTTCTCTGAGTTTCACCATTTTCATGTCTTTCCACCCTTCTGGCAGTGTGTACCTTCTTTCCTACAGGAGCAATCTCTAGTGCAGTGTAGCTGAGGCGTCTAGAAGAACTCGTTAGTGCCATAAGAGCAGTCCCTGTTTTCAAAAGAATGAAAGCCAGCATCTGGGGAAGAAGCTAAAATTTAAGAGCTGTCCTCTCATGTGGGTGGAGACATATGCAAGGTGGATATAAAGTCACCTCAGCCCAGTCAGGCTCTCAAAGGCCATAAAGTACCACAAGCCAATTGCTAGGAGAATCGGTCCAGCTTAGAAACTCTAGCTGGAATAAAGTAGAACCCACATGGATCCCAAACATTTCTTTCAACCCCTCCACCATGGGACAGCAGTAACTGTGCATGTCCCCCACTGAGGCTCAGAGAGGCCAGTTAGCTTGGTCAGGATGGAAAAGCTGTCAAGTGATACGATCACCATCCTCAGGAACCTGTCAAGGTCACCCCTCTAAGGACTCCTCCTTTCTGTAGAAGCGACAACTGGAAAGCAGCTGCCAGATGAACATGACCATAAGTGTCCATGCCAGGGCACTTCTGATAGGGTGTTCACCAGAAGAAAGGAAGACCAAGACACACAAGGATTTGAACACTTCAGTCGGGACATCTTGGGTACTATTGCGTGAAGGGCTGTCAAGTTTGGGAAACCAAATGGACACAGGACAATGGCCAGGCTATATATAAAAGAAATGACTCAGGAGCTGGGAACATGGCTCAGTGGGTGAGAACACTTGCTGCTCTTCCAGAGGACCTGGGTGATAAAAGGAGAACATGGCTGTTTCCTGGTGTGGTGGAGAAGTTTGTGTTGTAGGGATGAGGGGTACAGCCAGAGGCATCTGGGGGAGTTCAGGACAGGGAGAGACAACAGTACACTGAGCATGGCCAGCAGACTGAACCTGACCATGAGAGTGGAAGGGGGGAGGAAGTGAGAGAGGAAGAGAAGAGAGACACGATGGGCAAGAGCGGACAACTGGCCATGAGCAGAGGACCAAGAGAATCAAGAGAGTGAGAAGAACCAAGACAGCACGTGGTTGAAATGTCTAGATATGTGGAAATGAGAAACTGGGGGGGCGGGGGAAGAGAAGCCCCTGAACTGGCAAAATTTATGGGTGAGAAGTACAGAGAGGAGCCATGGGTACTGACTGAACCTGGCTATCAGGGTGCCCACTGGTATGCTAAGAGGAGCCATGGGTACTGACTGAACCTGGCTATCAGGGTGTCCACTGGTATGCTAAGAGGCACTACAGTTAGCCTTTTGACTCAGGTTTCTTTGGGACCTGACATTGGGTTCAGTTCTCAACACACAACAGGCAGCTTATAACTGCCTATAACTCCATTTCCAGGAAATTCAATGTTCTGTGCCAGCCTGACACGTATGTGCTAGGAACATGCATTATTAATAAATATTTTTTTTCTTTTTGAGACAGAGAGTCACTTTGTACCTCTGGCTGGCCTGGAACTTGCTATATTAACCTGGTTGACTGTGAACTCATAAAGGTTCACCAGCATTTGCTTGTGACTGTTTGGGCTAGAAGTGTGCACCACCAGGCCTGGCCAAAAAAAAAAAAAAAAAAGAAATATATACAAACATTTGTTAGTTTTTTGAGGCAGGGTTTCTCTGTGTAACAACTCTGACTGTTCTGGAACTCCCTTTATAGAACAGGCTAATCTCAGCACTAAGGAGGAAGAAGCAGGAAGATCTCTGGGAGCTCAGGGTCAGCCAAGACTAAAGAACTAGTTCAGGACAGAAGCCTTGTCTCAAAAAACAAATCACACCCGAAAAAAAAATTCAAGAGCCTGCAGCCAGTTGAAAAGCCAGCCCACTGTCTAAGCAGTCCGTTCAGGAAGCCAAGCCATATCTCTACAAAAACTACCCCTGATTTCCAAGATCGATAAACTAGCACCAGCTCTGAACATTTTCCTCTTCACTAGCTTTCCAGACGTGTGCACCATCCTCAGGCCAGGCCCTCTGGGATAACAAGGCTGTACTCGCACCGTGGAGTATCTTCTCAGTAAGACTCCAGTGAGCCGGGACCCCATGAAGGACCAAATGGGAAAACAAAACCAAACAAAAAACCAAGGCAACCTTGTTGCTCTCTGCAGTCACACAGGATGCTCTGTGTTTACGTAGCCTACCTCCATCTTCCGTTGATCAGGAACAGGACACACCTGAGCCACCCTCATCTCTTCCACTAGCTTGCCTGCTTTAAACCTTTACCCAAAGCCAGGGACAGTGTGTGGTCCTGTCTGTTGGAGCAAGCTGAGAACAAGGAGCCTGTGTTCCACTCATTTGAGTTAAACTAAATGAATTCTCATACATCCTACTGGTCTAATTCCTGGGTGACTGGATCAGTTGCCTTATCTGTGAACTAGATTCGTAATTCTGAGTATAAACCTTTTAGGATAAAAATGCCTTGGAATGTGGGGGAACCATCTGATACTTCCCCACTGTCTAGGACCCTCTCACCTCAGTTCAGCTGCCATATAAACTCACTTCGCTTACTCTGAACATACCCGGAGTCTGGTTCCTTCCCGTTTTATTCCAGTGAGGACCTTGATATCCAGGCACAGAGAAACAAGTGAGCATGGAAGTCTCCCAGCCAGAAAAGGCCTACCACAGCTTGTGCCATGGGCTCGGCCCTCCATGTCATTTCTTTCTTCTGGTTTCAGGATTGTGAGCAGGACCCTACCTCTCTGAGTTTCCCTTCTTTAGGGAGGCAGCTTCTCCTTCCCTGGAATGACTCCCACCTAACACTGCCCTCCTCTTCATCACCAGACAGGAGCCAAGGGATGGCAGATGTCAGTGTGGAGGCCAGTGTGATCCCAGTCTCCACAGCTTTCCAGTATCAACTTGGTCCTCAGAGCCACCCTTCTTAGCCTGTCTACTGAGCAGTCACAGAGAAGTCAACTAATGTAGCCAAGGAAAAGGGGGATTAAAATTCAGACCTGAGGTAGAAAACTTGCCTAGCATACTGAAGGCCCTAGGTCCAGGTCTCAGCACTGAAAAAAATAAAACCAAAGTGACACACACACACACACTCACACGCCAAGTCCAGCTCTTTTCCTTCTCACTGTACCTTTCTGGAATGTTTTCAAAGGAATATGCTAATTGAGTCTTTGGGTTCTCCATAGTTGAAAGATTCATTTGCATTTCAGAGGAATATGCTAATTGACTCTTTGGGTCCTCCATAGTTGAAAGGTTCATTTGCATTTCAGAGGAATGAGGGTTCAGAGGATTCTTGCTAATCTATTCTTCATCCATTTTGGTCTCACAAACATGTAGGATTCCCAGACAATGAGATATATAGGGAATCCCTAAAAGCTTCTTGGCCAGAAGTGCCATGATCAAGGAAGAGACAAGAATGAAACTCTGATCAGCTCAACTTAGTCCATAACTGGCTCAAACTTCTAGAGTCTGACACTAGATAATTATTTTAGCCATATTTAAGCACAGAACAATTTTGAAAAAAAATTAATTTCTGATGACAGTTAACTCAGCCTAGGACATGTATACATTGAAACTCTACAAAGTACACATGGCTTTTTCCATAAAGATGGGTACTGTTAACTGAGAAGCAATGCTCACGATTTAAGGCCTAGAGAGAGGGACTAGGGTAAACATAATACCTGCGGGAGTCAGGATTGGCCTGGCCCTAAGATAACACGGAAATCACTTAGGCTGTTGTAAAACACAACTGACATCTCTCATAAGGATGGGTTTAATGGATTTAGAAGCAAGGCTTAAGATTTAGGGGAAAGGGTTATGAGATAAATAAAAAATAATTTCTGGGGGATGTGGGTGAAGCCTGGATCAAAGGTTATATAACTACAGCCTTGCCCAGCATTCTGGGAGGAAGACAGGTAAACATCTCCTTTCTCTGAAGAGACAAATCTGCATGTTTAACTTTCCCTGGCTTCTCCAGTACTTATCTGTGCACTTGGACTTTTGTCCTCTACAGAGATACACCTTGCTTTGGCACAGAGCAGATGTATCCCTAGACTATGCATGTGACAACAGAGTGGCCTGTCTCAGTCCAGGACCTCTGGGGTTATAAACCTGCATGTGCACCATGGAGAATCTTATCAGCAAGATTCCAGTGATACAGGACCCTATGAAGTCCCCTCCAGGAAGAGACTCTGCTTGTATTAGAGCTTCACCTGAGTTATACTTAAGGCCTCCATGTCCCCAGATCCAGAAAGTGTCTCCGTGGCCTTGGCTGTGCTAGGAGGCTAGGGAGGGTTCTGCCTGCTGTTGGAAATCCAGGCTGGGCTGTCATACAGAACAAGCTTTCAGCTTCTCTACAGCCGCCTATTTTCCTCTCATCACTGTGAAGCCAGGCTTTTCTTTATTGTTATTTTTATTATTGTTTTAGATAAGGTCTCATGCAGCTCAGACTGTCCTCAAACTCCCGATCCTTCTGCCACTACTTCCTTAGTGCTGGAATCAGTGACATGTCACCATACCACCATACCCAGTGGAACCTCTTTATTGGCTATTCCCTTCAGTGACTTTTCTTCCTGCTTGCTTACACTTTATGGACATTCCCTAATTGTCAGCTTAATGAATGAATTAAGGGCAAAGACAGCAGGAAATGATGGGGAAAGACACTGCCTCACCTCTACTGTCACAACATTGTCCATGTTCCCTGCCTTAAGATCTCTGTCCATTCCAAAACATCAGAGGTGTGTGTACTGTTAGTTTACAGACCCAAGACTCCCTCCTCCCTCTTGTGAGCAATAAACCTTCCAGAACCTCCAAAGCCTTTGTAGTCCCCTGCTAGCAGCATCTGTTAGTCACCCTTCCCTCATCTAACCTGTGTCTCAAATATTGAGGGAACCTTGCCTTTCCTGCGTCATTGGGTCATGAATATCTATGTCACTAGACAATACAATGTTTAGAAATGCCTGGATTTAAAATCTGTTTCCAAAATAATTTTATTACATTTATGTACTTATGTGTATATATACATGGGTGGGCATACCTGTACCATGGCATGTGGGAGCCTGAGGACAACTTGCAGGAGTTGGTTCTCTCTTCCCACCATGTCCAACCCAGGGATCAAACTCAGGTTGCCAAGCTTGGCAGCCAGTGTCTTTATACACTGAGTCACTTTATCAACTCATGGTTTTGAAATTTCTACGCCTGGTGTAGGAGGTCCTTCTGTTTATGTGTTGCTTTCATTGGTTGAATAAAGAAACTGCCTTGTCCTTTTGATAGGGCAGAATTTAGATAGGCAGAGTAGACAGAACTAAATTCTGGGAAGAAGGGCAGAGTGGCAGACACCATAGATCTCTCCTGCCTGAGACGGACGCTGGTTAGAATCTTGCCGGTAAGCCACAGTCACCTGGTGACAGACAGATTTAATAGAAATGGGTTAAATTAAGATGAAAGAATTAGCCAATAAGAAGTTAGAGCTAATGGGCCAGGCAGTATTTAAATGAATACAGTTTCTGTGTGATTATTTCTGCTGTAAGCTAGCCAGGCGGTCAGCATGGAACAGAAGGGCCCCCTCCTCGTGCAACATACATCTGTACTTTTTATTCTATAGTTAGATTGTGTGTGTGCGCGCATGTGTGCGTACGTGCGTGTGTATGTGTGTGTGTGTGTGATGCTTTTCTTCTTAGTAGTCTAGAGGATTGTTTGCTAGGCAAACATTTTATCATTTTTAAAATCTTTCCTCTCTACCCTCATGGTTTATTTGAAACAGGTTCTCATGAAGCTCAAGCCAGCCTCACATTCCTGATTTTCCAGCTTCCAACTCTTGAGTCCTGTGATTACAGGTGAGCAACCTCATCTGGGCAGCTTTTCACTAAGCTTAAGACAGAATCTCACTAAGTAGCTTAGGCTGGCTGTGAGCTTGTTGTGGTTCTACACACACACATACACACACACACACACACACACACACACACACACACACACACACACTCCTCCACCCCAGGTAAGTGAGAATACACGACTGCACAACAGGTCAGAGGAGAACTACTTTTAGAGCCAAATTTTTCTGTTCCACCCTTGCCATCCTTCTTTTCCGGTCCTTAACTGATTTTCTAAGCCTGGCTTTTCTTTCTGACCTCTGCCAAGGAGTCTCCATCTACCACCTCTCTGCCACACAGGCACTGCAGTAGAGACTTAGGCAGGATGGCCACACATCCAGTCCAGTTCTACATTTATGTGGAACTGCAAGGAAATCTGAAATCCTTGCCACCAAGAGAATCCAAGAATTCCAGCTACTGAAACAAGACTGAACTCGTCTTATCCATGAGAGACACTCTTAATCAAACCCATGTTGCCTAAGCTTCACCTGAAACCATTGCAGAACATGAACCAAAATATAACAATGACAAAAATAATTTTAATAAAAGTAGGAGTTCCAGAATATGGATATCTATTTTGAGCCTATTCTTGTTTTGTTAACTTTATTTATTTATTTATTTTTAAATATTTATTTATTATGTATACAATATTCTGTCTGCGTGCATGCCTGAAGAGGGCACCAGACCTTATCACAGATGGTTGTGAGCCACCATGTGGTTGCTGGGAATTGAACTCAAAACCTCTGGAAGAGCAGGCAATGCTCTTAACTGTTGAGCCATCTCTCCAGCCCCTGTTAACTTTATTTTTAATGGTGTTTTGATTGCATATGAGGGTGTCAGATCCCCTGGAACTGGAGTTACAGACATGTGTGATCTGCCACGAGGGTGCTGGGAATTGAACCTGGTTCCTTTGGAAGCACAATCAGTGATCTTAATCGCTGAGCCATCTCTCCAGCCCCTTGAGCCTATTCTTGTATTCAGCTTCTTATTTATTCTTCTTGGCAGCATTATAATGCTGGTATTTTATTATTTTTTACAAATGAGGAAACAGGTTCAAAAAGCTCTGAGAAGTACTCCCCAGAGCCATAAAACTGCTAAGTATGAGAAGTAGAAATCTCTGGTCTGGTCAGATCTGCTTATCTTCCCATAGCTCCACTCCATTTCTCCCATGATCCACCTTTCTGCCTGTTCCTCTCTGCTCACTGGGCTGTCTCTGTAACCCTTTATTTGCAGTATTTTATAACAGATGGTCAGTGATGACCCATGATGTGCAGATGCCATGGTTCCACCCTTCCTCTCTGCCCAGGTAAATGTGGGTGAGGTGATGGAAGGAAATCTGTCTGTTGTGTTAAACAGTTTTGGGGTCTAGGGTAGTAACTGAGTTGGGTTATCTCCTTTGCAACAAAGCACAAGAATTCCACTTCCTCTTTTCTCCCCAATACTAGTATTCTTTGTGCTTTTGGTGTGTTTTTGAGACAGTGTCTCTCTGGGAAGCTGAGTCTAAACTTCAACTTGAGATTCTCTTGCCTTAACCTCCCAAGTGCAAAGATTACAGGCTCCCCATAGTAGCCGTGTTATTTAGAGTGAGGAGGTGTACTCCTTAAAATTCAGTCTCCACTGAGCCTCGACCCTGTGTGTCAGACGTTTATGGGGTAAATGTAAGAGTGAATGAAGCAACAGCTGAACTGGCTTTGTTCCCAGGGTTCATTCAATGAAGAAACAGTTTCTGAAAGGTTAGCATCTTGTCAAAAGTCATGTTTTTGAATTTGGCAGGGAGGTGCTTTTACTCCCAGAACTTGGGAGGCAGAAGCAGTCAGAGCTCTAAATTTTAGCCCAGCCTGATCTACAGAGCAAGTTCCAGGACAGCCAGGGATACAGAGAAACCTTGTTTAAACAAGCAAATGAACAAACAAATAGAAACAACTTGAGCTTGAACTGTCAGATTCCAAAGTTGCTACCCTTGGGGTTTTTCTCCGAACCTCAGGGGATTTGTTTCCCCTTATCAGATGCTCATCTTCAGCAGGAGCAGGTACTCCCAAGGTTTATAGCACCTCATGCTTCCAGTCATTTCCCTAGCCTGATTCCATTCCCCACATGGCACACAAATCATAAGAATGAGGCCTGTCCGAATGTAAACCCAATGATCCCACCCGTACTAGCCTGACAGGAATGCTGTAGGGAGCCAGGACTGGGCAGGAGCTTGGCCAACTCGTCCCTTGCACTCCCTGTGCTTGGCCATGGAGCAATACTTCCAGGGCAGCTTGCAAACTGAGCCTCCCAGGGTCCCTGTCTCTGGAGGGTTTTTCCTAGATGCCTGCAGGCCAGTGCTGGGTTGAGTCACTTCCTCACCTTGATTCTCCTCTAATACCTTTCCTTTCTCCCCAGCTTAACTTGGGGTGTGGAATGTCTGGGGAAGCACAGTGGGTCAGCTGAGCTGTCTGCTCAGGTCTTAACACTCAGGGCTGGATACAGGGGCGAAAGTAAAGTCAGGTTTGCTCTGCTGACTCTAGAGCTCTCATATTAATTCCCTCATCAGGTTGTTTCTCTGTGAATGGGAATCCAGCTCAAGGCTTTAAAACAAGAGTGGAGGCTGGGGAACAGGGCCTGGTAGAGGATGGAGTAGAGGGTAGAAACAAAGTACATGAGAGTGATGGCAGCTGTGGGCTCCAGAAGCTGCAGGCTCAGGTACCTCTCCTCAGGAAGCTCCCCTCTTTAATCCCTGAAAGAAAAGGACTGATCACAGAAGGCTAAGTTCGAAGTTATGTCATGTGTGACGGTGCTGTGGTTGGAATGCAGTTGCTTAAAAACGCAGACTTCCGAAGGAGGCTGAGAAACCTGAATTTGGCTCCTCCAATCTTTGAGATGACTTTGGATCATGGTGTAGACACTGTTTCCTCACCCATGTCAAAGAGGTGATTCCTGTCACAGGGGTGATTCCTGCCATATGAAATTGGTTTAAGGAGACAACATAGTCAACATGAGAAATGGGCAATAATCACAATTATAAGATCAGTTAATAGTTGCAAACTGTGTAAAATAAATCCAAATGCAAGACAAACCACATAGAATAAACAGTCAAGAAAACCACATAGAATAAAGGTCACCCCTTCCCAGGGCATCTCCACTGCCACGTACATTTTGTCCTTCCTTTCTGAACTCCTCTGGCTTCTTCTAGCAGCTTTTCATCAGGCGGTTGTGGCACTGGTGAAAATAATAAGCTCTCCCGCCTTTCCAAACTGCTCTCTTTGACTCTGCTCCTTCCCCTCCCTCCTTGTATCAGAGGACAGACCACAGGACTCTCCATGTGTTCACCCATCCCCCCACTCCAAACCCCTCCACCTGGTAATGATTTCCTATGGCTTCTCCCAGGTATCTCCATGGGGACATTTCCTGCTCCAATCTCCATGGCAACTTGCAGAGTTGCCATGGTGACACTTAAGTGATTATTTGAAGACCCCCTAAATAAATCACCCATAGTGGTCTATGCTAGAAAAATTTGGCTCTGTTTCTTGTGTTGGGGGCCAGGATTGGGGCCCAGGTTTACAGGCAGAAATGGAGGGAGGAGGAAGTAAGGAGGGTCACAGCCTGTTGTTCTATGAAGAGCCCTCTCTGGCAAAATTGTAATGGGGCCTTTGTGGAAAAGCTCAAGAACAAGAGACCTCTGGCTCATGTAATTCTTGAATAGGGAGAATCTGCAGCAAAGTGGCCACCTGAGCCCAGTTCCTTGTTAGAGGAGGGGCAATGCCATAGGGATCTCAAATGACTTGCCTGAGATTCCAGGCAGGTCTGCTGGCCTCCAGGACCCTCACTCCTTGGAGCTGAATTCACTTTCTTCTTCATATTTTATGTGTTTTAGTTTTGGTGCTAACTATGGGAACAGGATCTTCCAGTGCTCTATCACAGTTATACCTCCAACCTGACGAATCTGACAGTTCTTTGCCTGTTTCTTTTTGAAAATGTCTTTTATCTTTTTACTCTTACAGATTATTTTTCTGTGTATGTGCACATATGGAGGTCAAAAGACAACTTTGTGGGGACTCTTTTATTTTTCACTCCAAGTTTAAGAAAATTCTGGAGAATAAACTGAGATCTCCAGGTTTGGACAGCAAGCCTTTAGTTTCCGAGTCACTTCATAAGCCCCCGACTTGAATTTTTATATTATTTTCCTTTTTTGCGTTTCCTCACTTTATTTTTAATGTTTATTTTATTATTTTATGTATATGGGTGTTTTGCTGGCAGGTAGATTTGTGCATCACCTGTGTTCCTGATGCTCCCGGAAACTGGAAGAGTGTGTTTGAACCTCTGTGTGGTTACTGGGAATTGAACCCTGATCCTATACAATAGCAGCCAGTGCTCTTAAATGCTGAGCAACTCTTAAACCCACTTTTTATTTGTTTGTTTTTGGAGACAGTGTCTTACCATATAGCTCTGGCTGTACTGGAACTCAATCTGTAGTCCAAGCTGGCCTGAAACTCACAGGAATCTACCTGCCTCTGCCTTCTGAGGGCTAGGATTAAAGGCATGGACCACCACATGCTACTTTTGACTTGTAGGTTTAAAGTATTTTCTGTACAGAAGGCCTTGTGCTAGCATTGAGGATGAGCACTGTGCACCAAGTCAAATCTCAACTGTTTCCATCGCCTCGGGGAGACAGACAGGGAGAGAGATGAAGCGCACCTAGCACCTAGCTTAGACGAGGTTCCAGTGCCAGGACGACTGAAAGGATCAGAGCGGCTGCAGCCCACAATGACACCAGTGCTGGGAGGCCTATGCATTGTTACAGCCATGATTATCGTGCTCAAGACAATTCTTGAAAGGGAGGAGGGAGAGGGAGAGTCGAAGCAGAGCAGTGATGGCCAGAAGGAGTTTTGCTAAAGCATGCACACAGACTTCCACCTCTCGATGACTGATCCCCAGGGCATGCAGAATGGGGACTAGGACTTGAGACTTGGACATTCTGGCCTTGACCCTTTACTTTTGGGCCAGTGGGTTTAGTGCCAACTTAAAATTTAATACATCTGCCTTATAGTATTTTAAAGATGGCTGTAGGAGCTGTGTGACAGTGCAGGCTAGCTGGGGAATTTTGCTGTGGCTGATTTTTTTTTTTAACTGTGACTCTGTGTGTGTGTGTGTGTGTGTGGTTGTTTGGGTGTGTGTGTAATATGTGTGTACACGTGTTTGTGTGAGTGAGAGCATGCATGTTGAGGGCCGCGGATGACCTTAAGCGTTGATCCTTACCTTCTACCTAGAGACAGGGTCTCTTTGGATTTTATTTTTATTGTGTATATGGTCAGGTGTATGAATGCGATGACTTGCATGTGGAGATCAGAAATCTTTAAGTTCCAAGAAACAAGTGTTTAGGTCATCAGACGCGTGAAAAGTTTTTTTTTCTTTAAAAAAAAAAGATTTATTTATTTATTTATTATGTATACAGTGTTCTGCTTGCATGTTCACCTGCATGCCAGAAGAGGGCACCAACTCTCATTATAGAAGATTGTGAGCTACCATGCATTTGCTGGGAATTGAAGCCAGTGCTTCTGGGAGAGCAGCCAAGTGCTCTTAACCTCTGAGCCATCACTCCAATCCCGTCTCCAACCCCTTGGCAAGTTCTTTTAGCAGCTGAGCCATCTAAGCTGTTCCTTTTTATTGTCTGTGCCACTGTGTGTGCCTGGAAAACTGGCCCTGGTGTTTCTTTTGGTTCTCTTATCTCAATCCTAGCTCACCATAGGAACATGAGTATTAGAAGGATACAGCAGCTTCCATACTTAGCTTTACACGGATTCTGGGATCCAAATGTTGGTTTCATGCTTGTGTGGAAAGCACTTTACCCAGTGAGCCATTTTCACAGCCTGGTTATTTCTTCTTTCTCCTCCTCTTGTTCCTTTACAGTTATTCAAAATACAGTTTCTCTGTGTTGCCCTTGTTATTCTGTAAATTGCTCTATAGACCAGGCTGACCTCAAACTCACAAAAATCCTCCTGCCTCTGCCTCCTAAGTACTGGGATCAAAGATGTGTACCACCACGGCTCAGCTTTATTTTAAAATATGTTTTTATTTTTATATGCATTGGGATTTCCCTTGCATGTATGTCTATGTGAGGGTGCCAGATATCTAGGAACTGCCTTGTGGGTGCTGGGAATCTAACCTGGGTCCTCTGGAAAAGTAACCAGTGCTCTTGAACACTGAGTCATCTCCCCAGCCCCTGGCTTATTTCTAGTGTCAACCCCAGGTGATGATATACAGCTCAGACTTAACACTTTATCATAGTCCACTCAGCCTAATGTTTGAGCTGAACGAGTCAGCCAGGTCTGTTTGGCTTGGGACAGCCTGAGTAGCATGGGAATATGGTTATTTAAGATTTATTTTTTTTTACGTATATGTAGGGGTATGTTTGTGGGTATACTACATGTGGGAGTAGTTCCAAGCCAGAAGACTGTCAGATCTTATAGAGCAGGTAAGCTACCCAACTCACATGCTAGGACTCAAATTAAGGTCTTCCTGAAGAGCAGCAAATGTTCTAGCTACTCAGCCAGCCAGCAATCTGGTTCTTGAAGTCTTGAACTTCCTGCCTCCACTAGGCTCCTCTTGGGAAGAGAAGCTGAGAAGCCTAGGCCTTAAGCTTTCAAAGAAGGTTGATACTAGAGTCTGTCCACTCCAGGGGCTCTGACTCTTATGACAGAGAATGAATGACCTCCTACTAGACCAGTGGTTTTCCACCTTCCTAATGCTGAGACCCTCTAATACAGTTCCTCATGTCATGATGACCCCCCAACTGAGAACCATTGTACTGGACCTTGGCCTTAGGGTCAGGGTGATTGATACCGGAAATGACTTCTGGTCAGTATAAGGCCCAAGAGGAATTTAGTGGGAACTTCCTTGGCCAGTAGTGAGACTGAATGGCCAGTATTGGGCGTGAGGTATTGAGCTCCTGAATCTGAGCTGCTATCAGAGGTTAGATGTGCACTGGGTTTCAGAACACCGGACAAATGCTACCACCACTCCATTCCCACTCCTCCTCCACCACTAAGTGTCTCAGTTGTATGCTTTCATGCTGACAGCTGTTGAAATGACATTTTGGATCTGTTGTATTATGTAAGATTCATTGGATGTTCCACTAGTTTTCTCTTTACTGTTCTTATTAAATCACCATCATCAATGTCATCATCATTATCATCATCATTAGTTTTTCTTTTGTTTTGAGACAGAATTTCTCTGTGTAGCCCTGCCAGTAAGAGATTCTCTGCCTCCCCACTGTTAGAATTAAAGGCCTGTCCCACTGCATGCAGTTTCTTGAAACATTCTCAATTAGGCACTGAGGAAGCTGAGGAAGAGGGGCCTGGAGTTGAATAGCTAGCTTGGGCTAGAGAATAAGATCATTTCAGCATGGAAGAAAAACATACCTCAGTGTCTGCTCCCAAGATCCATAGTCACACTGAACTTCTTAGCAACATAAACTCAGAGGTTAAGAAATCAATTAGGAGAAGTCTGAAGAATGTAAGTGTTCTAGAAAACATTGCTTTGATATTTTGATATCTTGCTTTTGCTTTCTTTCTTTTGCACATCTAGCTCTTTAATCACTCAACCGTTCTATTTGGCTGGCCTGGAACTCTCTGTGTACACCAGACTGACTTCAAGTTCATAGTGATCTCTTGCTTCTACCTCCCCTGGTATTAAATGCATGCACCTCCATTGCTGGACAGACAATTGTTTCTTGTAGAGGTTTAGAAAACTAGACCACCATGGCCATTATGGAAGTGAACCTGGGCTACACAGCACAAAAAAGCAGGATCAAATCCCTACTTGTCATTTCACTGTCCAGGGAGCAAGGAGGAACAAAATCAATCCATGTAGGCAGGAAAGGGAAGGAGAACAGGCCCATAGAATGTTCTCCAGAGGAAGGGAATGGTGGCCATGGTCATTTCTTCATGGTCCTGGGCCAACCTCACTGGGCAATTCAACATAAAGGCCACATTGTCTCAGACGTTAGCCAGCATCCCTGGATGCTGACTCTGCCTTCCTTGTCCTTTCAGTATGGCAGAGGTAGGTTTATGCCAGCTCTGGGAGCCATGTTCAGTGCCCCAGCTCCAGGGATGCAGCAGTCTATGTTGCTTTCATTAAGCAATTTGCTGCACGCGGCTCTCAAACCCTATATGTGCTTTATACAGGACCTCCCCAAAGAGTCAGAATCATTTGTGCCACCAGCATGAATCAGGAAGCTGTCTCTTTGAGTTTCACAGTTCTTGCTGCTAATGTGGCTACCAAGAAGCTGCACTTGGCTTCTGTTTTTGTGGGTCTAGAAGCCCTCTATTTTAAGCTATTTTAGGTTTTATGTGGATTCAGACCACAGACGGTGGGCCCCATATGTAAGTGGTGACTGCACTTCAGTTTCCTGGCCACACAGACTTTAATAATCACACAAAACTATATTAATTATGTATTAATTAAAACACTGTTTGTCCAATGTCATAGGTGTATTCTTAGCTAGCTTTCATATCTTAAATCAACCCATTTCTATCAATCTTTGTATCACCACGAGGCTGTGGCCTACTGGTAAGATTCTGGCATCTTTCTTCTATCTTCCAATCCCTTACATCATCATGTACATTAACTCTTCCCAAGAAAGTGTGTATGCAACACTTAACAAGCACACATGTCTTGCAACCACCTCTGTGTACATAGTGAGGGTGGCTTTTCCCACTTTACACACAAGGAAGCTAGAACTCAAAAGTGAATAACCAATACCAGGCCACAATGGGAGGGGAAAAGAAGAAGACACAATCATAAAAATACATAATACCATGAAAATTTCATCCATAGTCCCTCACTAAGGATATGATAGACATTTATAGAAGCAAAGATATCCAGGCACTGCAGAATACAGTTTTAATCACATTATTCAGGCAGAATGTGCTTATAAACACATTCAAAATGCATAAATAGTAATTTTTAAAAAATATTTAAGATTTGGATGTGAAAGTTTTGCCTACACGTCTATATGTATACCATGTGTATACCTAAAACCTGCAGAGACTATTGATCCAATAGAGTTGGAGTTACAGATGGTTGTGAGCCATCACGTAGATTTTGAGAAACCAAACCCAGGTTCTCTGCAAGAGCCATGAGCATTCTTGGTCACAGAACTTTAACAGTTCTGTTCTTAGATGACATGTATTTCACAAATTTTGTAATTTTCTGCTTTAAAAATATGCATAGAAGTTTATAGATTAAATATAAAATCATTTTTTTCTGTAGAAACAAAAATGAACAATATTAATTTAAAAAGAAAAGATGAACAAAAACACAGGATTCTTTAATTTATTACTGATTACTAATAATCTGGAAATTTTATGGCATTGAAAACATTAAAAGTGTTCTATTGAGAGACGGGGATGTTGGCACACACCTGTAATCCAAGCACTGGGGAGGGTAAAGCAAGAGGATGACTGAGTTCAAGTTCAGCCTGGAATAAACACCAAGACTCCCAAGAAAGCAAAATTTACAACTCTAAACTTGTTTCATGAAGAAACAAGAAGCAGGTAGTCATGACTACAGGTGAAACTGTGAAGGACAGATGCTTTCCACAGACAACTTGGCACTACCTACCAACAGCAGCTGATGCAAATCCCTTTGTGCTAGCAATTCTGTTTCTGTGTGAGGACGTAAACAAATACACAGATATGTGTGTATAGGACATCTCTACAGCAATGTCAGCAAGTAGCAGAAAGTAAGAAGGGAGCAACAATGAGAAAGGAAGGGCAGAGAAATGCACCATAAATATTCAAAACAGATAATTAGTGACCTAAGGATAAATCTAAGTCCAACTAATAAAATAGCATAGAGCCATTAAGTTAATTATACTAAGAGGTTAATCGTATATAAACCCATGTTTATGAAATATTTTATAATCTGTTTTCTCCAAGTATATAATGCCACATATGATTTACATACAGGTACATAAGTATACATGCAACCACCCTCTACAAATTTTCAAGTTTGGAAAGAGAAACAACAAATTTCACTAAAAATTTTCTCTTAATAATGTCAAGTATTCCTAAGTGTTACTTCTTTGCATTATATCCTCTCCTGAAATTTTAGATGAACTTCTCATTATGAGAGTGATGGAAACCCAGTATCTTTCATGATGCAGAAGAACTATCTGATGACCCTAGCTTAATAGATCATAAAATAGAAAATGACGCATAACAATAAGTCAACTGACAAAGTCAAAGTTACATAAGGCTCTGCCAGAGTCATAGCTCACAGTGGATATCCTTTTCAGTTAAGTATTTCCATTTCTCTTAGACTGAAGCATACAGAAGTGTTTGGGTTTGAAAGCCAGATCCTCATTAGTTTAAGTCCTAATGTTGAGCAAATGATCTAGCCTCTCTGAGCCTCATACTCCACAGCCAGAAAATATGGTAAGCAGTCTCGACCTCTTATAATTGTGAACATTCAAACTCATCTATGCAGTCAGATCCTCTTACAGTTGTGAACATATAAACTTGTCTATGCAGTCCTGACCTCTGCATTCAAACTCATCTTGCAGAACAGCTCCACATCTCTCACTGTACTTGGGGGTATTCACTAGCACCAAAGCTACATCTTTATCAATAGCCTCTCCTGGTCTCTTGAGGGACTTTGATTCGGCTGCATAGTGCCAAGTCTCAGCTTCTCACCACGGGCCTCTCAATACTGCAGCCTACATGTTGCTAAAAGCAGTCCTACTTGCGAGACTCTTGCTATTATCAAGCTTGGTCACTCTGGACCACAGGTTCTGCATGCTGACCCTGAAGAAATCTTCACAGGTGATTTCACCTCTTCTAGCTTGTGTCAAGATGACAAAAGAAAGAAAAAACAAACAAACAAAAAACACTAACAAGCACTCCTGGTCTCTTCTCCCTCAAAATATCCTACTGTACCATATCATCCTGCTTACTGACATTGAAATCGTGGATCCTGAAACCACATATATGGAACCAGGTGCTGTATAAATAAAGCTTTACAAATATGCATGATTCAACTGCTGAAAAATACAACACCAATAATGAACCAAAGATTTAGATAAGCAGATCAGCCATGTTCATGACTCAATAACACAAAGACAACAGTTACCCCTAAGTATTTTCAGATTCAACCCAGGGTTAATCAGAAGAGTTAGAATAGTTGCTGACTAAAATTATATAGTTAGTCCAATGGCAGAGCCTTTCTCTAACATGTAAGAGGATCTAGGAATGATCCCAGTGGTTCAAAACCTAAACAAAAATCAGGAAGCATATAGCTCAGTGCTAAGTAGGGTATTAACTATGTATTCTGGTTGAAAGCATGTTCCTTAGCACACTTGAATAATAATACAAATTGATGAAATACAGTTTGATTGGTAGAATACAAAAGATGTTGAGTTCAATCGCAGCACCGTATAAACCCAATGCACTCACATACCCTTTTACTCCAGGTACTCAAGAAATAAAAACGGAAAGATCAGAAGTTCAAATCCATTCCCAACTCAGACTTTCAGTCCAATGTACTATATACAAGACCCTTGGAGGAGGGTGGAAGAAAGGGATAAAAACATAAACAACATATTAGAAGATAGCATTTTCAAATAATAATCAACTGCACATATACAGGGTTAGAGTTAGTGTTATGGTTCAATTAGCTGAAGTTTCAGGGTGTACAATTTTGAACAGATATCTCACCAAGGGATGGAAAATAATCACACAAAAAAGATAGCATAAGTTAGCATACAAAAAGTTACATTCTATAAATTCCATTTCTATGACACCCCCAACACACACACACACACACACACACACACACACACACACACACACTTTGACTTGAGACAGGACTTATATAATTAAGGGTATCCTTGTACTCTGTGTAGAAATAGATAATCTCCAATGTGTGATCTTCTAGCATCCACCTCCTCTACCCAACCACAAGAGACATCTACCACCATATACAGGGTTATCTGATAATAAGGATTGAACATAGGCTTTTGTACATACTAGAGACACACAAATTGCCATACATCCCTAGACCTAAATGTTCCTAAAAAGGATCAACTACATAAAAAGCAAACAAACAACGAACAAACAAAAGCCACATGAAGACAGAAAGCAGATTAGTGGTTTCTGTGAATTAGGAATTTAAACGTGGATGACTACAAAAGATACAGCCCAATCTGGAAGGAAAAAGGAATTATTCCAATTTAAGCAGTGGTTAGATGAATATACACATTCGTCAAAATCTATGAGACATTATACACTGAGTCAGCAAATTTGAATAAATGTAAAGGCTATAATTTTAGAGAATGAAAGAAGTGGGAGACTAAGGAGACATAGTGACAATGTACTGAGTGAAGCCTGACTTTCCCTGGATCACATCTGTGTGTGGTGTGTGCATTATGATGCAGGCCGTGTGCTAGTGCGTGTACCTAGGGAGGACAGTGGGTGTCAGCTGTCTTCCTCCTATCACTCTCCTCCTTAGTCCTTGAGACAGTCACTCAGAGAACATGGAGCTCACAGACTGGCTAGACCAGCTGGCTAGGAGCCTCAGGGATCCTCCTGTCTCCACCTTCCAGCCCTCAGATTACAGACACATGGTGTCATGCCTGGTCCTCAAGCTTAACACATTAACATTTTACCCACTGACCCATTACCCGGCCCCTCCATAGATTTTCGAATGAATGCTAAAAGAACATGAAATATATGCTGAAAAATAAAGTATTGTTCACATAGATGTGAATAACTGGGTCTTGTTAGGTATGATTAAGCCTCAACACATTACTTGTGTAGCAGTGTTGAGCTCCAAAGCGGCCATAGGCAATATGGGTGTGGGTGCATCTCACTAAAACCTTATTTACAAAAACAGGCAGCAGGCCAGAGAAGATAGCACTACAGTATCAAAAATACGGAGTACCCTAGGGGTTGCCTATGGTAGAGTAGGCAACGGATGAGCACTAAATAGACTAGCCTAGAAGGTGGCAGGCATATCAGTCCTGAAAATGGTAGAAATGTTGTTTTCAGCCTGTTGAGTTACAGACAAGTACGCTTTATCATGACTCACTAAACCTTATATTCTTACAATGAGTGTATTTATTGCATTCTGTATACCTCAACAAACTTGTTTTTAAAATAAAGTTGAAATTTTCATATGACAGCATCAATGATATGGAAAAGCCTGATCTCTGAGTCATAATAATCAACTCAACATCACATTAAGGCCTACTAGCTGGCTACGTGACCACTACTAAGTTACTTTAGGAATGGTGGCACATGCCTTTAATCCCAGCACTTGGGAGGCAGAGGCAGGCGGATCTTTGAGAGTTCGAGGCCAGCCTGGTCTACAAGAGCTAGTTCCAGGACAGGCACCAAAGCTACAAAGAAATCCTGTCTTGAAAAACCAAAAAAAAAAATTGGTTAATAATAATTTCATTCTCAGGATTCTTTGTTGGTCCCCACCCATAGGAGGGAGGGGTTGAGAATGAAATGATGAAAGTAGGTAAAATAAAGGGCACCTAGCACGGAAGAAAACTGAGTGAACTAATTTTAAATGATAAGTATGAAAATGACAGTAAATAGCAGCTACACTGACCTCCTCCGTAGTCTGCTTTAAATATCCAGACACTGCTCACTGTTTACCACTGTTTCACCTGACTTCAAGTCCCAGCTCCAAAGTCAGCGCTGAATCCATAGTGATTTGCATCTAACAAGCATTCTGAACCAAAAGTTACTTTAAAAATACTCCCTGGTAAATATTCAGGGAGAGAAAATGTGAGAAGACCCAAATAGAAAATGAAAACAGGCCAGCTTTCCCAAGCAAGAGAAGGACAGATGTCTTATACTAGTTTAGTTGCTTTCCACGGGGGAAAATAACAGTGAAGCTAATGACAAGCATTCCCTTGAGGGCTAGGGTTTCCATTTTGTCCATACCAGGAGCTGATCAATGAAACTGTACCAGCACACAGTATAGGGCTTTTTGGCCTGTTTCTCACAACAGTAGCATTTAGCTGACAGGATAATAGTGGGGAGTGGGAGTGGAGGTGGGAATAATAAGCAAAGATACAAAGTCTGAGAAAGATAAAGTGCTTGCTCAAGATCAGACAGTGAAAAACGGCAATGTCCTTTACTAGAGATCACAGGAGAGTACCAACTTGGGTTTCTACAAAACTTGATGCTTAACTTCTAGGAAAGGCTTTCCCTTGTGTTGACACCTCAAGTTAAAAAGGGCAGTTGATTGTAGTGTACCAACCTAATCAATTCCATATCTTTCACAAATAATTCATTATTTATGGTGGCAGGAGCTGATTCTAAGATCAAGAGCAGGCTTATGATCAGCAAATAAAATCCCTACAAGAAGCTTACATCATGGCATAAAGAGTAAATGCCTCCCACCTTCCCCTTTCTTTCACTTACCATCCATATCATACAAATGTCCCAAGATGCAGCTCTGAAAATGTAAAACAAAGCACCCCATTGCCCAATACAGAATTCAATCACAGTGTTTCAGTACTGATCAACCATTCCAGTCTCCCAGCAAAGACTGATAAAAATGATGTCTGATCTATGTACAATGACCTGATCAACAAAAATATGGACTAGAAACTATATACTTGAGGACATGTGCATGAAATAAATGTCTTCCTACTAACAGCTTCCTTCTCTCTCCCACAGTGTAGTAAGCTAGGCAGAACACACAGCACAATGACAATCACTTCCATAAGGATGTTCATCCTTGTCAGTAAAAACTAACAAGGAGGGGTCCCTTTGTTTGTCCTAGCTGCCTGACTAGCTTACACCAGAAATAATCACACAGAAACTGTATTCATTTAAACACTGCCTGGCCCATTAGCTCTAACTTTTTTTTTGAGGTTCATTATTCTCATTTTATTCAAAGATAAAAGGAAAAAACAATACCACAATTCCAATGAACTCAGTAGTTATGTGTGGAGCAGAGGAGAAAACCATGAATAGGAGTGAGAATAATTTAAAAAATCCAGTAATGTGAAAAATCAGAACATTATAAAAACAAATTATTTTCATTTCCCTCAATAGGGACAATTCACACAAAAAGAGGAGGCCAGAAACCATACCACTGTGACAGAGCTAATCATTTTGGGACTAACAGAGGATCCTACACTGTGTATATTCTTTTTTGTGATATTTATGAGTATACATAGTCACGTTAGTAGGAAATATCAGCATCATCACATTGATAAGAATTTCTTCCCAGCTGCATACACCCATGTACCTGTTCCTCAGTCACCTTGCCTTTGTAGACATTGTCTATTCAACCTCAGTCTCTGTTATAATGCTTATGGAACTCCTTGGGCATGGGCTGATCATACCAGTGGATGCCTGTGAAGCCCAGCTCTGTATCACAGTGTCATTTGGGTCAGCTGAGTGCTTCCTATTGGCTGCTACGGCCTATGACCGCTATGTAGCCATCTGTTCACCTCTCCTCTACTCCGTGCTCATGTCCCCAAGAGTCTGTTTTCTACTGTTGGGAGTTTCTTATGTTGGTGGTTGTATGAATGGTTGGACATTTACTGGTTGTTTGTTAAATCTGACCTTCTGTGGACAAAATCAGATAGATCACTTTTTCTGTGACTTCTCCCCTCTGTTGAAACTGTCCTGTTCAGAAGTCTCTGTTATTGGATTCATCCCTTCTATCTTTTCTGGCTCCATTATAGTGGTGACAGTGTTTGTCATAGCCGTTTCCTACATCTACATCCTCATCACCATCCTGAAGATGCGCTCTACTGAGGTGATGTGGGAGTGTCATATATCAATCTGTTGATTTCATTGGTTAAGCAATAAAGAAACTGCTTGGCCCTCATAGGTTAAAACATAGGTGGGAGGAGTAAACAGAACAGAATGCTGGGAGGAAGAGGAAGTGAGCTGAGAGACGCCATGCCCTGCTCCCGGGCAGACACACGCGATGAAGCTCTGACCCAGGATAGACGTAGGCTAGAATCTTCCCGGTAAGACCGGTGCTCACAGATTATTAGAGATGGGTTGATCGGGATATCAGAATTAGCCAGTAAGGGCTGGAGCTAAAGGGCCAAGCAGTGTTTAAATGAATACAGTTTGTGTGTTGTTATTTCGTGCATCTTCCCTGGAGCGGGGAGCATGGCGTCTCTGAGGCGTCTGCTCCCGAGAGGAGAGCTGTCGAGTCTGACCTCACTTCCTCCCAGCGTTCTGTTCTGTTTACTCCTCCCACCTATCTTCTAACCAATGAGGACCAAGCAGTTTCTTTTTATTTAACCAATGACCTTCCTCCATCATAATGTGATCCAGATTTTCAGAGGCGAGATGGGGTGGGAATGGGGGTAGACAGTTTCTCAACTAGAAGAAAACAGGGCTTTCTACATCAATTGTTTCATGCATCCTGAGAGTCCTATTTACCAAAAGCAGCAACTTTCTGGGTCTGAAAGTGTTAGCCTCTGCTCTAGGGCCCCAGCTGGTCTAGAAGAATCTGACAGGATTGGGGGACCAGACCATGGACTGTGTCCCCCTCTTCCACTACTGGACACTGCAGGACTAAAAAGTCATAGATAATTCATGCTGGGGAAGCTGGAATCCCTTCTTCCATGGCTGGGATCCCTAGACTGTCCAGTAACCAGGGTGCGATGTGGGAAGCTATGCAGCCTCTTCTGTGCCTGACCTGTGACCCTCTTCTACAGAGCCTGCCAACCTGGGGAAGCTGTGCCCACTTTCCAACTGTCACCTAATCAGGGCCTGCCAGGCTGAAAAAGTTGTTTCCCCTCTTATATGTCTGGCCTCCCCAGGAAAGGCCCTGTGGTACCATCCCAGAGAAGCTGCATCCCCTACCCCCCACGACTGGCTTTCTGGGGAAGGTATGGAAGAATGGGCACAGCTTTCCTGGGCCAACAGGCCCTGTGGAGGCCAGGTGTGAACTCGGGGCACAGGCCATACTTGGAAGAGGAGACACAGCTACCCATCCTGGCAGCCCAGTCAGATCAGTCCTCAGGAGTCCAGCCATTGAAGAAAAGCTCACATCTTTCCCAGCTTGTCTCCCCAGGGCCTCTCTCACCCTGTGGTAGTCAGTCATTGAAGAACAGGGTGGAGCATCTATGCCATGACCTGGCATTCCATGGTCCTATCCAGCCCTGCTGAGGCTAGCTCTTAAAGAGGGAGGCACAGCGACCTCAACATGGATCTAAAAGGTCTGTCAAAACCTGCATTGCCTAGCTGTGGAGGGGGGGCAGCAGCTTCTCAAACTCTATTCTCCGGGAAGACCTTGGCGCTAGCTAGTCATGGAAGACTGGGGTGCAACTTCCACAACATGCCTCCCCAGAGACTGTCCTGCAGGGGCCAGCCATGGAAGAAGGGGACACACAGGAATTTTGCTTGCTCCACAGGAATTTTGGGTACTTTGGAGGCCAGCATGGAAGAACTGGTGCAGTGTTTCTGGTCTGACTCTCCAGGGCAATTGAAGGCATCTGGATGTTAACTATGGAAATGGGGAGCACATTGTAGAAGTCCCAGTTTCCCAGAGCCTGTCTGCTCCAACATTGGCCAGTCATTGAGGACCTGGGCACAGTTCCCCAACTTGTCTAACCAGGACACAGCAGGCCCTGGAAAGACTAGCTGGGAAAGAGTTGTGTACAATTTCCCTGACCTGGCTTCCCTTTGCATGACTGGACCTGGGGAGGCCATGTCTGGAAGAAAAGAGCTCAGCATCCACAGCCTGGCTCCCCAGTGCATGACCAGCTGTGAGGAGGTCAGCTAGGAAATAATGGGGTGCAGCTTATCAAGCCTGACACCTCAGGGCATGACCAACGTTGGGGAGGCCAACCTTGGTTGAGGAGCACACATTGTACATGACATGACATCCAAGGAATGGCATGACCAGGTGAGGCCACCCTTGATGAAGGGGGAGCAGAATTCTTGATCAGTCTCCCCAGTGGTTGTTCTGCTGTGCCCTGGGGAAGCCATTCATGGAGAAAGGGGCTCAGCTTCTAGGGACTGTCCTGTTCATGAGAGGATAACTGTTGAGAGGGGCAAACTTCCTGGAAAGACTCTCCATGGAAGAGGGTGTGCAAATTCTCCAGGCTTACAGGCCCTGGAGAGGCCATTCATAGAAGACATGGTACTGGCCCGCCATGGGGGTACAGCTATCACATTCTGACAACCCAGGGCATGACCATCCCAGAAGATGTCATGCATGAGAAAACTCAGTTTCCCTGCCCTGGAACCCAGGGCCTGTCCTGTCCTGTGGAAGCAGCTATGGATGAGGTGATGCAGCTTCCCAGGCATAGCTCCCTAGGAATTGTCTGGCTCTAGGGAGGCCAGCATGGAAAGGGAATGAACAGCATTTCCAGCCTGGATTCCCAGGGCATGTATGGCTCTGTGAAGACCATCCACAGAAAAGGGTGGCACATCTGCCCTGTTGCTGGCTTCTCAGAGCCTGGGCTGTCCTGAGAAAGTCATTCATGGAAGATGGGTGTGCATCTTTCATGCCTATTATGCAGGGAGTTGTCAGGCCAGGGCCTCCCCCGTGTCTCCCAGCTGTGAAATAAAGGACCGAGCTTCCCAGCCTAGACCCCAGGGCATAACCAGACCCTGGGGAGTGCAGTAGGCACAGTGTAGCATCCCTGCCCTGTCCTCTCATGGCAGGGCCAATCCAGGGAAAGCCAGCTGTGGAAGAGGGTCCCAGTTTTAATGTCATGTCACTTCAGGGCATGGCAGGTTTCGGTGAGGTCTACTGTGGAACAGGCAGGTGCACTTTCTCTGGAAAGGGTCCTTAGGGTCTCTCTGGTCCTGGGAAAACAAAGCATGGAAAGGAGGGAACAATTACTAGAGCCCGGCTACCCAGGACTTGGCCAACCCTGAGGAGCAAAGCCATGAAAGAGGAGGGCAACTTCCATGGCTTGTCAATTCCTGGGGAAGATAGATATGGAGGAGTGGGTTTAGATTCCCTGAGCTGGTAGACTCAGTGGAGACTAGTTGTGGAAGAGGGGAAAGAGGCCAACCATTTTGAGGAGGCACAAATTCCATGGCCTGGCACCCTAGGACCTATCCTGTCCTGGGGTGACGAATCAGGATGGATCAGAGTACACCATCCCCAGAATGGGTCCCCGGGGCCTAGCCAGCCATGTAGAGGTCAGCTGAGGAAAATGTGGGCACAGCAAACCATGTCTGGCTCTCAAGGACCTTTCAGATCCTGTGGATGCTTGTCTTGGAAGAGGGGGTGAAACTTCCCCAGCCTAGAAACTCAGGACCTGTTCTTTCCTGGGTGGCTTGCGTGGTAACGGGTGGTACAGTTTCCCCAGGATGACTAACCAGGGACTGTCCAGACCTGCGGTAGCTAGCCATGGAAGATTGGGCAGCATCTTCCACTGCCTGGTTCTACATTTCTATCTGATCCTGCAGAAGCCAGCTAAGAAAAAGTGGGCACAGGTTCCCTGGCCTGTCTTCAACAGATCTGTACAGCCCTGGAAAGGGAGCCTTGGAAGAGGTGGGCATAGCTTAGATGGCCTGTCACCCAATTACTCAGCTGGCCCTGGTGAGGCCAGGAATGGAGGAGGGGCAAACAGCTTCCTTGAACTGGCCTCCCAGGGACTGTCCTGCCATGACGAGGCCAACTGCAGTGAGGGTACAAAGCTTCCAAGGACTGGCTCCTGAGGGCCTGTCCAGTCCAGTGTATGGATCAGTCCAAAAGAGGGGCACAGTTTTCCCTCTCTGGATACCCAGAAAATGACAGGATTTTCACAATCCAGCCATGGAAGAGGGGGTACTGGTTTCATGACCTTGTTCTCAAGGGCATGACCAACCCTGGGAAGCCAGTTTTTTAAGAACTTATTTGGTACTTGTTGGTCTCTCCAGAGCTGCAGAGGCCAGCTGTGGAAAAAGCAGTTTCAGCTATCCATCAAGGATCCCCAGGGACTTTCTGGCCCAGAGGATGTCAGCCCTGGCATATGGACAGAGTTTACCGGTCATGGAATCCCACTGCCTCGCCTGTAATGTGGAGCCCAGCCTTTAAGAGGGTGGAGAAGATTCCCCAGCCTGGCTCCCCAAGGAGTGTCTGTCCCTGAAGTGACAAGCTGTGGAAGATAGGGTCACAGCTGCCCCAGTATGGCTCTGAAGGACCTGTAAGGTTCTGTATTAGTCAGCCATGAAAGAGGGGAACACAGCACCCCTAGCCTGGCTCTGAAGGACCTGTAAGGTCCTGTATTAGTCAGCCATGAAAGAAGGGAACACAGCACCCCTAGCCTGGCTCTCTAGGGCCTGTCCGGCCCTGCAAAGACCAACATTGGAAAATGAGGGTGATGCTTTCCCAACCTGGTTCCCTAGGACATTGCAGGCCCTGGTGAGGCCTGCTGGGAAAGAGGGTATGGTGCACTTTCCCTGGTCTGGCAGGCTCTTGGGAAGCCAGTCATGAAAGAGGGGGCACAGCTTCCACAGTCTGACTCCCCAGGCCATGGCTAGACACTATACGGCCAGTTGTGGATGAGTGGGCACAGATTCCTCAGTCTAGAACTTGAGTACTGGGGATGCAAGTTGTGGAGAGAGTGTGAAAGTTCTCAAACATGGAAGGCCCTGAGGAGGCTAGACAGAGAAGCCTGGTATGCTGGCAGACTTGTGGAGGCCAGCTGTGTTAGAGGAGGCAAATACATAGCTTATCTGACCTGGACCCCAGAACGTCACCTGTCATGTGGGCGTCAGCTGTGGAAGAATGGGGTGCAGCTTCTCCACACTTACTCCGCAGTACTTGGCATGCCCAGGATAGGCGAGCTGGAAAATAGGGGACTACAGCTTACCTGGTCTGTCACCCCAGGACATTTCAGGCACTAGGGAGGCCAGCCATGGAAGAGAGGTGCACAGGTTCCCCAGCCTGGATGCCCAGGTCGTTGCTGGGCCTGGGAAGACCAGACTTAGAAGAGAAGACAGCAGCTTCCCTGGCCTGCCTTTCCAGAACATTGCTGGCCCTTGTGAGGTCAGCCATTGCAAAGGGGTCACAGTTTCGCTGGCCTGGATGACATTTGGTAGACACTCCATGGAAGAGGGACCACTAGTTTCCCCAGATTGCAGGCCCTGAGGAGGCCATCCATGGAAGTGAGGCACAGCTTCCATATCCTGGCACACCAGGGCATGGCCAGCACAGAGGAGTCCAGCTGTGGAGGAGCATGCGCAGCTTCCCTGGAGTGGCTCCCCAGGATCAGCCCAGTCCTCAGGAGATCATAGCTGAGGAAGAGGCAAGTTCAGATGTCCATCAAGTCTCCCAAGGGCCTGTCTAGCTCAGTGTAGGCCCACCATCGAACAGGGTAGCACAACATCACCTGTCTGGCTTCCCAAGGACTGTTGGGACCTACCTAGACCAGATAAGGAAGAGGAGGGTGCAGCATTCCCTGCCTTGCTCCCTAGGACATGGCAGGATCTGAGGATGCCAGTTAAAGAAGACGGGGGCACACCTTCCCCAGCCTGGAAGATAAACGGGAGGTTAGTAATGGAAGAGGGTACACAGGCCAGATATGGAAACGTGTCACCAGCTTCTCTGGCCTAGCTCCCCAGGGCATAGCCAGCCCTAGGGAGTCCAGTCATGGTTTGGGGTGGTCAGTATATCCAGCCAGGTTCCCCAGAGACCATAAGGTCCAGGGGAGTCCATCCATTAAGGAGGGGGCACAGCTTCCCCGGCCTGGAAGACCCTGGAGAGGCTATCCTTGGAAGATGTGGATGGCACAGATCCCACAGCCTGGCTCACCAGGACCTGTCTGTTCCTAAACAGGTCAGCCATGGGAGAGGGGAACAGTTCCTCTGGGCTGGATACCCAGGGCATGGCCAAGTTTGGGGATTCCTGCCATGGAAGAGGAGATGCAGCTTGCTCATTCAGGCTCCACAGGGCATCGACTGTCCTGTTGATGGCATCCTTGGAAAAGCAGGTGGCAGTTTCACCAGCCAGGCTAACCAGGACCTTTTCTGTTCTGATGAGGACAGCCATGGAAGACTGGGGCTCGTCTTTTCTGTCTTTTGGCCCGAGAACTGTCCCGTTCAAGGAAGGCCGGCCTTGAAGAGGAAACACAGCTTTCCTTACTTCTCAGACCCTGTAGAACCTCTCCGTGGAAGAAAGGCTTCAAATTCCTTGGGCTTGAAGGTCCTAGAGAGACCATTTATGAAAGGAGGGTACAGGCCAGCCAAGAAATGGGGGCACAGCTTGCAAATTCTGGCACTCTAGACAAAGACTGGCCAAGGGGAGGCCAGTTGTGGATGAGAGGCAGCAGCTAACCTATCCTGTCAGCTCAGGGCCTGGCCTGGTTTGTGAAGGGCAGTTGTGGAGAACAGGGATGCAGCTTCCCTGAACTGACTCCCCAGAGCCTGTTTATCCCTGTAAGAGAGACACAGTATCCATGACCTTGATTTCTAGTTCCTGTCCAGCCCTGAGGAGGTCAGCCATGGAAATGGGGGTGCAACTTCCTTGGACTTCCACCCCTGTCTGAACCTGCAGAAGCCAGGAATAGGGGAGTGCCACATCCCAGGTCTGGCTCCCCAGGGCCTGTATGGCCCTCTAGAGGCCACTTGTCTTTTTCCTGGGTCATCAGGGCCTGTGTAAAAATATGAAGGCAAAATGAGGAAGAGTGGATGCAGGCTTGCAGGGACTTTCTGTGCCTTGGAAGACACACGTGGAATACAGGGATGCATCTTCCCTAGCTCTCCAGGATCTCTATAGTCCAGGTGATGCCAGCCGTGGTGAGGGGGCTTCAACCTCACAGGTCTGTTTCCCCAGGGCCTGCCTATTCCCTCTCATCTTCTTCTCTACCCTGCTACACTCTCCTGTGACCCCCATGCTCCCAATGTACTAGGGGATCTTTTCTTTTTCTTCATCCTATTTAGATCCATGTTTGTTTGTCTTAGGGACATCTTTGTTGTTTAGATTCTGGGATTGCGGATTGTAGGCTGGTTTTTCTTTGCTTCATGTTTAAAAGCCACTTATGAGTGAGTACATTTTAAAACAAAAGATTTAGGTAAGTGTAGTACAGGTATCTTTTTTTTTTGCTGGAAAAATTAAGGAAATATCCTCTATTTTTCAATTTGATCTATTGATCTGATGGAATTGCAGTAAATAATAACAATCATATTAACAGAAAACTAACCTTTCAAAAGGGAGGGATTGTACTACATCTCACTCTTCATGTGTCAAGTGTTTTGCCTTGCCAGTTTACAAGATAACCTTGTTCATGCTGCTTTCCAAATAAGTTCAAAAGTTTCAAAAAACAAACATTAAAAATAACAAAACCCTCAAAAACCAATTTTATAAAATAAAATCAGACCCAGAAAGAAAAAGAAAATAAGCAAACAGAAACTCCACCAAACTGTAACCAAATTAAAGCATAAACACACAAAATGTGGAGTCCATTATGTGTTGGTCAGTTATTCTGGAAAGTGAGGCCTGTCTTGGATGGGTATCCAGTGTCACGCTATAAAAGAAAAGTGATTATATAAAAGAAAAGATTATCCTTGTCTGAGCTAGCATAACTGACAATTCTTTTGTTAACTTTTATCACAGTGTCTGAAGTGTTCATTCATTGAATAATTCATTCATTTTTCTAAAAAAATAACAAAATAAAATGTAAAATAAATAAAAAAATATCGCATCCGAGTTGGGCAAGACAAACCAACAGTAGGAAGAGAGTCCAAGAGAGGGCATAGGAATCAGAGATCCACTCAGTTACACACTTAGAAAATCATTAAACTGGAGCCATGAGGTAAAATCTGCAGACCTGGTGCAGGCAGACCCTGCAGACCATGTCCATGCTGCTTTAGTCTCTGTGAGTCCATAAGAGCTTTGCTCCTGTTGACTCTGAGGGCCTTCTTCTCTTGGTGTCCTCCATCCACCTTCTTTTTATGGAGTTCCCTGACCCCCAAGGACATGAATTTCATGGGTACATCCCCTTTATGGAAAAGTGGTTCAAAGTCTCTCACTGTCTGTACAATGTCTGGCTGTGGGTCAGTGTATTTGCTCTTATGTGTTGCAGAAGGAAGCTTCTCAGATAATATCAGAACAAGACACTGATCTATGAGTTCATCAAAAATATCATTAGAAATAATTTTATTAATGTATTGTTGTTAAACCTGAATTATTATAACTGTGTTATAAACTGCAATATGAAAATGTATTGTTTATACATCTTATTAATGTATTTTCAGACCACCATTATTTCATTTTTCAATAGATCTTTGGGCTATTGGTTTAGGGAGGGAAAAATGATCAAAATACATTTAAATTAAAATTTTTAAAATAATATAAAATATAAAAAGGAATAATCTGTGTCTATCTGATTTTGTATGTGTGTGTGTGTGAACATGTGTGTGTGTAAGCTCAACCTGCTGCTACAAGACAAAACAAGAAGTATATAGTGCTACACACCACTGTTACCTCGGGTCAGAATAATTGGAAAAGCTAGAACTAAAGCTTTTAACCTGGAAATGGTTCATTCAGGGAAGGAAACTGAGACAGGGTGGTAAAATATTCCACTTGACTGAAGAACTTGTAGCCATAGTGGTCTCCCCACTAGATGTGGAACTAAGGAAGAGCTCTAAACTGCTAAAGGCTCTTGCAAACCCCTTTCCTGCTCAGATCTACAAAATCCCTGATTAATTAATGGTTCTCCCTCCATGACAAGTGACGTGGTCTTCAAAGAACTTCTTTCTCCTGCTGTTGGTCTGAGGTGAGGCTTTAGCTGCTCCACTGCAGAAGCTATGTAGTCAGAGAACGCCATGGACTGCTGGTCCATGAGCTTCTTGCCTGATGGGGATAGGTCTGTGGGTGTGGAAAATGTGCAGGGGTGAGTGAGGGGTCAGAGGAACTTTGCACGCAGAGACAATGCTTGAGCCACATTTCTGGAGTCAGACCAGCTCTGTGGAGATGGTGTCAGAGCAGATGGGAGTCCTTTTACTGTATTTTAATGAAACAATTTTCTTAAATAATCAGACATTCCTCTATTCTACGAAGTGATCATGCAGTACAGTTTATTCTTTTAGGTTTCTTTACATAAATATAAATGCTTTATACAGTGTGGTTGTTCTGTCACCCTTTCTTTTGAGTCTATCTACACATGTATTACTATTCACTCTCTATTCTTCCATTTTGCATAATGTAATACCTTTTGTGATTATAATAGTATAAATCTCCTATTGTAATGTCTATGCTTCTAATTTTCTAGTGGATTCTGCTTTTGTATTAATGACATTGGGAACATATTAGGCATTTTCTGGAAGAGAGATTGTTCAACAGTTCTAATAAGTCTGAGCAAAGTTAATGCATTCATAGTGACAAAACAGATGGCTAGGAGATCAAATTCTGAATCACTTGATTTGATATTGATACATTTTATATCTAATGGAGTCATATACATATGTACTTTGGAAATTTGTCTAGTGCACCTGCACTATTAGTGCTGTAGGCATGAGCCCATTGCAGTACATGCACCATGAGAGGTGGGATACACGTTTCAGCCTACCAGAGAATCTACAATGTGAGTCTGGAAAACACTCATCAGCTTCTCACAGTGTATGCACTCTGAGCACTGGGTTACTTGTTGGTGGTCACCCAGAACCCTCCAAAGGAGGTCTGGGATATAGGTGTCAGCATCCATAGTACAATAACAATGAATCCTGGGTTACATCAGCTTGTCCTTCCCACACGAGTGTTTCTGAGATACAGTCATCAGCCTTCCACATTATATGCACAATCAAATATGTGTGACAACCATGAGCCAACCACAGTATATGCACCATGAGAGGGGAGATACATATCTCCCACAGTATGTACCATGAGAGCTGGGTTACAGCTATGTGCCCACAGCAGTACATATACCATGAATGCTGGGTAATAGGAAATCCCATCCAAAAGTACATACACTATCAGTTCTGGGTTATAGCTATAAGCCTACCATTGTATATGCACAACGGATGCCAGGTTATTGGCATGATCCACCCACAGTGCATGCAGCTTGAGTTTGGAGTTCATTATGGCACAGTACATTCACAATGAGAACATGGTTGAGCACACAACCACTACACTATGTTCAATAAGAATGCTGGATTAATGGTTTGAGCCTCATAGCATCATGAGTGCTGCAATACAGCTGTCAAGTTCCCATTGTAAATGCACGATTAATGTTGAGAGCTAGACTAAGAGCACCACAGTACATGGTGGGATGTATGTATGACCCTGTCACAGTACACACACCATCCATGGTTGGAAACATGTCAGCCCTCCACAGTACATGCACATTGAGTGTTGGGATACAACCACGAGCCCACGATAGTGCTTGTACCATGAAGGCTTGGATATAGGCATGAGACTCTTGCTGTATACACATGACTTGTGCTCAGTTACTGGTTTGAGTCTCACACATAACTTGAACTGTTCCTATCTTATAGCCACACTGATAAATATCTTGCATATCACCATAGAACCTTCATCTGGCAATGTATGGAGATAGAGACAGAGACCCACACTGGAGCACTGGACTGAGCTCCCAAGGTCCAATTGAGGAAAATTTCTAAATTTTATAAAATATTTCTGACAGATTGTCACTTGAAAGCCAATGTAATAACATCACAATAACATCATTTTTAAAGATGTTGTATATCTTTAATATTTCAAAATAATGTACAACAGGTTAATAGTTTTTTTTAGAATACCAAAAAGGAGGTGAACTAAGAAGGAACTAGATTACATATATATATATGAAAAAACCAGAAATACATTATAATTTATTTTTTATATATTTTACAGTATTCTTTCATTCCCTGCAGGACATTCTACATGCTTCCTCAAAAACACAGTTTTAAAATCATGCATTCTGAAAATATTTAGCTCATTTAAAAGACCAGGTATTTTAATTGTACATATATACATACATAACCCCCCCCTCATATGCCATGTTGATTTTCATATTCTAACCCTAGCTGGGCCTCTTAGCCTCAACAATTCTCAGTGGAAGTTTTCATTCCTGAATGTTGAACAATAGGGTGCTAAGGAACCCATACCTATCTATATTTGTATTCATAAAGATGTGGCAAACTCAGCACCTAATATTTGTCATCTTTTGTTACAAATGAGCAACTCTACTCATTTTCTGAAAATCTCATGAAATTCATTCTAGGCAGAAATTGATTTCCATATTTTATCAGATGGCAGAATAATGAATTTATTGACCTCTTGGAAATACTTTTGGCGCTTTGCTTCTTTCAACTCTCCATTACAGCTCCTTAATCTTCTTAGAATTCCGCACAACTAGGAGACCTCTGATCAGGGAGAAAGTCCAAGTAGCAAAGTGTTTTTGTTTATCTTTCAGAATTTATCAGTATGTTCCACTAGATAAAGTCAAATTCCTATTGAATTGTGTATCCCCTTGAGTTGTGTCCTCTCTCTGGGGATGCAGGTACAGTACATGTTTAAATAGGTGAATGAAAGTTTAGCAAGCTTTACGTGTTCTGAAAGCATAAGGTCTGTAGAATCAGATAAGATTTAATGTTTTAATGCCTGGCCAGTAATTCAAGGAACAAAACACTATATGTAATTTATCCACAAAAGTGGTGAAAGATGGATGTTATGTCTCCCTCCCTATTTTAATAACTCACTTAGTCCAACTGATAATGTCCACATGCACTTGGCTGTGGGGGATCCTACTGGAAGTCTTACTCCTTAAGATAAATGACACAAAAATGGGATGGGATGGAGGCAGAGGACAGGGATGGGGAAGATATGAGCAACATGGATGATCTGAATTACATACATTAAAATGTCAAAGAGTAAATTGAAAATATTCTTCAAACAATAAAATGAAAGAAAACCTTAAAAAATATTTCTAACAGCTTGTCATTTGTTGACAGGAGCTCCTCTTAGGTTGTTCAGCAGAAACTAAAAAGAAAAGCAAGAATTATCAGTAGTATCAAGAACATCATTGGTGGCATCGTCAAGATAAGCAGTAACAGAGGCATCACCCGTAGAATCCTATGTAGTGTCATGTCACAATGAGTATCATTGTATTTGAGAACGGTGAGAATGTGGAGTCTTGTTTCATTGGTTTTATTCTCAGAGGTTGTTTCTTTTGGGGTGTTTATTTCCAAAATAATGCTGTCCACATAAGTCACAGTGAATGGACACAGAAAAATAACAACTAATATCTAACAGTTACATTTCCCTGCTTAGCCATTCAGAAAATACAAGTTTCACATTAAGAGTGAAAATCATTTCCTCATTCCAGCATGGGAAGCAACTGTGTGCTTACCAACTTTACTTGATCAGTTTGGTTGGACTAAACTGATTTTGTTAATTTTATGTGATGCATTTTCAATATGACTAGAAAAGATAATCATTTTTTCTAGTTTTAGATAATATCTAAAGAGTCCTATACAAAGTATGAAATTTATTTATCATCATGCATATTAGAGCCAAAGAGAATTGGATTTCTCTCACAGAAATATTTATCTATTTTAAGCCATTAGTGTGGTCTAACTTACCTTGTTAAGCTCCTTGTCACTTTAACTGTGCAGGATTTCTAAAATAGGCTCCATACCCACATCATCATCAAAACCACCAACTGCAGCAACCACATTGATGATGTTAGGAGGAGCAAGGATGTGGTTGCTGCCCAAATGAAAAAAAACTTGGAGTGAGTATTTCCTGCATAGTTGGTGCAGTCAGCGGGACTTGAAGGAAGAACCCGCATACAAGCATTGTGAGGGTCCAATGCGTCACCTGGGATACAAACAAGAGCAGATTCCTGGTCAGTAGTGAAGCTAAGACACTGTGTTCTCTTCTAAGCAGGTATCAAGAACAGGGTCAGAATGTTGCACAGGGTCCATGGTGTCACCACTGTGGCTACCAGGAGGAAGCTCAGGGACAGCATGTGTTCCCCCCCTTGCATGCCCAGTATAAGTACCTAGAGAAGGTGTGTGATCCATGCTGATGGTGTTAGCAGTAGTTTTTTCAGATGACCGACGATTGTCACCTCTTTCACTAACGCTGATGGTGTTAACAGTAGTTTTTTCAGATGACCGACAATTGTCACCTCTGTCACTAACGCTGCTGGTGTTAACAGTAGTCTCCTCAGAAGACTGACGATTGTCACCTGTTTCATTAACATGAGAAGTTGATGTGGCATTGGCATGGACAGGAGGCTGGGGCACGATGTCATGCATATTGGATGGAGGAAGGAAACCTTCTCCCTTCTTTGTTTCAACCTTTAAGGAAATTTTGAGATATTAGATTTCATTGAAAACTTCACTTATTTTTGTTCATTTTAGAGCTTATCTGTTAATGTCAGGGTCTTGATTTAGAGTCCCCAAATGTTTGTTTTCTCAGGCTAATTTTATCATTATAATCGCTGGTATCCTAAAACTTTTGCTTCCATTCTGGTTTAGTCAAAGGCCCAGAGTTTGAAAATCTTAAAAGAGGACCTGCTCAGCTTTATGCCTTCTTTTATTCTGTTCTTTGCTACCTCTCTATAATGGAAAGATGGAAAAAAGACACAATGTGTCCTCTCCTGTCTTTATGACAAGGATTTTACATTCCATCCAGATTAAGAGAATGTGACAATCGGGGGCTTTGGAAACAAAAAGAACCTCGCTCTTCTGCACCACACTACTGCTTTCCCCATGGCTTTCACAATTGCCCATTAGGTTCCGGGATAACAGAACAGTGAGGGTGACTTTTGAAATGCATGAATAAAGTGTGCCACTTCCCACAGTGGATGGAAACTATGGGGCTGAAGGAAGGGTTCTTGGAGATGCCATCCAAACTCTTACTCCTTAGCTATGACTGTCTTTATATATGGCTGATGAATGCAATGGACTGTTCCAGCATCTCTGTGGTGGCTTGAATGAGAACAGACTCATGTACCAGGTTTGAGGAGGATTTGTGCTACTTATGTGAAATACTCAAACATTCCAAAGTTTACCCAACATGATCAAACAATGTAATGTGGAGATGGTAAACAAAATAGCTTGAGAAGCATTGTTTGTAAAGGAAAACAGATGAGGAAGTACACATACTACATGTGTGTCCAAACTGCTCAAGGGCATCATGTGAAAATGTTCAGTTCATTGGTTTCCTTGAGAATGATGAGCGTGAACACCTCAAAGCTTGAGATTTGTGAGCCTTAGACACATTTTCACACACCATATGTTTCACTCATTGCTTCATCGTTAACTAAATATGCTTAAGCCAGTTATAAAAAGGGAATGAAAGGGCCACATGGTACAAGTATAGTTTTCCAGGACACATGTCACATGGAAATTAGAGACACTGAAGATGACTGAGAAGACCCTGAAAATATTTTCCTTATATGCTAGTTACACAACAGGAGTGCCAATGAATATATAGACACCATTTATTATCTGAAAATCAATTTTGTAGCATCCTAAAAATTACTATTGGAGTGTGTGTTTGCTTGTGTGCTTGAATTAATATGCCAGTTTGTGCTATGCTAGTGCGTGTGTGTATACGTGCATGCATGCGTGTGTGTGTGTGTGAAGGGCAGAGGATAACCTTCAGGAGGCGGCTCTCTGCTTTCACTGTGTGAGACAGGGTCTCTCAATGTTTCTGTGCCTCTGTGTGTTCCAGTCTGGCTGGTTTGTAGGTTTCAGAGCTGTTCTACTCTCTCAGCCTCCAATCAGGATTTAGGGGTGTTGAGATTACGTATGTGAGACACTTGTTGTTTGTTGTGTTCTCTGGGATGAACTCAGATCAATAGGATTGCAATGTAAGGGCTCTGAACGGCTGGCATATGTGTGTGTGTGTGTGTGTGTGTCTGTGTGTACTAGCTTTTCAATGAAAAGAAGTGTGTGTATGTGTGTGTGTGTGTGTGTGTGTGTGAGAGCGAGAGAGAGAGAGAGAGAGAGAGAGAGAGAGAGAGAGAAAGAGAGAGGAGAAAAAACAGAGATAGAGGTAGAGATTGGTTTTTTATCAGTTCAGAATTAAGATCTGCCTGATCTTCCAAAGGTCCTGAGTTCAATTCCCAGCAACCACATGGTGGTTCACAACCATCTGTAATGGGGTCTGTGTGGCGTGTAGGCATACACAAAGACAGAATATTGTATACATAACAAATAAATAAATAAATAAATAAATAAATAAAGAGACAAACAGAGGAGACGCTCTTATCTGTGATCCTGAAATAGAAATATCCAAAGGAAGAGAAAACCTACCTGCCATTATGCTGAGAGAAAAGGCACCTGGGTGATGCCTGGACCACTACAATAACTGGACCCTTTAAAATGTATTTAGATGTATTACCAGAGTTGTTTTTAAAATCAGTCTAATGTGTATCTATTTCTGCAAACCATCCTTGATCAAGCACCAGGCACCTTTGATGTGGGAGTGTCATATATCAATCTGTTGATTTCATTGGTTAAGCAATAAAGAAACTGCTTGGCCCTGATAGGTTAAAACATAGGTGGGAGGAGTAAACAGAACAGAATGCTGGAAGGAAGAGGAAGTGAGCTCAGAGACTCCATGCTCCTCTCGCCCGGCCAGTCGCATGCAATGAAGCTCCGACCCAGGGTAGACGTAGGCTAGAATCTCCCTGGTAAGCCACCTTGTGGGCTACACAGATTATAAGAAATGGGCTAGTGTAGGTGCGAGAGTTAGCCGAGAATAGGCTAGATATAATGGGCCAAGCAGTGTTTAAAAGAATACAATTGTGTGTTGTTATTTCGGGGCATAAGCTAGCCAGGCGGCCGGGGTGCAGGGGATGCAGCCCTGCCACTCGTATTACTTCACACCTTCTAATATATGAGAACTGCACTCAATCTTCCACTCCCTGTGTTTCCAGTTCATTCTCTTATTGGGCCACCGCTATCTGCAAGGACTTACTGCTCACTGGAATTTATAGAAAGGATGGTTCACTGATACCAAACACTTTTCTCTGACCAATTTTCCATATAAAACTGTGATAGGTAGAGTACTGCTGCATTTTAACAAAATTTATAAGGAAACAAATTTCACAAAGGAGAATTTTACCTTAGTAGTGTTGGTGGCCGTGTCCTCTGTTGTAACATGAGGGTTTTCAGAGAGCCTTTAGAATAAAAACATGCAGTGAGGGGTGAGTTTGGTCCTTAGAGCATCTCTCTTGAAAGATTTGTTATCTGTGCACTAAGTGACATTTTTGCATTTATGTAATTCAATGTTGACCCCTGTTTTAAAAAGTTTTTGCTTTGGCAGTTTAAACTTGTCTCAATCTATGTAACATTCAGTGAAGACTCACTCATAGTTCTATTTAAAAATGAAAATTTAAAAAGCCAGTGGTTTGGGAGATGGCTCAGTCAATAAGAATGTTTGCTGCCAACACAGATCAACCTGAGTTTGAATCCTCAGCATCCACATAAAAAACTGGGCATGGACACATGCACATGTAACCCAGTACTGTGGGTAGAAGAGAGGCTACCATTTGGGCTTGTTGGCTGCCAGACCAGCTCCAGGGTCAGTCAGAGATCTTATGTCAAGTGGATAAGTTAGTGAATGATGCAAGACACCAATATCCTCCTCTTTCCTTCATGTTTGCACAGAGAAATATGCAAAGCATGCAACAGGCACATGCACATGCACACATGCAACACACACACACAGACACACACAGACACACACAGACACAGACACAGACACACACACACATACACAAACACATAAGAGGGAGGATTGGCGAGTTTTGCACACACTTGTTATGATGGTTGCAGTAACTGATTGTTTTGCGCACTTAATGCTCCTATTTCATTTGTTCTCCTAAACCTAAAACACCATAGCCTGTTTTTGTTAAAAAAAAATTAGGCATTTCATTTCATAGCACTCTCTCCCAAGGAGTTGCTTTGGAAAAACATGAAATGTACCCTATGTCTAAGCATTAAGTTGCCATCAGTCTCAAGAGTCACCATATTTTGGGGCCTTGAAGCAATGTTTTGATAGTGTGTCCACATGCATATGTTGGAACTCTTTATACTCAAGGGTATTTCTGAGTCATTTTATAGGACACTGGAGAGCAACATTGTCCCCTCAGCTTTGCTTCATCTGAACTACAGCTAAAAGTTTCAAATTTCAGGGTTTCTGATTGGCAAACTCTGGAATAAACACTTTCTTTTTCTAACTTCCACCTACCTTGGGATTCACCACAGAGGTGGAACTCATTAAGAGGGAAATAAACCTGCTGAACAGAAGCATGTCTATAAGGCCATTCTGAGGTGATTTTCTCAGCAAAGTCTGGGAGAGTTTTGCCCACACTCTTCCCAGCAGACAACTTGACCCAAACATACTAGTAAACAGGATTAATAGCCTGAAAACTAATATTTTTACATATATGTACATGGCATGTTATGTAAGTATGTGTGATTTCAGATAAATACGTGCCAGTGTGTAGGTGTGGTGATTGGAGTCCAGATTTGGGTGTTGACCCTCACCCTCAGCCTTAGTTATATGGCTGAATCTCATTCATGAATGCAAGCCCCAGGCTAGCAATCCAGGAAAGCCATCCAGAAAATGTGAGGGGATGCTCTGTCTCCACCTGCAGTCTCACCAAAGCTCGCCAGGATTTTAGAAGCGCACAAGACCAACAGGCCTCATGTGGACCCTGGGCATCCATCTCCCATTCTCCCATTTACACAGCCAGCACTTTATCTGCTGAATCACCGCCACAGACAGGGAGTCCTAACAGCATTGCACGCTGTATCTGAGGCATAATTCAGCTTTCATTAGCAAATAATCAAGAAGCTAAAATTGTCTTACACAGAGGAAAACATGGTGCCAGCTTCTAAACTTTATATTCTCTACATACTCATTGTATTTAAAATCCAGACATTCTTACCCGAGTGAGATCTGGTCTTGATTTCTTCCATTATCTACAGAGTAGAAAGGCAAAATATGTTATAAGCAACCGTAGAAAAAAAGAGCATTGAATGCCAAGGCCAATGTTTCATTACTACATATACTTTGAATATGTGTAGCCTTTAAGGTGGATACTGATTTATAGACAATAAATACAAGGATAACTCTTAATTTACATTTCTTTGTATGTTTAAAATACAGAGACAATTTTATCAAAAGTCAATACTAACAATAAATTGGTGTACAAAACACCTATGATCATGAGCATTATCAAACAGAGAAACTGACATCTTAACCAGAATCAATATCACAAGCTGAAGTGTTAATTGGTAGCACAGTGTTGCTGCTGCTGGATTTGTCTCTGGACTAGTGGTGTTAGGAGAATTGCAAGTGAGCATACTCATCTTGCAGGGAAGTGAAAAGAGCCTCTCTAAAGATTAAGATGAACTTATTTTGTTGAAGATGAAAATTCCAGACACAGGGAAGGTAAGTCTACGAGGACCGCTCCTTGCAGCATAGCAAAACTTAAGACACACAGGTAGACCAAGGGCAAAGAATTTCCAGATGCTAGGGTGGCAAAGCTACACAGAGAGAGGGGGGGGCATTGTGTGTACTCTCCTCAAGTGCTTCTGAGGAGGCTGCAGAAGCCCCTCAGTTCCAGCTTCTGGTCCCTTGCTAATGGGCAGTACAAAGAAGCTCAGCACTAGCTGCTATCACCTCCCATGGAAAGAGCTATGGGAAAGCCCCCTGCAGTAGCTATGCACCGTGAACTGTATTTCTAGGGTGAGAAGGATGGAAGAAACGTGGGGACCAAGCAGCAATTCCATGGAAGTAGTACCTCACAGGAAACGTTTGTGTCCACACATATACAGCTTCAGTGAGCAGCTTTCACTGCATGCTAACAGCCTGTCCTCTACAAAGAAATAAAGCAAATATTTGCTTATTTCATTCACAGAATGGGAACTGCAGTATAACCTCCTTGGCATTGTCTATGGCTGAGGCAGAGCATTTGTCCCACAACAAACGGACTGCCAGTGAGGCTTAGCATGTGGGAGACCTCCATCAACCATGGTCACCACAAAGGAAATTTAGTGTGGAAATAATGTAAAGGACAGTCACCCACATTACAATAATACTGACTCTTTCAATAAAGTCTTTCAGACCCTCTACACTGCATGTACTCCTATTCACTTGATGCTGTGCTCTCTATAGGCAAGGTAGGTATGAAGACACTGTGGTGACAGCGGAGAGCCCAAACTCTGTAGTGTTCCTCCCACTCTTAGAATCTTATCCAGACTCAATGGACCAGTCAGTGCTGTCCCCTGCAGAATGATGCTCTCTTCTCAGCCTTCCTCCTACTGTGGCAAATTGTTCTGGAAATTATGTCTATCAGCATATAAACCAAGTATCACCATATCCTACACTAATAAAACCAAAGGAAAAAGGTGCTGGCGGTATAGCCATTAGGGCGAGCGCTAGTCTAGAATGCTTAGAATGGCAATGTTCAATCCGCAGCACTGCCTACAGGACTCAAAATTCGTTTATTAAAAAGTTGACCAAGCCTATTATTTCTTATGCCAAGAAATAGTCAGATTAAATAGCAGATAATTAAAGATAAACATAAAACCATATGTAAATTGTCTAATATGTCTAAGTAGAGAAATTACAGAAAGGAACAAAACCCATAAAAATGTAATTAATTTAGTTCTCAAAATCCTTAATGAAAGTAATTGAATACTGTATTTCTGTTTTTTACATGATCACCTTTTATTGACACTAATATATGTAGCATAAATATACTATATTTATTACAAAAATGAAAGAAAAATTCAAAATTGCTGTCACATAACTCTAGAGGACACATACTGTGGACTAGTTAGAGGTCCTTATATTTATACAAAGATACTGTGTGCATCAGAGGCTCATGTTAAATAAACAAACATGGTTCAGATAATATAGATTGATACTGAAATTTCTCAGAAAATCATTTCTTAAATAATTTTGAATGTGAAGAACATTAGGAGGCAAATTTTTAAAAAATGAAATTACGTTTATATCTTATTTACTTTGTTCCTTTTTTGAATGAATTAAGTAGCTATTGAAACTAGGGAAGTAGCAGCAAGTATTCATGATTACTCTTACCTCCACTGATCTGAAGAGACTTCTTAAGTATTGATTTCAGCTCTCCAGATGGTCGTACACCGCTGTGGCATATTTTAAAAAGTAATATTTTAATATTCATACAAGAACATTTACCGAATGCTTTGATTATTTGTTGTTTGATTTCCTAACATACATTAGAGATTTACAGTCAAGCATTAACTTGTCCTTCAGTTGATTAGGTTTGGTGACACTTTTTAAAGCTTTTCCCATGTGAAAGAAAGGAAAGAATTTAGTCCACAGAAATTAGCCCACCAAAAGCATAGAAACACACAAGGGAGAGAGAGACAGAGATAGATAGAGAGATAGAGAGAAAGAGAGACAGAGAGAGACAGAGATAGAGATAAAGAGAGAGAGAGAACACCAAAGACACTAGTTTTGGGGGTGGGGTGGGATAGGGGTAAGGGGAGATGGGGAGAGCACAGTGAGAAGGGGAGGATTGGGAAAACTTGGGGAAACGGGATGATTGGGATAAAGGAAGGCTGGATAGGGGAACAGGGAAGCACATATTTTAGTTAAGGGAGCCACCTTAGAATTGGCAAGAGACTTGAACCTAGAGTGGCTCCCAGGTGCCAAGGCGATGTCCCCAGTTAGTTCCTTGGGCAGCTGAGGATAGGGAACCTGAAATGACCCTATCCTATAGCCATACTGATGAATATCTTGCATATCACCATAGAACCTTCATCTGGCGATGGATGGAAATAGAGGCAGAGACCCACACTGGAGCACTGGACTGAGCTCCCAAGGTCCCAGTGAGGAGCAGAAGGAGGTAGAACATGAGCAAGGAAGTCAGAACCACGAGGGGTGCACCCACCCACTGAGACAGTGGGGCTGATCGATTAAGAGCTCACCAAGGCCAGCTGGACTGTGACTGAAAAAGCATGGGATAAAACTGGACTCTCTGAATATGGCGGACAATGAGGGCTGATGAGAAGCCAAGGACAATGGCACGGGGTTTTGATCCTACTTCATGTTCTGGCTTTTTGGGAGCCTAGCCAGTTTGGATGTTCACCTTCCTAGACCTGGACGGAGGGGGGGGGAGGACCTTGGACTTCCCACAGGGCAGGGAACCCTGACTGCTCTTTGGACTGGAGAGGGAGGGGGAGAGGAGTGGAGGGAGGAGGAAAGGAGTGGGAGGAGGGGGAGGGAAATGGGAGGCTGGGAGAAGGCAGAAACTTTTTTTTCTCAATAAAAATTAAAAAACAAAAGACACTAGTTTTTCTCCAGCACATTTTTTAATGCTGTAGTAGCTGATGGTCACTCTTGTGCTCAATGTAATTAGTACCCCGATTCCACTTGTCATGTCATCATCTGCTCCTAGAGCATCACAGAACCCCTCTCTCTCAGGTTACTTTGTGGGCTCTCAATGCACGTGATGCTATCTCTCACAAGGTTTGTTTGTGGACCATAGAATAGATTCCTGCTTCTGCTAGCACTCTGACAAGATACCATGGCCTAGGCTATGCTCAGGCTGTCCCTTCGTAGTCCATTCATGAATGGATCTTGAAACCACAATCAGCCTGTTTCTATGCCAAATGAGCATTGCTATTAATTTAACGAGATAAAAATATGAACAAACAGCAATAAAACTCAGTGGATAATTTCAGGTTATTAGCTTGAGATAGTTTAGAATTCCTAGTAGAAAGAACATGGTTTTTACAAGGTGTGCCTTTGAACAGTTGTAAATTATGAATCTGCACTTTGGACATTAACTGTGATGCATTTTGGACCTTTTAACTTGGAGTAATTTATTATTAAATCATTAGTAATAAGCAATTTACTAATGTGTATCAAATGCTTTATGATACATGTTCCCACAAATGATAACACAATTGTCCTCTATTATGGAAGTAATCAGTTAAGATGAGCACAGAACTAGCTTGACATACCACCTTTAATTTTCTGCCAAATCAATGTTTGAGATAGCAGATCACTGACAGAAGGGGCCTTTTACTCTATGTTCATGTCCTACTGATGGGGAAGACAAAGCCCCTTTTATAGACACATAAAGAGTAAACATGCCACAGTTTGGCTCTCTACATCCAGATAATCTACTGAGATCCAGAGACTTCATTACTGTAGAAAACAGCTCACAGGAATGGAGAAGTGATGGATGGAGCACTGTGGTAGGAGGAAGGCATGGGATCTTCTACCAACTATGAAAGGGTGCTACACAGAACAAAAGGGCCTCTGCATGTGGAGATGGTGTCAAAGGAAGAAAGTAATTTGTTGGCTTCTTGTAATACTGTGTGATAATGCAGAGAGATCGCAAATCCTGTCAGCTCTTAGAAAGACAAATGCGATGAAGATCTAGTTCACTAGCTGAGCTCAGAAAAAAATTGAAAAGGCAAGGAGTGTCAGATGGACATAGTGAGTGTGGTTATCATGAGTAGGCTCATTTTCCAAAATGCAGAATTGGTACTTGGGAAATGATGGTTGAGCATACACTTCATGTCCATTATCTAAAAACAACAGTATTTCTGGCTAAAATACATTGATAATACTATGGGGATTGTAAGACAAAGCAAAAATTGAGTGTAAAAATCAGTATCTATCTGAGAATACAACTAATAGTTGGCTTATCTTAGAATTTCCTTAGGATTATTTTATTCTTAGACCTTACCTGCAAAAAGGCTTCTTATCAGTATTGTAATGTATTTCTAAAAAAAAATCAAAATGAATTTGTTACAATGCTAGAGAAATAGAACATATAAAATGATTAGATACATAGTATCCATTTTTGAGACTAATCTAGACTATTCTAGAGTAAATACTCTTTTGTAGGAAATTTGTTCATGTAGAATTAATCTATTTTGTTTATTTCAAATCAAATAAGACTTAAACTTATCAATCATAATAGCTAAAACCAAACACTCACCCTGTGATTCCCAAGACAGCCAGAACTACATAACAATAAAACTGTGTCTCACAAACATAAAAATAAAACTGTGTCTTCTGCTAGCACTCTGACAAAATTGAAAATGGAAAAAAAATCCATAGGCGTATACACATGTTTGTTCTTCACGGAAATGAAGAACCTTGTTGAACCTTTTAGTTAAAATTGTTCATTTTGTCAGGCAAATTCCTACCACTGGGACTACATGTATGGCTTCTGTCTTTTGTATCAGGATGAAACCTGGCAGAAAGAAAGAGAAGAGGGACAGGGACCTTTACGTAACAGCTCAAGGGAGGGCAGGCATCAAGCTTCCTCTCCTCATAACCTTTGAGGGAAGAATATCCTTAGTTACATCTGTTTTCCCAGACTCATATGCAGCTTAAAGGATGCCCATGATAGCAGGCATCATCTCCCCTGAAATGAATTACTGGAAAGATCTCTCCCTTGGTAGTAATAACCCCAAGCTTGACCTCAGGTGCAAGAGCATCAGAGAAGCAGCTGTGAGACTGGAGCAGCAAATTCCATGGGCTTCCTTCTGACATAGGATCATTGTACAAGTTCACATATGTAAACAATAAACTCACTCAATCCTTCACTGTACACTTGCAGTTTACTTTTAGAAATGAAACAGGCAGTGGTGGCTCATACCTTTAATCCCAGTGCTTGGAAACAGAGACAGGAGGCTCTATGGGAGTTCAAGGCAAGCTTGTGTAGAGAATACATTAAAGGGCAGGCTCTAATCTACACACAGAAAAACCTTATCTCAAAAAACTAAAATAAACATAAACGAACCAAAAAAGAAATGAAATATTTATTCATTTTTTGTGTTGTTTAAAGTCAAGGAAACTTAGTGTGCCTTTTTAGCATTCCCCCATGTCTCAGGACAGCCACTTGAGCCACCAACTAGTGGACTGGGATTGCGGCTCAGTAGGAAAGCCTATGCTTATTATGCAGGAGGCCTCAGTCAGTTCTCACCACCACAAATGCCATGAACAGCAAACTTCATAATACAGTGACACAAAGCTGTCTCCATTACAATAATATTGACTCTCTTCATCTTACCTCTTGAGCGAGAGGGTTTTGGATGCACTACCTAGTGTGGTTGTCACTGACAACTGAGGTATAAAAGACACTGTGGTGACAGTTGGTGAAAGTAAATACTACGTGGTGTTCCTGCCACTGCCACAAAGTCTCTCCAGACTCAATGGACAAGCAGATAATTCTTTGAAATACAGAATGATGTCATTTTCCTCACTTTGCTTTTTCTTTCAGTTTTTAATTCTTGAATCATGCTTTGCAGCATGGAAATGATATACACCCTTACCATGTTCTATTTAACAAAAACAGAAGGCAGAGATAATGGGTAGGGTGCTTGCCTACAATGCTCCCAAAGCCTTATGTTCAACCTCTAGCACTTCAGAGAAAAGAAAGAGAAAGAAAGAAAGAAAGAAGAGAGGGAGGGAGGGATTTAGGGATGGGTGGAGGAAACAAGGGGAGGCAGGGACCAAGAAAAAGGAAGAAGGAAAAGAAAGAAAAGGAAAACATATAAGGATTGATAAGTCTCCCTAAAATCAATGCATTCACTATAAAAGAAACACTTCCACCCTAAAGTAGGAGATTTCTAAAGAAAACCATTATACAGTATGCCAAAACTTTCCAAATTGAGAACTTTCACAGACATTTAAGAACTCAGATGATTTAATTACATCATAAGGTAGGAAATTAGTTAATGAAAACAATTGATTAAGGTTTTTTTGACATAATTTCATTTTAGTGGCAGTGAGATGTGTAGCAATATGCAGTACAAAATACAAGGCATTTGTCATAAACTCAAGGAGAATCTATATTTCTGACAATCCTATTTGCTGCAGTGTGACTATGGAAGACATGTGCTGTGTAAAGATGTTTTCTCTTTTATTCAAAGGCTGTACAGATATCAGCATTAAAGTGAAATAAGCAATGTTTTGACAAAAATACTTCACAATTGAAAGTGCTTGATGTATACTTGTTTTCCTTAACTCCTTTTTGGGATCTAAAATCTTTACTCTTCCTTATTTTCTTCAGGGAAGGTAGGACAGATGGAGTAATTCTTACCATCGTTGAAGGTGACACACTTTTCCTTCCTCTGCTCCGGCTCTCTTGTTATTGTTCCTTCACTGTGACATATGTTGAAAGTGATCATCATTTAACTATCCATATAAAAACACTTAGCATGTTTCTAAATTCTTTATTTTTGAGTCTCTAACACATCTTACATTACATATTTACAAAAACATTTTTTGAAACAGGATCTCATTATGTTTTTCAGCTAACTTTTAATACACTATATGTTTCATGTTTGTCTTGAAATCAAAGAGATCTATGCCTCCTGCCTCCCACATTCTGGGATTAAAGGCATGGGATAGAAGCCCAGCCAAATAATTCTGAATTCATTCTTCAACAGTTGGTGATGATTAATGACTGCTCTCCTTTCCACCTTTCCTCATGGAGAAAAACACAGAAAATTTAGCTCTTGATTGAAACACACACACACACACACACACACACACACACACACACACACACACATCCAAGCACACAAGACAGGGGAATGGCGGTTTTACCACATACTTTGTTCTGATGGTTGCAGTAACTGATTGTTTTGTGCTTTAAGTACTTAATGCTCCTATTTCATTTCTTTCCCTAAACCTAAAGCACCTTGTCCTGTTTTCTGCCAAGAAACTCTTTAGGCATTACATTTAGTCACTCACTCTCTCCCAAGAAATTGCTTTGGGAGCAACATCTTGATCTAAACATCAAACATCTAAAAATCTAAACATCTAAACATCAAGCTGCCAACAATATCAGAATTCACCATATTTTGGTGATTTGAAGCTGCTTTATTGGAAGTCTGTGCACAAGTACATGATGAAATTCTTTTTTTTCCCTTTTTATCCTTTTTTTTTTTTTGGTTTATTGAGACAGAGTTTCTCTGTAGTTTTGAAGCCTGTCCTGGAACTGCTCCTTGTAAACCAGGCTTGCCTTGAACTCACAGATCCACCTGCCTCTACTTTCCTGAGTGCTAGGATTAAAAGCATGCACCCAAACCACCTGGATCTATGATGATCCTCTTTATATTCAACGGCCATTACTTCCTGCACAAGTCTTGAGTATTTACAGGGCACTGCAGAGCAATACAGTACCCTCAGCTCTACTCCATCTGAACTACAGCTAAGAGCTCCAAATTTCAGGAATTCTGGTTGGTAAGCTCTGGACCAACCAGTTTGTTTTTCTAACTTCATCTACCTTGTGATTCACCGTAGTTGGGGAACTCATTAAGGGAGCTATTAACCTGTAGGACAGAAGCATGTCTATAAGGCCATTCTGAGGTGATCTTTAGCAAAGCCTTGGAGAGTTTTGAACCTTGCCATATTTTTCACACTCTTCCCACAAACAACTCAGCCAAACAAATTAGTGTAAAAGATTAATGACTTGAAAATGGATCCTTTTACATATATGTGCAATATATGGTATATGCTGTGTATTTCTATGTATGTGTGATTTAAGGTACATACATGCCAGTGTGTAGGTGCGGTGATTGGAATATAGACTTGGGAGTTGACCCTAACCTTAAACATTAGTTTACTAGCTGGGTCTCTCACTCATGAATGCAAACCTCAGGCAAGCAATCCAGAAAATGTCAGGGATGCTCTGTCTCCACCTGCAATCTAACCATAAGCTCACCAGAATTTTAAAAGTGCACAAGACCAACAGGCCTCATATAGACCCTGGGAATCTATCTCCCATTTTCCCATATGCACAGCCAGCACTTTATCCGCTGAATCACCTCCACAGACAGGGAGTCCTATAGCATTTCATGCTGTATCAGAGGAATTATCAATTATTTAAAACTATATGCTTCTCCATAGATAAATATTCAGCTTTGATTAGCATATAATCAAGAAGTTGAAACTGGCTTACACAGAAAAAAACATGATGACAGCTTCTGAACTTTATATTCTCTACATACTCAATGTATTTTAAAATCCAGACATTCTTACCTGAGTGAGATCTGATCATTTAGTCTTCGACTAGCTATAAAGTGGAAAAACAAAATATGTTATAATCAATTGTAAAATATAAGAGCATTAAATGCCAAGGCCAATATTTTTTACTACATTTACTTTGTCCCCAAATAAGGCTAAAATTTAAAGTGAATATTGATTTATAGACAACAAATATATGGATAACAATTAATTGAGACTTCTTTGTATGTTTCAAATGAGACAAATTTATCAAAAGTTACTACTTATAATAAATTGGAGTACAAAACACCTATGATCTTGAGCACTATAGACATCTTAACCAGAATCAGTATCACAAGCTGAAGTGTTACAGTAGTAGCACAATGCTGCTGTTGATTTTGTCTCTGGACTAGTGGTGGTAGGAGAATTGTAAGTGAGCATACTTACCTTGTATGGAAGTGAAAAGAGTTTCTCTAAGGTTTGAGTTGACCTTATTCCATTGAAGATGAAAATTCCAGACACAAGGAAGCTAAGTCTACGGTGACTGCCCTTTGCAGCATAGAAAAATGAAAAACAAACAAACAAACCCCACAAGCATTCCAAGGACAAAGGACCCTGCAAAGAATTTCAAACTGATAGGTTGGCAAAGCTCCAGAGAGGGGTCAAGGTGTATACTCTCCTCAAGTGCTTCTGAGGAAGCTGCAGAAGCCCCTCAGTTCTAGCTTCTGGTCCCTCGTGAATGGCAGTGCAAAGAAATTCAGCATCAGTAGCTATCACCTCCATGGTAAGAGCTATTGCAAAGCACCCTGCAGTAGTTATGCACCCTGAACTGTATCTCTAGGGCAAGAAGCATACAAGAAATGTGGGGACCAAGCAGCAATTCCATGGTAGTAGTACCTTACAAGAAACATCAGAGTTCCCACAGACAATGCCTCAAGCTCCCAATACATGCTAAAAGCCTGCCCTCTAAAAAGGAATAAAGCAAATTCTTATTTATTTTATTCACAGTATATAAACTGCAATATAACTTCCTTATCATTGCCTATGGCTGAAGCGGAGTGTTGGTCCCACCAACAAATGGGTTGCCAATGAGGCTTAGCAGGTGGGAGACCTCCAACAACCCTCTTCACCACAATGAAAATCCAAGGTGGTGCCTGTTCACCTGCAAGCTCTGTGGAACCCTAAAACACAGATTGTTCCAATACTGAGGGCCCCCAAGTGCCTGCAAGCTCCGTTGAATTCTGAAATACAGCTTGCTCCAATACTGAGGAGACCTAAGAGACAGCCACAGCAATGATTGGACTAAGATGCCAAGACACTGCTGGCCTCATTTGAAGGAAGAGATGGGTAGGTGCCTATGCAAGAATTCCTCCAACATCCCCCAAAAATAACATGGTAACACGAGAATCCAGTAGACACACAAAAGGAAGACTTGACCATTCTAACCCAGAAGTAGAAGAAAACGACTTTGAATGTAACTTTATGAAAATGATGGATACCTTTAAAGAGGAAGTGAAAAACTCCCTTAAATAAATTTAAGAGAAGACAACAAAGTTGGAAGAAATTAATAAATCCCTCAAAGAAACCCAAAAATATCCATGATAAAACAATCAAACAAGTGAAAGAAACAGTTGAAGACTTGAAGACTGAAATACATGTAATAAAGAAAACACAAACCAAGGGAATTGTAGACATGGAAAATCTGGGTAAATGAACAGGAACTACAGAGACAAGTATAACCAACGGAATATAAGAGATAGAAGAAAGAATCTCAGGTGCTGAACATACTATAAAGAAAATTTTCATTGGTCAAAGATAACATTAAATCCAACAAATTCTTAACACAAAACATTCAGGAATTCTGAGCCACCATGAAAAGGCTAAAACTAAGAATAATAGGAGTAGAAGAAGGAAAAGAACTCCAGCTCAAAGGCACAGAAAACATATTCAACAAAATTATAGAAGAAAACTTTCCCAACCTAAAGAAGGATATCCCCATGAAGATACAAGAAGCTTACAGAACACCAAATAGACTGGATCAAAAGAATAGTATCCCCTAGCCATATAATAATCAAAACAAAGAACATACAGAATGAAAGAATATTTAAAAGGTGCAAAGGAAAATGGTCAAGTAACATATAAAGGTACGCCTATCAGAATTATGCCTGACTTCTCAATGGAAACCATGAAAGCGAGAAGGTCCTGGATAAATGTGTTGCAGACACTAAGAATCCATGGATGCAAGCCCAGGCTACTATACTCAGCAATGCTTTCACTCACCATCTATGGAGAAAGCAAGATACTCCATGACAAAAGCAGATTTAAACAGTATATACAAAAACTCAGCCTTACAGAAAGTACTAGTAGGAAAACTTCAACCCAATGAAGCTAACTACACCCACAATATCACAGAAATCAGGAAAACCCCTACCAGCATAACCGAAAGAAGGGAAAAACACAAACACCTCTACTGAAAGAGAACCAGAGTTAACAACCACTGGTCATTAATATCGCTTAAATCAATCTACTCTTAGACACAGGCTAAGAGAATGGATATGAAAACAGAATGCAGTCTTGTGCTATTTACAAGAAGCACACTTCAACATCAAAGACAGACTCTACCTCAGAGTAAAGGGTTGGGAAAAGGCCTTCCAATCAAATGGACCTAAGAAACAAGCAGGTGTGGCTACCCTAATAAATAACAAAATTGATTTCAAACTAAAATCAATAGGAAGAGATAGAGAAGGACACTTTATACTCATGACAGGAACAATTCATCAAGATGAAGTATCAATCTGAATATCTATGCACCAAATATAAGAGTACCCATATACTAAAAGAAATAATACTAAAACTTAAATCATACATCAAGCCCCACACACTAATAATAGGAGATTTCAACACTCCTCTCTCTCCAATGGACAGAACAACCAGACAGAAACTTAAGAGAGAAATAAGAGAACTAACAGATGTAATGACACATGGACTTAACAGATATCTATAGAACCTCCCCCCCCAAAGAAGAATATAACTTCTTCTTAGAACCTTGTGGAACCTTCTCTAAAATTGATCACATAATCAGTAACAAAGCAATGCCCCACAGTTACAAAAATTTGGAGTAAACCCGTGTCTTACCAGCTCACCATGGAGTAAAGTTAGAACTCAACAACAATACTACTCCCAGAAAGCCTACAAACTCATGGAAACTGAATAGTCAACTACTGAACCACCCACCCCTGTGTTAAAGAAGAAATAAAGAAAGAAATTAAAGTCTTACTTGAATTCAACAAAAATGAAGGCACAACATATCCAAACCTATGGGACACTATGAAATCAGTGCTAAGCGGAAAATTCATAGCAGTAAGTGCCCACATGAAGAAAATGGAGAAAGTTCACATTAGTGACATAATAGCACACCTGAAAGCTCTGGAAAAAAAGAAGCAGACTCACCCAGAATTAGTAGAAGACAGGAAATAATCAAACAGAGGGCTGAAATCAACAAAACAGAAACACAGAAAAGAATACAAAGAATCAATGACACAAAGAGCTGTTTCTTTGAAAAAAAATCAACAAGATTGACAAACCGTTATATAAACTAATCAAAAGATGGAGAGAGATCACCCAAATTAACAAAATCAGAAATGAAAAGAAGGACTTAACAATAGACATTGAGGAAATTCAGAGAATCATACTACAAAACCTGTACTACACAAAATTGGAAAATGTAAAAGAAATGAACAATTTTTTAGATAGATACCATATACTCAATGGACTAATCAGTGCTGTCGACTGTAGAATGATGCACTTTCTCAGCCTTCCTCCTATTGTGGCAAATTGCTCTGAAAATTATGTCTATCAGCATATAAACCAAGTATCATCATATCTTAAACTAACTAATAAAACCAAAGGAAAAAGGTGGTGGTGGTATAGTCAATAGGGCGTGTCCTACCAGAGAATGTTCATAACAGCAGTGTTCTATCCCCTGAATTGCCTACAGGACTCAAAGTCCATTCATTTCTTTAAAATGTTGAGCAAATCTATTATTTCTTAGGTCAAGATTTTTGTCAAGATTATTCATATTAAATAACAGATAATTAAAGATAAACATAATACCATATGAGAATTGTCTAATATTTCTAAATTGGGAAATTATAGAAAGGAGCAAAATCCAGAAAAACTTATTAGAATTTAGTCCTCAAGAAACAAATTAATTGAATACTGTATTTTTGGTTTTTTAACACGATCATCTTATTGACATTGACATTGATGTATATAATAATATGTAGCATAAACACAATGTGGTTTTAATAAAAAATTCATTTATAACAAGTCAACTTGCTGTTACATGACCATAGAGGACACATACTGTGGATTCGTTAGAGATCTTTTTATTTATACAAAAATACCCTGTAAGTCAGAGGCTGACATTAAATAAACAAACGTTTCAGATGATATAGTTTGAGACTGACAATTTATCAGAAACTACTACTTAAATAATTCTGAATCCAAAGGACATTTGAAGGCGAATCAAAAGAAGATAGAATTACATTGCTATATTATTTCCTCTGTTCATATTTTTGAAAAAACCAAGCTGTATTTGAAATTAGGGAGGGGGTAGTCAAGTATTCACCTTCACTCTTACCTCTCTTAATCAGGAAAGACTTCTTCAATAGGGATTTTAGCTGTCTTGCTGGTCTTACTGCACTGTGGTATATTTTAAAAAGTAATATTTTAATATTCGTATAAAAACATTTACCAAATGTTTTCCTATAATACATTAGAGATTTACCATCAGCCATTAAATTGTCCTTCAATCAGTTGATTAGGTTTGTTGACAATTTCCTTAAAACTTTTTCTCATGTGAAAAAAAGAATTTAGTCCACTAAAAACATAGAAACACACACACACGATGAAAGAGACTAGTTTCTCCACAGCACTTTTTTAATGCTGTAGTAACTGATGGTCACTCTTGTGCTCAATGTAATTAGTACCCCGATTCCACTTGTAATGCCATCATCTGCTCCTAGAGCATCACAGAACCCCTCTCTCTCAGGTTACTTTGTGGGCTCTCAATGCACGTGATGCTATCTCTCACAAGGTTTGTTTGTGGACCATAGAATAGATTCCTGCTTCTGCTAGCACTCTGACAAGATACCATGGTCTAGGATATGCTCAAGCTGTCCCTTCGTAGTCCATTCATGAGTGAATCTTGAAACCACAATCGGCTTGTTTCTATGCCAAATGAGCATTGCTATTAATTTAACGAGATAAAAATATGAACAAACAGCAATATAAACTCAGTGGATAATTTCAGGTTATTAGCTTGAGACAGTTTAGAATTCCTAGTAGAAAGAACATGGTTTTTACAAGGTGTGCCTTTGAACAGTTGTAAATTATGAATCTGCACTTTGGACATTAACTGTGATGCATTTTGGACCTTTTAACTTGGAGTAATTTATTATTAAATCATTAGTAATAAGCAATTTACTAATGTGTATCAAATGCTTTATGATACATGTTCCCACAAATGATAACACAATTGTCCTTTATTATGAAAGTAATCAATTAAGATGAGCACAGAACTAGCTTGACATACCACCTTTAATTTTCTGCCAAATCAATGTTTGAGAGAGCAGATCACTGGCAGAAGGGGCCTTTTACTCTATGTTCATGTCCTACTGATGGTGAAGACAAAACCCCTTTTATAGACACATAAAGAGTAAACATGCCACAGTTTGGCTCTCTACATCCAGATAATCTACTGAGATCCAGAGACTTCATTACTGTAGAAAACAGCTCAAAGGAGTGGACAAGTGATGGATGGAGCACTGTGGTAGGAGGAAGGCATGGGATCTTCCACCAACTATGAAAGGGTCCTACGCAGAACAAAAGGGCCTCTGCATGTGGAGATGGTGTCAAAGGAGGCTAACAATTTGTTGATTTCTTTTTTAATTCATTTATTTATTAAAGATTTCTGCCTCCTCCTGCCACTGCCTCCCATTTCCCTTCCCCTCCCCCAATCAAGTTCCCCTCCCTTTTCAGCCCAAAAAGCAATCAGGGTTCCCTGCCCTGTGGGAAGTCCAAGGACCATCCATCTCCATCCAGGTTTAGTAAGGTGAGCATCCAAACTGCCTAGGCTCCCACAAAGCCAGTACGTGCAGTAGGATCAAAAACCCATTGCCACTGTTCTTGAGTTCTCAGTAGTCCTCATTGTCCGCTATATTCAGCGAGTCCGGTTTTATCCCATGCTTTTTCAGACCCAGGCCAGCTGGCCTTGGTGAATTCACAATAGAACATTCTAGCCATAAATAAAGGACATTGAGCCTATAATTTGTGATCCTAGAGAAGCTAAATAAGAAGGTGAACTTAAAGAAAAACATATAGGCATCCTCCTGAATATTAACCTTCATCAGGTGATGAAAGGAGACAAAGACAGAGACCCACACTGGAGCACAGGACAGAAATCTCAAGGTCCAAATCAGGAGCAGAAGGAGAGAGAGCACGAGCAAGGAACTAAGGACCGCAAGGGGTGCACCCACACACTGAGACAATGGGGATGTTGATTTCTTGTAACTCTCTGTGATAATGCAGAATGATCCCAAATTCTGTCAGCTATCAGAAAGACAAATGCAATGAAGATCTAGTTCACTAGCTGATTTCAGCAATTTTTGAAAAGGCAAGGAGTGTCAGATGGACATAGTGTGTGTGGTAAACATTAGGAAGCTCATTTTCCAAAACACAGAATTGGTACAGGGGAAATGATGGTTGAGTATAAACTTCATGCCCATGATCTAAAAACAATAAATTTTCAGCCTAAAAATACAGATAATACTGTGGGGATTGTAAGACAACACAAAAATTGAGTGTATAAATCAGTATCTATCTGAGAATACAACCAATAGTTAGCTTGTTATCTTTGAATTTCCTTAGTCTTTAGATATCATTAGACCTTACCTGCAAGAAGGCATTATGTCAGTGCAGAAATTTTCTTCTGAAAAAATCAAAATTAATTCATTACAATGATAGAAAAATATAACATATAAAATTATTAGACGCATAGTATAATTTTTTAGGTGAATCTAGATTATTCTAGAATAAGTACTTCCTTGTAAGAAATGTCTTCAGGTGGAATTCATTCATTTTCTTTATATTTCAAATCAAAGAAGACTTAAATTTAACAAGCATAATACTTAAAGGTAAACACCCACCCATAAACAATTGAGATGATCCTAAATGATCTCTCTCAGACAGATGGAGAACAGCATCCTTACCAGTATAAGCATCAATTGACTGTGTCACAAAATAGCTTCTGTGGTTCTTGTTTGACTTTGAGATAATGACACTTGAGAAAAATTCTAGAGTCTAGATGGTGGCACACAACTTTAATCCCAGCACATGGGTGGCAAAGGCAGGTCGATCCCTGTGATTCCCAAGACAGCCAGAACTATGTAAAAATGAGACTGTGTCTCACAAACAAAACAACAGATTCAAAATGGAAAAAAAATCCATGAGCCTATACACATTCTTGTTCTTCAGGGAAACAAAGAATCTTGCTCAGCTTTTTAGTTAAAATTGTTCATTTTATGGTGCAAATTGCTACCACTGGGACTAGATGTATGGCTTCTGTCTTTTGTATCAGGGTATAACCTAACAGAAAGAAAGAGAAGAGGGGCAAAGACTTTTACATAACAGCTCAAGGGAGTGCAACAGGCTTCCTCTCCTCATCCCCATTGAGAAAAGAAGTTCCTTAGTTCCATCTGTGTTCCCAGACTTATATGCAGCTTAAAGGATGCTCAAGAAAGCAGGCATCATCTACCCTGAAAAGAATTGTTGGAAAGATCCCTGCCTTGATAGTAATAAACCCGAGCTCTACCTAAGGTGAGAGATCAGCAGAGAAGAAGCTGTGAGACTGCAGCAGCAAATTCCATGGGCTTCCTTCTGACATAGGATCATTGTACATGTTTACATATATAAACAATAAACTCACTGACTCCTTCCCTAGACACTTGCAGCTTGCTTTTAGAAATAAACATTTGAGTTGGGCAGTGATGGTACACTCCTTTAATCCCAGCCTTGGTAACAGAGACAGGCAGATCTCTGTAATTTCAAGCCTAGCCTTGTCTACAGAATGAGTTTCAGGTTAGGCTCAAAGTCAACACACAGGAAAACCCTGTCTCACAAAATGAAAATAAACATAAGAAAACAAAAATGAAATGAAACCTTTATTCATTGTTTTTGTCTTGATTAAAGTCAGAGAAACTTAATGTGCTTTTAAGCATTCCTCATGACTCAGGAAGGTCATTTGAGCCACCAACTAGTGGACTGGGATTGCGGCTCAGCAGGAAAGCCTATGCTTATTATGCAGGAGGCCTCAGTCAGTTCTCACCACCACAAATGCCATGAACAGCAAACTTCATAATACAGTGCCACAAAGCTGTCTCCATTACAATAATATTGACTCTCTTCATCTTACCTCTTGAGGGAAGAGGGTTTTGGATTCTCTACCTAGTGTGGTTGCCACTGGCAACTGAGGTATAAAAGACACTGTGATGACAGCTGGTGAAAGTAAATACTACGTGGTGTTCCTGCCACTGCCACAAAGTCTCTCCAGACTCAATGGAGAAGCAGACAATTCTTTGAAATACAGAACGATGTCATTTTCTACACTCTGATTTTTGTTCCAATGTTTATTCCTGTCATGCTTTGCAGCATGGAAATGATATTCACCCTTACCATGTTCTATTTCAGAAAAACTAAAGAGAAAAGTACTGAAGGTAGGGATAATGGGTAGGGTGCTTGCCTAGAATGCTCCCAAAGCCTTGTGCTCAATGTCTAGCACTTTAGAAAACCAAGCCAAAGCAAAAAAAGAAGGAAAAAAGAGAAGAAAGGAAGGAAGGAAGAAAAAGAAAAGGAAAACATGTCAGGATTGATAAGTCTTCATAAACTCAATACATTCATTACAGAAGGAAGCTTTCACCCTAAAATGGGAAATTTCTAAAGAAAACAATTATACAGTAGGACAAAACTGTCCAAATTGAGAAATTGCTCAGACATTAAAGAGGTCAGAAGATTTTAATTATATCATAAGGTAGGAAATTATTTAATGAAAGTTATTGATTACTGAGGTTGGTTTGTGACATAATGACATTCTAGTGACACCTACCTGTGTACTGTTATGCAGTACAAAATACCAAGTTTGTCATAAAACTCAAGGAGAATATGTATCTCTAATAATCCTATTTGCTGCAATGTGACTATGGAGGACACGTGTGCGTAAAGTTGATTTCTCCTTTATTCAACGGCAGTACAGATATCAGCACTAATATAAAATAAGCAATGTTTTGACAATATATTTTCACAGTTGAAAGTTCTTTGAAATAATTTCTTAATTAATTCTGACTTTTCAGAATATTTGAAAACCACAGAACGGCATTTATCTTTGATTGCCTTAATTCCTTTTTGGGGATCTAAAATCTTCACTCTTCCTTATTTTCTTTAGGGAAGGTAGGAGTAGTTGGAGTCATTCTTACCTTCGTTGGAGTTGGCACACGTTTTCATTGATCGTTCTGATTCTACTGCAGCTGCTCCTCCACTGTGACATATGTTTAAAAGTGATCATCATTTAACTATTCATATAAAAACACTTAGCATGTTTTCTAAATTCTTTATTTTTGAGTCCTTAATATATCTTACATTAGACATTTACAAATAATTTTTTGAAACAGGATCTCATTATGCAGTCCAGCTGACTTTAATCCCACTATATGCATCATGTTGGTCTTGAAATCAAAGAGATCTCTTTGCCTCCTGTTTTCCAAGTTTCTGGATTAAAGCCATGGGCAACAAGGCCCAGCCTAAGAACTCTAAATTCATTCAACAGTTGGTGATGATTAATGACTGCTGTCCTTCCCACCTTCCCTCATAGAGAAGAAACAGAGAAAATTTAGCTCTTGATTGAAACTCTCTCTCTCTCTCTCTCTCTCTCTCTCTCTCTCTCTCTCTCTCTCTCTCTCTCTCTCACACACACACACACACACACACACACACGAATGGTAGCAGTGCTTTTTCCATAGATTTGCTTTGAATGCTCCAGTAACCTTGTATTTCTATGCTCGTGGAGTCAGTGTTCCTGTTCCACTCATCTGCCTGCTTGTCCCTAAGGCCCCACAGTCCTATCTGTCAGAACTCTTTGGAGGTATTTTGTTGAGTACTATGCTCTCAATGGTCAGTATATGAAAAAGTATTTTTATTTTTTTGCTTCTAAGCAGCCTTCTGCCTGCATTCTCAGAAGCTGTGACAGTTGTGGTACCTTCAAATTGTTTTAACAGTTCTTTCATGTGTGAATGCTGAAACCACCGCCTGGCTGTTTCTTTGTTCATAAGCCTTTTTGTGTAATCCTGAGTCTTTGTAACTCACAACCAGCTTCAAAACTCAAGGAAAGCAACACTCTTTTGTCAGCTATATTCTTCCCAGGTCAGAGCTAAGACTGCTGTACTTCAGGGCCTATTGCTAGGATACTCTAGACCAGCAGCTTTACTTTCCTAGTTTCTGCTTTGGCTGTCATCACGGTCTTGGAGCTCGTCAGGGGACTTTTCACCTGCGGTGTGAACCTTGTCCAAAAGAGCACTGCTGCTGAAGTGATCTCCAGAAAACTAAGAAAACCTTCAACCTTGACCACTATTTCCAATGTCTTTTTAGCAGATAATTATCCCCAGTCTTACTAGTTCAACAACCTAAACTTACTTTTTCATCTTCATATTTGATATGCGTTCCTGTTCACATCTGTGTATGCATTTGTGTCTGTTGATCCCAGTGCATGTTTTTTAGGTCAGAGGACATCCTTGACTGGCAGTCCTTGCCTCCTAACTTAGTTTTGAGGCAGAGTTTCCTGTTAACAGCTGTACAAAGCAAGACTGTCTAAAGTATAACTTTCCAGACAGTCTCCTGTCTCCATCTCCCATGTCCCTCAAGGTTCCCTGAGGCTAAGATGCACACATGCACATGAGGCCCTTTCTGTGTTCTGAGGAGTAGAACTCTGAAATCTTGGGTTTGTGTGATAAGTACTTTATTCCTGAGACATGTTCCTAGTCATGAATTCCTAAAACTGTGCTATTCCATGTCAAAGTCATAAGCATACTTTATTTTCATCAAAAGTACCAGCTTTACAAATTTCTGTCTATCATGTATTAAAGGAAGAATAAATGACCTCAAATGGTTCTTCTTAGAGGGAAACACAGGCCCTCTAACTGGATTAGAGGTTTAATTGAAAGTGCTCTGCACTCAGAAGCCTTAGTTCCATAATTATAACCACCTCTTTAATTTAGGCTCAAACTCTTCTTTTAAAAATTGACTGTTCACGTACTGGCTTTGGGGGAGCCTAGGCAGTTTGGATGCTCACCTTACTAGACCTGGATGGAGGTGGGTGGTCCTTGGACGCCTCACAGGGCAAGGAACCCTGGTTGCTCTTCGGGCTGACGAGGGAGGAGGACTTGATAGGGGAAGGGGGAGGGAAATGGGAGATGGTGGCGGGGAGGAGGCAGAAATCCTTTATAAATAAATAAATAAATAAATTTTAAAAAATAAAAATTGAGTGTTTTACAGCCAGACAGATGGCTCAGTGGGTATACTTAATTGTCACATTAGCCCAGAATTTGAGTACCTGGAATTCAACAAAAAGTCAGACACTGTGTAATGTATCTATAATCCCAGCACTTTTATAGTACAAAGGGAGTGGAGGTAGTAAGATACCAAAGAGGCTTCCCAGCCTGCTTACCTGGAGTAAGTGGCGAACTGCCAAATAAAAATTTAAAAAATGCCTCAAATAAGATGGAAGACAAAGCCATCACACAGTGTTGTACTGTGTCTTTGTTGGGAATATCAGTGCATGCATATCCTCTGACACAAAAACAAGTACATGAAGATGAGGGATGCTAAACCATTTTTAGAATATATGGTATGTACAAAGTGTATTTTCAATAAAAAATACATAACACACAGGCTTTACTTTTTAATTCATCTGACTTTAAGCTTGTATGTATGAAGAAAAAAGGTAATCATTTGATTTTTAATGCTGAACTAATCTTAAATACCAAGTATTTAGAGCTGCTATTTCTGTGATAAAACACCATGACCAAAATGAACTTGGGGACCAAAGGATTCATTTGGTTTATATGTCTGCATCATAGTCCATCATTAAAGACAGACAGGGCAGAAACTCAAACAGGGAAGGAAGCTGGAGGCAGGAACTTACAGAGGCCATGGAAGGGAGTTGCTTACTGGCTTGCTCATTCTGCTTTCTTATAGAACTCAGGGCCATGAGCCCTGGAACAGCACCTCCCATGATGTGTTGGGCCCTTATCCATCAATCACTAATTAAGAAAATGCCTTACAACCAGATCTTATGGAGGCATTTTCTCAATGGAGTCTTAGTTCTTTGTACTCATTTTGGACAAGTGTCCATATCCAGATTAGCTGTTTCAGGAGTTTGGGTGTACAGACTCACATCTGACTAACACAGTGTCAAGATAGTTCAGACAGGACAGGGGAAAATAATAGCATCTGGTAATATCATCTAATTGATGGATACCCTAATCTATTTGCTGATTCAAAATTCACTTAAAGTAGAGTGAGTGATCAAAGAGACAACATGATTTGAAAAAAAAATTAAGTTGAACATATATAAGAAGAAAATATATAAGGAACAGGCTAAAAATAATAAAATTATACATTTCAGTTTTGATAATAAAGTTGACACTTTTCAAAGTAAACAACATTAATGTGAAGTTGCCTTAACAAGTAGAAAATTGCCAATCAAATCAGATTAGAAATGACAACTTGTTTTTAAATGGGAAGCTGAGCCCTGGTACACACTGTTCCTTTGTTTATGTTGGAACAGTCTCTTTTCCAGCTCACACTCCCTGTGAGATAGTCTTTCTCAATATATGCTTATGAGTTGAAGCCATTTTCCCTCTACCATTTTAGTGTTCATTACTTAAGCAACGACACCCTCAAGAACAGCACTAAGATTGTAAAAAAGAAACAGTACCTGTATGGTGTAAGCTCAGAATGTGCATCCGCACCGTTATCAATTAAAAACTGCGCCATTTTAAGTTGATTTTCAAACAAAGCGAGTTTATAGGGTGTCAACCCATACTGTAAAGGAAAAATTTCATTTTATAAATTGACATGCTTCTCAAATGAAAAATGTATCACATATTTTTGTAAACAAAATGAGTCACAAAGGGATAGATTTTCCTTCAGCCCTTGCTGCAGATTCACACACACAGGGCTTCCCTTTCCTTTGAAACATCTTCCCCTGTCCAACAATGCCCATGAACACCACTATTTCCAGAACTTCCCACAAACGCTTGCTGGTTCCAAGTTTCTTAGCTCCATGGAGATGTGCCTCCATTGCCCCAATCCTAAAACGTGGAGATAGATTTGGTATGCCTCTCTTGAATGAGTGAACTCAAGTGGCATCTCTGGAGCAGTTTCTCAACCTGTTTTTCAAAACTATTTTCCCTAACCTAAAAATTTTCTCCCAAACCAAACATCGTTTCCTGTTGCAGTGGTCCAAATGATGCTGGAGGAAGACCTCAGACTCAAGTGTTATGTAAACACAAAGAATGCTTATTCTTCAGAAATAGCCAGCATGCAACAGTCTATCACCCATATACAGTGATAATGAGGACCACGGACAAAGACATACAGGCCCTTCTAAAGTGGACATGGGAAATTCTATCTTTTTAATCTTTTAAATATTTTTCAATAATTGGGCAGTCAGGGAGCAGTTACATGGGGGGCATGTTGATTGGACAGAATTAGTAACAGTTTCATCCATTGTGGGATTTTTCTGTCACATATAGTCAGTAGCAGCTAGATCCTGCAACTCTGGTCTCCCGGCCCTATACGGCCAGGTTTGGAACTGTTTACCCAATTGGCTAAACTTGACTGGGGAACGTCCTGAATTCAGTCTTAGGTCATTAATTACAATGGAGTTGCTCCTTGTCTAAGATAGAGTCCCATTTTGGCCCCTTTGTTATGTACATGTAAAATCTGAAAAAGTTAAGTGAAAATGTCTTCTCAGCATGTTTTCTTCAATGATCAAATTTCCACATTTACCTGTGTGCCTGTGACCTTCCCACTCTAGCCTCATCTCTGAGAGACAAGTCACATCAGTAACTTCTTAATTGCAACAGATTTCTGTTTTTTTCTATAGACATTTAGCTTAAAATTATTTTTTTCTATTGTTTGTGTGTATGTGAAGTATGTGTGGGCCCAAGTCCTTTACTTCTTGAATTTTACAGAAAAGCCCAAGTCTGAAACAAAATGTGCTGTGCTGAGTTCCTTTAAGTTACCTACAAAACTATGAAAAACAGATTTGGAAAAAAATGCTTTACTCTGAACAGATTCAGTGAGACTGCTTGTGTTTCAGAAAGTGGAAAGTGATCTGAGTGTTATTGCTGGAAGTACATTGTGAATGAAGTTGAATGATTCTTACCTCTGTTTTGGCTTTAATGTCTACATTATACTCCAGCAGCTTGCTGACAACTCTTATGTTCCCTCTGCAAATGGCGTGGTGGAGGGCAGCATAGCCACTGTCATCTACAATGTTGGGATTAGCACCGTGCATGAGCAGAATAGAGATGCATTCTAAATTGTCCCATTGGGTGGCCTGTGGGTATGGGATAAAGAAAGAGACACTGAAATCAAGAACTTTAATAAGCATTCCAACAATTCCATTGACTAGTTACCCTTGGATCAGACCAATTGTTTAGGTCATGCATATTATCCCTCTCAAGTACCCAGACTTTCCTAAATTCATAACCTCCCCACCAAAGTTTTCCAAGTGATAGAGTTTCAGAGGTGTGCCACCACACCTAGGAATTAAAGGATTTCACTAGCACTGTTTGGCCATTGTTGTAGTGGGGGAGGCAGCTTGTTCATTTGCTTGTTTTGATAACTTGACACAGGTTGAAGACACCTGGAAAGAAGGAACCTCACTTGAAGAATTGGCTCCACCAGACTGGACTCTGGGAAGCGTGTATAGTATTTTCTTGATTGAGGTTGATCTGGGAGGGCACAGCTTCTTAGGGGTGGTGGCATGACTGGGAAGGTTATCCTGAGTAGTATAAGATATCTGAGCAAGCCTTGGAAAAAGCCACGGGAAAGCATCATTCCCCCATGACCTCTGCTTCATTTCCTGCCTCAGGTCCTGATTGAACTCCTGACCTGCTTTCCCTTCATGGCTGACTGTGATGTGGAATTGTAAGCCAATAAACCTTTCCTTTCCTGAGATGGTTTGGGCCAGTGTTTCATCACAGCAACAAAAACCAAACAAGGATAATTTCTAATCCATTTTATACCAAAAGTGTTTCACGATAGCTACCTTAATTAGGGGCGTGCAGCCTTCATCATCCTTCATATTAATATCGGTACAGTCGTTGGATGACAGCAATGTTACTACATTAGGATGATTATGGGCAGAGGCGTAGTGAAGTGGACTCCTACAAATTGAGAGGACATTTTAGGAAATTTCAGATTATTATGTAAAAGCACACTCAAGTAGACACCAATGTGCATTTCCTTCTGATGTAAGAGAAGAAACTAAAATTTTCTTATTTACTTATTTCTCTACTCAGGTGTTCATTTTCTGTGCTAGGTATACAGTGCATGGCTGTCCCATTCAAGGCGAGTGCTCTATCACAAGCTTCACCCTTCCTCAGAGCAGCCTCTCTGCATAACAGGAGAATGCCCAGTAGATTGAACTCAAATTGGATTTGAATCCTACTCTAATCATTGAGTGTTACTAGTTACAACATAGACCTCCTATGAGCTCCACAAATCAATCTCTCCATCTGTAGAATGGGGATTCAACACTGCAGCTCTCTTACACAGTGCTGCTGTGACGCTTCAACTCACATCTTCAAGAGCACGTACAAATGCTTCCAGCACCTGACAGCTCAGTGTTGCTGGATACGATTACAATTTGTTCCTAATGGTAACAAACACAATATTTCAATGAAGAGAAATAGCAGAATTATACCTACTGCAGATGTGAAAGTTTTTACTCAAGTATCTTTACAATATTTTAAAACTATATTCCCTAAGCTGGCCTTGAACTTGGTAATCTCCCAGTAGGTAGGAATGCAGGCAGTTCCACCGCACCCACCTTACTCTTTATTTCACACTTTAGCATCGCTGATGTCTGCCACTTATAATTCATATTTTATGAATATAATAGGCAATGTTTTTTACTTTGCTACCATACAAAATAAAAGGTCACCATGCAGTCCATTGTGCCTGACATCCAATGAAATATGACACAATCCACAGGCCCATGACACTTCTAAAGGTCACATGTATCGATGTAAATTTCTGCTCTTAAGACTATGAAATGTAAACATATTTAGAATAGCAATAACAAACAAAAATCTAAATTTTCATTCATCAATACTTTAATTTTTTCGTTTCTCAATGCCCAGAATGAATGTTTCTATATTTGCTGCCAATAGGGACACAGCATAGTCCTCAGTCAATAGACAGAATGTCCATGTTAATATAGACACCAGGTGGTAGCAAATGGCTTTGCCTTATACCTCCATGAATTAGCACCAAAACTGAGCAAATATATCCAGAAGGAGATAACTCTTGGTATCATAGCTCCCTTGCTTTGATTTTCAAAAAGCTTAAAGACGAAAAGATACTAGGGATTCAGTTGAGCATCATTCCTTGTTTTCACTCTTTAAATTTATAGAACGTCAGGAAAACTGACTGGACAGAGAAATGTAATATTTTAAGAATGAGAAGGTCTTGAAAGCTAGTAGATTTGTATGCTGTACAATAGATATCTAAGTTACGTGCAGGGAATAAGTGGATTGGCATAACGGATAAATACAGCTGGAAAATTCAGTGTTTTTAAAGAATACACTTATTAAGCAAAAATACTTTGAAACAATAATTTACTGTCCTATTATTTGTATGATGCTCTAATTTGGAAGACTGAATAACTATAGACTAAATAACCTCACAACTACAGACATGATCAAGAAGCACGTGAGCTATGGAGAATCTACTGTTGAGGGTCATTGTTTCCTGCCTATCATCTAGTGAGAAACAGGAAACAAGGACTAGGAAAGAGGGCTGCAGTGATTGTTACAACTCAGTTGGGAAATCACTCACCCTGCAAGCCTGAGACCCCAACTTCAGAACCCCCAGCACCTTGAGAAACTGGTGCTGGAGATGTGGATACAAGGAGGATCCCCAAATCTATCTTGCCAGCAAGTCTAGGTCAATCAGTATACTCCAAGACAATCAGTCAAACACAGCGGGGATTTGGGTGAGAGAATCTGTCTAAAAAGCTGAGGTGGAGGAACCACAGGGTTGTTCATGAGGTGAGGTCACCTACTGGCAGAGCCAATGGCCTATGTTCAACCCCAGAATCCACAATGTGGCAGAACACAGCAATCGCTAGTTCTCTTCTGACCTTCACACACTTACTTGGCATGTGTGAGGCACAGGTGCAAACACACATATGATATTTTAATGAGATGAAAAGAAATTTTCAAAGAGAATGCCAACCGTTAGCCTTCATGTATGTACCAAAACACACACATGTATATAAGGGGCCGGGGACAGAGTTATAGTTCAAGTTGAAAATTTCCTTATGAAATCCCTCAGCAAGCATGAAACAGACATAAGATTTCTTGGTAATTCTTTGGGTTTTTTTTTTTGGCTTTGAGTTGGCTTTTTATGTGAAAATTTATCTTATGATACAATTTTCTGTGTTGCATATAATATAGCATTAAAAACATATACATTAAAGGGTTGGAGAGATGGCTTGGCATTTACAAGCTCTAGTTTTTCCTGCAGAGGGCCTGGGTTTGATTCCTAGCACCCACACAGCAGATCACAACTGTCCATGACTCCAGTTCCAGGAGATCCAACACCCTCTTCCTATGCTTGTGTGGTATACTGAAAATACATGCAGCCAAAACACTCAAACCTAAAAAATTTTAAGTGTACACATAAAAAGATGTATGTGGTTTTCTTAGCTAACTTCCTGTAAAGCCCTCAATAAAGTACTCTAAAAGAGACAATGTAAAGGGATTTGTAAACTAACTGAAGTTCTTTGTTTTGCTTCTCTTAAAGAAAGTCTCAGAGATGCCCTTCCAAGGTGTGCAGGTTTCAGGTGCCTAGGAGCTTAAAGCAGGTACAAACCCAGAGGTCTCCATGAAAGAAGAGCCTTAAGCATGACATCTGCCCTCCCACAGGCTGCAGATCTGGAAGGTATGTTTCTCCCTGGTAAACCCTGACTGTCCCCAACAATTTCTGCCCCTCCTGCCCCTTGCCCCTCCTCAGGCCCCATTACCTGCCCCTCCGGTCGCACTCGTTAACATGATGTTCACTGGCATTGATCAATCTCTCCACTAAAGCGACATTGCCCACACAGGCTGCCCTTTGGAACCGTCCCACAGGATCGTACCCAATAAGGTACAAGGGAAATCGCCGCTTTTTTCGACACAAGCACCCGCAACTCCGGCATGCAGACCACAGGCGGGTATACCAGCGAGTCCGCTGAGGGGCCCGAATGGTAAGGGTATCATAATTGAAGTCCTCCTGCATGTTGAGGCTCAAGGCTCCACAGGCCGTCCCAGCCCTCCTGGCCCTGCTGGCCTTCCTGACAACCCCGTATCCCCCTCCTGCCCTCCCAGCCCTCCTGGCCCTCCCAGCCCTCCAGGTCCTACTGCCCCTCCCTGCTTTCCCCTTTATCCACCCGCACCCTCCCAAATCCAACAAGTAAACGTTCAAAATCTAGTTAAGATTCCCACTGAACCAAATAAGCGTCCTGCTTGGGCAGATCCTTGGTTCAGTGTGAGCTGAATTCTGCTTCCTCCTTAGCAACACAGTTACAGGGGCATAGTGATGCGCTATGAGCTCACAATGTTACTCAGCAGCTGTGCACCATGTGTGTGTTCTGTGCATGCCCGTGTCAGACTCAAGCGACAAAAGCATACAGTGCTCAGTACATGTAGACAAATATTGTATGTTTTCTCTTTTAAGGGTGTTAAGGTTCTGATGATATGGGAACTTCAATCTGAATACCCACAGAGGTATGGAACCTAGTAAGGGACCAGGAGAAAGAGAGTATCTCTCAAGGAAAGGAAAAAGTCTATAGTGTTATGTAGCTATTAAGGGAAACTAGAATTGGATGTTTTAATGAAAGGGGGATGGGCAGAAAGGTAAAGGAAGGAAAATGGAGAGAGACAACCAATACTAAAGGCACTTAGAAAAACTATATGGACACTGACTATCCTAGAATCTTCCTTTACATATGTGAAAGGAACCCACAGGGAGACAAAAAACAACAGGGGAGTGAAGACTTCAACTAGATATCTTGTGCCACCAAATTAAACCTCCAGTGCCAGGAACAGGTTACAGCCTGTTGAGTCATTCACCAAAGGGACCCATGGAAACCACCAAACAGCACAGGCTATTGCCAAGGCTCTTGGTTGCTCACACAAGCTGATGTTAAGGTCTTGTTTCTAGAGGTAACACTTCTGTCAATGAATATGGAGAAGTTGAGCTGGTGTCTAACTACATTATTCACCTACTAACCACAGTTCACTGTACTGGAAGGTACTCTACATGCCCCTGGAGGAGAAAAGTAGTCCTCAATACCTCTCAGCACAAACCCTTCAACCTACAACCACACACAAATGGAAGGAAGCTCACAGATATTTATATCTAGGGGATCCAACACCCTCTTGTCTCTTTGCAGGCACTAGACATACATAGATGCAGACAAAACATACATGGACATGAAATAAATGTGATCTGTAGATATTGAGAAGTAATACATTTATGTAGGAAGCTCACTCTTTTAAAATATATAAGCCAGTAGGTATTTTTACTATGTTCTTAAAATTATGCAACCATCATTTTTTTACTTTTAAAATAATTTTGTCATTTGAGAAAAACCACTTTATTCATTAGCAGTTACTCTTCATTTCTCCAGACCCCCACCACCTATTAGTTACCACTCTAACTTTCTGTTTCAAGTGTCTCATTCTGGGTATTAAAGAGAAATCAAATCATCTAATAAGGAAGTGTCCCACTCTTCAGTCCTTTGGCTACATTCAACTGAACTTAATGTTTGTGATATTTATTCATGTTATAGGATGTATATTTCTCTACCCCTTTCCATGACTAGAAACTAGACCACTGTATTAACACACCACCCTTTGTTTACCTACTCATCAAGCAGTAGGTAATTGGGGTATCTCCCTTTTTTCTTATATAAATGCTCAGGTGCTGGTGGCTGCATCATTTTAATCTACATTCCAGCAGTAATGTAGCATGTTCCTGTTCTCTGGTATGTTTACACTCTCACATGTGTCCCAGCACCTGTGCATGCTAGACAAGTGCTTTCCCTGTGACTTATATCCTCAGCATGCAACATGTACTTTTCAATTCTTAGACCATATTTTGCTGTCCAGCTTCAAACTCATATGTGATACACACACACACACACACACACACACACACACACACACACACACACACACACTCCTCTACCAAGTGCTGGAATTGTAGAACTGTGCCATCAGGATTGACTTATCTTTTGTATTTTCAGTATCTTAATGATATCAAGTATCATCTCATTGAAATTTGATTTGCAACACTTGATGGCTGATGGTGTTGAACATCTTCCAGTGTGCCAGTGGGACATTTGGAAATCTTTCCAGTCCCATGGCATGTGGGTGAGGTTCAAACCACGCTGGTAAGGGACAGACAAATATGCCATGTAGATGGAGTTTGAGTGCGAAGTTTTATTAAAAGGGGAGGTGTAGTGGGGAGGAAGGGATGGGAGGAAGGGACAGAGAGAAAGAGAAACAGAGAGAGAGGGAGGAGGGAGAAGGAAAAGAGGCTGAGACCTGCTTTCCTCAGTGGGAAAAAAAGAGAAGAAGAGAAAGAGGGAAGGGAGGGAGGGAGGGAGGGAGGGAGGGAGGGAGGGAGAGCACTAGAGAGACTGAGAGTGAACTGAGAGTCTCTTAAAGGGACAGGATACCATTTGCTATATCCAGGCAGATGGTGTGAGGTGCTGTGTGAGGGTGTGCCTGAATACTAACAAAATTTCTCTTCAGATCCATTTATTTCCCTCTGTGTCACTGGGCTGCCAGTTATAAGAAATCTTAAATTCTTAAGAAAATTCCCTATAGGCCTATATATGGTTATATACAACACATGAGAATAAATCAAAGAGCAGGGGATATATAATGATTTCTTCTGGATCCATGTATGAGGCAAGCTCACACTACCCCCAAGCTCATGCACAGCCCTATGTTTTCCTTACTAGCTAGCATTTTACAAGCATTTGCTTATTTAGGGAGGGAGAGAAATATAAAAAAACACTTCTGTTTTTATTTTTTAAGGGAAAGAAAACATGGGAAAAGGGCCATTGAAATGGCTCTGCACCTAAGGCCATATTCCATACAAGTCTGATAACTTGAATTCCATTTCTGGAATCCATGATAGGAGAATTAAACCAACTCCCAGATGGTGTCTCTGACCTCTACATATCCTTCTTGTCTTTCACAAAGGCAAACACACACACACACATACACACACACACACACACACACAGAGAGAGAGAGAGAGAGAGAGAGAGAGAGAGAGAGAGAGAGAGAGAGAGAGAGAGAGAGAGAGGCCAAAGAGCACCACTTCTTATTGGCCTGTTCCCTATGGCTTTCTCAGCCTGTTTCCTTATGGGAATGAGGACCATCTGTACAGATTGCTGCTACCCACAGTATGCTGGACCTTCCTACATCAATCATTAATCAGGAAAATGACTCCAATGACTTGCCTACAGGAAAATGTGATGGAGAATTTCCCTCCCTTGTCCCACATTATGTCTAGGTTTCTGTCAAACTGGCAAAAATTAACCACCACAGCAGCACCGAAGGCTCTGGTGTTACTGTAGAAGAGGGAACAAGAAAGGGTATAAAAGTCAGAGTTGGGGGAGAATTGCTGGAAACTGGGTCTTCAGGAGAGGACACAATGACTGCACTCAGGAATTCCATGCAGCCATGTTTTCCTGAAGCAGAGCTATATAATACTGGGGCTTCACCACTCCATCATTCATTGAGAAAGGCTCATAAGGTCCCATCCCTCTATGAGGAACTATGAGAAGTTAATGGAGGGTAGGTGAGGGATCAGCATAAAATTTTTACAGAGGAGAAACATGTATGTAAACCATTAATATACTGCTTTTTCTCTCTACCAAAATATTTAGTGATATGAATAATATTTAAGGGGGTAACACTTGGGTCGAAGGACTGGTTGCCACGTTAAAAATCCACCAAAAAGCTACTGATGCCATAAAGAGTTTTAAATGAATGATTTCTAATTAGTGCATTTTAATAGAAAACTCTTAAATATGCAAACACTTCAGTAAATTTTTGTCATCATTCAGAAAATGCTTTTCTTTAAAATTTTCATGTTTTTAATTCTTCCTGACATAGATTGTGAATGTCAGCATACTGATCCTGAAGGAGGAGCTTACAAGGAACAAGGATGTATTTGAGCAGAACCTAGACAGAAAAGCAAGAGTAATATGCTCAATCTCAAAGGCATAGAAATAGGTTAGCATAAGCCAGTAAGGCATATTAAGAGAACCACTCATAGCTGAGAATAAAATTATGTAAGTACCCCTACATTACAAAATGAGAAGAATGCAATATGCTTATGTTTACACCCAGACTTTGTTATCATCTAGCTAAATGCTGGATAGATTTCCTTTGTTATCTAGTCAACAACCATGTACTAAAACAAGCAGTAGACTCATGACAAGATCCACTATTCAGCAACCATACGATATAACTCTCCCAAATCAGATGGTCAGCATGTCCATACTGGTCATATTCTATGCACGTTTAGTACAGGGAACTACTGGAGCACACAGAAGGCTTATGTGTCAGACTTGGGCTAGCACTATAGGCTCTAAGTTGGAGAACAGTGAAGACAAAGTAAGCCAGAAAGACAGGCAGTACCTGCAAACAGCCAGGGGTGAAAAAGCACATATCTGGTGGGAAGCTACAGAGAAAGGAGTGGATGGGGCAGTTGGTGAGAGGTGAGGATGAATAACTGGACAACTTAATTGATAAGGATGGGTCACTTTATTCATAGGCCACAGTGTCTGATTTAGGACTGGATACAGAACCCCAGACATGCTGACCATGGGTAGGAGAACTAAGTTTCTCTCTCTCTCTCTCTCTCTCTCTCTCTCTCTCTCTCTCTCTCTCTCTCTCCTCCCTCCCTCCCTTCTTCCCTCCCTCCCTCCCTCACCCTCCCTCCCTCCGTTTCTCTCTCTCTCTCTCTCTCTCTCTCTCTCTCTCTCTCTGTTACACACACACACACACACACACACACACACACACACACAGACATATGCACACATAGTTTGATAAACACATATACACATGCACCCACAGATATCTTGGCCCTGTCCTTCCTCACACCCTGGGTAAGTGGGGTGAGATGATGGAAGGAGATCTGCCTGTTGGTGGAGGCTGATTGTTTATTTCCTTGCCACCCAGACCCAAAATAATCACACAGAAACTGCATTATTTGCAATACTGTTTGGCCGATAGCTTAAGTGTATTTCTAACTTACACGTTAAATTAACCCAATTCTATTATTTGATATTTAACCACGAGGCTCATAGTTTACCAGTAAAGTTCTGGGCATTTTCTCCTCTGGTAGCTACATGGCTTCTTCTTGACTCTGCCTATTTTCTCTTTATATCTCAGTTTGGAGTTGTCACTTGGCATTACTCTCTTAGGTAAAGTTGTTAATCAGCTTCCTTTTTAATCAATGACAATAAAACATATTCACAGCATACAGAGCAGAATCCCACACCATCTGTTTCTTATGGTGAATAGAGTTTTAGAGTAAGGAGCTATAGCTGGGTTTTGTTATCTTCGTCCAAAAAAAGTACAAGAAATCTACTTCCACCTTACCCCTCAATATTAGTAATTCTTTGTATATTTGGTGTGTTTTTGAGACAGATTCTCTCTATCAAGCTGGGTCTAAACTTCTACTTGAGATTCTCTTGCCTTAATCTCCCAAATGCAAACATTACAGGTGATGGAGGACGGTCATTGGTTAAATAAAAAGAAACTGCTTGGCCCTCATTGGTTAGAAGATAGGTGGGAGGAGTAAACAGAACAGAACGCTGGGAGGAAGAGGAAGTGAGCTCAGACTCCACAGCTCTCCTCTCAGGAGCAGATGCCTCAGAGAGACGCCATGCTCCCCGCTCCAGGGAAGATGCAAGCGATGAAGCTCCGACCCAGGATGGACTTAGGCTAGAATCTTCCCAGTAAGCGCACCTAGCTGTGCTACATAGAATATTAGAAATGGGCTAGTCCAGGTGTGAGAGATAGCCGAGAAGAGGCTAGATAGAAATGGGCCAAGCAGTGATTAAAAGAATAGTGTCCCTGTAATTATTTCGGGGCATAAGCTAGCCAAGCAGGCGGCCGGGGTGCTGGGAACGCAGCCCCGCCACCCTTATTACTACATTAGAGGCACCCCATAATAGCTAAATTAATTTGAGTGAGGAGGTGTACTATTTAAAATTTATTCTCCACTGAGTCTAGGCCTGCTTAGGGGTGAATAACACAACAGTTGGATTGTCTTTGTTTCTCAGGTTTTTTTTCAATGAAGAAACAGTCTCAGAGACATTAACGTCTTGTCACAAGTCATGTCCTTGAATTTGGCAGGGTGGTGATTGTACATACCTTACCCCCAGAACTAGGGAGGCAGAGGCAGGCAGAGCTCTGATCTATGAGCAACCTGATCTATGAGCAAGTTCTAAGATAGCCATGGACACATGGAGAAATCCTGATTAAAAACACAACTGAACAAACAAAAGTAACTTGAACTTGAACTGTCAGACTCCAAAGTTTCTACCCTTGAGGCTTTTCTCTAAACCTCACGAGATTGTTTCCACCCATCCGATGCTCAATCCTCACTAGTAGCAGCTTTTCCCTCCTACTTAGAATCATCCCTTTAGCTAGCCTCATTCCGGTTCCCACAAAGTAAACAAAGTGTAAGAATGAGGCCAGTTTGAATGTAAACCCAATGATCCTGTACATCCTAGCCTGACAGAGATGCTCTGGGGGCCAGGTGCAGAGCAGGGACTTATCCAGCTCTTCCCTCACTCCCCTTGTGATCAGCTATGGAATAATTCTTTTAGGTCAGCTTGCAAACTGAGTCTCCCAGTCCCCTGCCTCTGGAAAGTTTTTCCTGGATGCCTGCAGTTCACTGCTGGGCAGAGTCTCTTCTTTACTTTAACTCTCTTCAAATACATTTCCTTTCTCCCCTACATAAATTGGCACCATCTGGGTGTGGAATGTCTGGAGAAGCACAGGCCAGTCAACTGAGCTGTCTGCTCAGGTTTTACACTCAGCATTGGATGCAGAGGCAAAAGTAAAGTCAGGTTTGCTTTGCTGATTCTAGAGCTCTCATATTAATTCCCTCATTAGGTTGTCTCTCTGTGAATGGGAATCCAGCTCAAGGCTTTAAAACAAGAGTGGGTGCTGTGGAACAGAGCCTGGTAGAGGATCGAGTAGAGTATAGAAACAAAGTGGATGAGTGATGTGGGATTCCCCTTTGTATGCTGTGAATATTTAATGTGCTATTAAAGAAACTGTCTTGAGACTGTGACAGAGTAGAATAGAGCAAGGTGGGGAAAATTAAACTGAATGCTGGGAGAACGGAGGCAGAGTCAGAAGTCACGTAGTCTTCTGGAGCCAGACATAACTTGACCCAGTAAGGCACAGCTACGTGGCAATACACAGATTACTAGAAATGGGTTAAATTAAGGTGTAAGAGTTAGCCAATAAGAAGTTAGAGCTAATGGGCCAAGAAGTGATTTAATTAATACAGTTTTGTGTGATTATTTCAGATCTGAGCAGCCAGAAACAAAAAAGCAGATTCCTTACAACAAATTGGTACTCCAATGTGGTTGACTATATCCATGTAAAACCTAGTTAAGCTTGAAAAGGAACTCTAGATACACATAAAACCCCAAAGTTTAGTCCTTGGGCAGCTGAGGAGAGGGCACCTGAAATGGCCCTATCCTATAGCCATACTGATGAATATCTTGCATATCAAGATAGAAACTTCATCTGGCGATGGATGGATGGATGGATGGATGGATGGATGGATGGATGGATGGAGATAGAGACCAAGACCCACATTGGAGCCCAGACAAAAGTTTCTGTGTGGTTATTTTGTGTGAAAGCTAGCTGAAGGGCCAGGACGAAAAGCAGACTCTCCCTCATCCCCTACAACACTTGGCGCTCCTATGTGATCAACTAATTCCACGTAAAACCCGAGGGCTTAAAAAGTAATTCCTTCTAGACAAAAAACAACAACACAGTTTAGCACAGCTTTTGCTGTTTGCTGGTGGAGTGCCACAGAGAGATTTTCCTGACTCAGCCACGCCATTTTAAAACAAATCTTCCTGGGCACTGCCGCTGATACAAACTCTGGCTATGGGACATTTGTGAGCTCAGGTGTTTGTGTGCCCACTCGGGGTAAGGAGGACAGTAGCTGAGACCATGCTCATGGCTTGGTTCTTCCTGCCTGAGCAGGCAGTGGGATCAGGTCTACTAGGCTTGGGCAGGCAGAAGAGCATGGCCAATTCCTATTGCCATACAGAGAGATGCTTCCAGGTTGTGCAGTGCTCTGCATGGCAGATTTGGTTGTAACTCAGAAAAAAAGGGTTAATGTCCTACACACTCATTCTCAGGGTTGGACTGCTGAACATGACTCCTGCCTGGCAGCCCCAGAGCTAACAGTAGTGGTGCTTCCACCATTTTAAAATTGGAGAAAGGCGGAGCCAACATCCAGAGCAGCTGAAACCAAGCTACCAAGCTGCTTGGCATTTTAAAAGCTCTTCTAGACAGTAAAAAATTACAGACAACGCAGTAAGGACAGATTCAGACATAAAAGACCTAAAAATGGGTCACAGTGTTGGATAAATGTATGTAAGCTTAAGAGAAAAAAGAAAAAAAGAGTATGAAGAGTCATAAATTTAATGCTTTAAAAAAAGGGTAAAGTCTTTAAAGAGACAGAGTATATATAGTCATAGATGAAAAGAAGTAATGAAAAACAAGCCACAAAAAACTGGAAAATTCCCAGAGAGTCTGGATTATGTATTTCATTGTGTTTTCTTTGCTGTTTTAGACTGTGAAGGAGCTAAATACAGAGAGACATTTAATTGGCTGCTAAGCTAAACCAACATGTATATCATAAAGGTATATGACTTCCAAAATTGAGTCTAAGTTACTTTGGAAAAGAGGTTCTTCTTTTGTTTTCACAGAGCATGAGAACCTGTGGATTGCCTCCAGGCAAATATGGTTTCATGGACCAAGGCCTCCTGATAGGTTGTCACGTACACCCTCAAAAACTTACTTTACTCAACTGCTGACTGAGATAAACCTAGCACACAAGATAAACCATAAAACGCCTGAATAACAGTTAGCACAAAACAGTTTGGAGAGAAAAAACTATACCCATAGTCCCAAATATCATTTTAAAAGTTCTTTTACATTTAAATGGGGATATGATATAGATATGAATAATTTGCATTTGGTATGGATCTTTGTTTTATTTATACAATTTAAGGTCAATCTTGTTATAAGAATATTTCTTTTCTTGATTGAGGTGTTGTGATTGTGTAGTTCATTTAAAACTCTAATGTATAATTAAGAAATTTAGGTTAATAGATAATCCTCTATAATAGTCAAGTTTGGGATTCCCTGTCCTTATGTGGAGAACAATCCAGACCAGTGACTGGGTGCCATTGCGGGGTTGGGAGGGCATTCCAGGAAAGGAGCACAGGGGCCCTCCAACTCCTGCTGCAGGGGCTTCTTTGTCCACATGAACCTGCCTCCCCCAAGCCTGCCCTATTGTCTGTGATGTCCTTGGCCCAGGAACAGTTCCTGCTCCTACACTGAGGCTATCCACCCAGAGTGGTGAGGGAGTGCAACACACCTTATGCTCCTGCTGCAGGGGCTTCTTTGTTTCACATAACCCTCCCCTCCCACAAAGTTCACCCTTTTGTCTGTGGGGTCCTTGGACTTCCAGGAGTCCCTGTCCCTGTGCTAAAGAGGTGAGTGGGTACCATCCTGGGGTGGGGAGGATCATCAGGAAAAAAAGCACAGGGCCCTGCCAGTTCTTGCTGCAGGGGTTTCTTTGTTCCACATGACCCTGCCTACTCCAAGCATGTCCTATTGTCTGTGAGGTCCTTGGACCAGGAACAATTCTTGCTTCTGCACTGAGAAGATCCACCCAGAGTTAGTACAGGAAGGATTGGACCAAGGCGCCAAGACTCTCCTGCCTGCATTTGAAGGAAGAGATGGGCAGGCACTAATGCAAGAATTCCTCCAACAACCTGAAAGGCAATATGACATCACCAGAGTCCATGGATCACACAACAAGAAGATTTGAATATCCTATTCCAGAAGAAGTAGAAGAAATCGACTTTTAACATAACATTATGAAAATAATAGAGGACCTTAAAAAGGATGTGAAAAGCTGCTTTAAAGAAACAGAGAAGACAAACAAAAAAGTAGAAGAAATGACAAAATCTCGCAAAGATATCCAACAAAATCAAGAAAAAGCAATCAAACAGTGGGGATGATCTATTGGGAGCTCACCAAGGCCAGCTGGACTGGGACAGAAAAAGCATGGAATAAAACCGGACTCTGAATGTCGCTGACAATGAGGGCTGACTGAAAAGCCAAGGATAAGGGCCCATATTTTGATTCTACTGCATGTACTAACTTTTTGGGAGCCTAGTCTGTTTGTATAAAAACATTCCTAGACCTGGATGGGGGGGGCTTGAACTTCCCCCAGGGCAGGGCACCCTGACTTTCCTGAGGATTGAAGAGCGAAGGGGAGGGAGACTGGGGGAAGTGGGAGGTAAATGGGAGGATGGGAGGAGTTGGATATTTTTAATAAATAAATAAATAAATAAATAAAAATAAAAAAGAAACAGAGAAGACAAACAATAACGTAGAAGAAATGAATAAATCTCTCAAAGATACCCTACAAAACCAAGAAAAAGCAATCAAACAGGTAATGCATACAGCTCAAGACTTGAAAAATGAAATGGTGGTAATGAAGAAAACACAAACTGAGGGAAGGCTCGATATGGAAAATCTGGGTAAATGAACAGCAACTACAGAGAAAAGTATAAGCAACAGAATACAAGAGATAGAAAAAAGAATCTCAGACACTGAACATACTATAAAGGAAATAAACTCAGTGATTAAAGACAATAACAAATCCAACAAATACTTAACACAAAATATCCAGGTAATATGGGACATCCTGATAAGACCAAACCTAAGAATAATAGGGGTAGAAGAAGGAGAAGAATTACAGCACAAAGGCCCAGAAAATATGTTCAAGAAAATTATAGAAGAAAACTTTTCCAACCTAAAGAAGGATATTCCTATGAAGGTACAAGAAGCATACAGAACACTGAATAGACTGGATCAAAAAATCCCATTCCCTTGCCATGTAATAACAAAAACACAAAACATACAGAATAAAGAAAGAATATTAAACGCTGCAAAGGAAAAGAGTCAAGTAACATATAAGTGGAAACCTATCAGAATTATACCTGACTTCTCCATGGAAACCATGAAAGCCAGAAGGTCTTGGATAGATAGATGTGCTACAGACATTAAGAGACCAGACTATTATAGCCAGCAAAGCTTGTATTCACCATCAATATAGAAAACAAGATATTCCAGGACAAAAACAGATTTAAACAATATGTAGCCACAAACCCAGACTTACAGAAAATATTAGAAGGAAGACCACAAACCAAGGAAGCTAACAACACCCATAACAACCCAGCATCTCACAACCCACTACCAGCACAACTCAAAGAAGGGAAACATACAGACAATACCACAAAAAAACCCAGATTTAACAACCACTGGTCATTAATATCACTTAATAACAATGGACTCAATTCACCTATAAAAGGGTACAGGTAAAGAGAATGGATACGAAAACAGGATCCAACATTCTGCTGTTTACAAGAAACACATTTCAACCTCAAAGACATACACTACCTCAGAGTAAAGGGTTGGGAAAAGTTTTTTTTTTTAATCAAATGGACCAAAGAAACAAGTGGGTGTGTCTATACTAATATCTATCAAAATTGATTTCAAACTAAAATCAATTAGAAGAGATAAAGGACACTTTATACTCATAACACAAACAATTGATCAGGAAGAAGTCTCAATCCTGAATATCTAAGCCCCTAATATAAAAGAACACACATAAGTGAAAAATGCATTACTAGAACTCAAAGCATACATCAAAACCCACACTCTAATCGTAGGAGATTTCAACAATCCTCTCTCACCAATGAACAGGTCAACCAGACACAAACTTAACAAAGAAAAAGAGAACTAACAGATGTAATGAATCAATTGGACTTAACAGACATCTATAGAACATTCCATCCAAACAGAAAAAATATACCTGCTTCTCAGCATCTCATGGAACATTCTCAAAAATTGATCACATAATTGGTAACAAAGCAAACATCCACAGATACAAAAAATTGTAGTAACCACCTTTGTACTATCGGATCAGCATGGAATAAAGTTAGAATTCAACAACAATTCTAACCCCAGAAAGCCTACAAACTCATGGAAACTGAACACTCAACTACTGAACCACCCCTGGGTCAAGTAAGAAATAAAGAAAGAAATTAAAGTCTTCCTTGAATTCAATAAAAATAAAGATATAACATATCCAAACCTATGGGACACTATGAAAGCAGTGCTAAGAGGAAAGTACATAGCACTAAGTGCCCACATTAAGAAAAGGGAGAAAGCTCACATTATACTTAACAGCACACCTGATATCTCTAGAAAAAAAGAAGCACACTCACCTAGGAGGGGGATAAGAATGAAAATAATCAAACTGAGGGCTGAAATCAACAAAATAAAACAGAGAAAACTAACCAAAGAATCAATGAAACAAAAAGCTGGTTCTTGGAGAAAATCAACAAGATTGACAAACCCCTATGAAAATTAATCAAAGAGCAGAGGGAAAACATGCAAATTAACAAGATCAGAAATGAAAAGTGAGACATAACCGCAGACACAGAGAAAATTCCGAGAATCATCAGATCTTACTACAAAAGCTTGTATGGGAAATTTGGGAATTGTAAAGGAAATGGACTTTTTTTTTAGATAAGTACCCTCTACCAAAATTAAATCAAGACCAGGTTAAGAATTTAAATAGACCTATAAGTCAAGGAATTAGAAGCTGTCATCAGAAACCTCCCTACCAAAAAAAGCCCTGGACAAGATGGTTTCAATGCAGAATTATAACATAATAGGGGTAGAGTCTTCTGTTTTAATTTCATTGGTTAAATAATAGGACATAAAATTAGGTAGGCAGGGTAGACAGAACAGAATGCTGGGAGAAAGAAGCTGAGTCAAGAGGGTTGCCATGATTCTCCCACTCCAGACAGACACAGGTTAAGATCTTTCCTGGTAAGCCATCTCGTGGGCTACACAGATTATTAGAAATGGGTTAGCTCAATATGTAAGAGCTAGCCAATAAGAGGCTGGAACTAATGGGCCAGGCAGTGTTTAAAAGAATACAGTTTCCATGTAATTATTTCGGGGCATAAGCTAGCCATGTGGGCGGCCGGGTGCCGGAGACGCAGCCCCGCCACTCCATATCACAACAGAGTGGCGCCCAGACGTGATGGATTAAATCCACTTAAAAACCTGAGAAGGCTTAAAAATAAGGGAGAGAGAGTTTAACACAGATTTTTGCTGTTTGTTGGTGGCGTGCTGTAGAGAGATTTCCTGATTCGGCAACAGCAGCAGAAAAATGCTGTGTCATTTTAAAGCACGGCTTCTTGGGGCTGGGCTGCCAGCGTGAACTCTGGCTTTAAAGCATTTCAATGGCTTTAATGGGACTGGATGTTTGTGTTCCCACTTGAGATGGGAAGGAGAGTGCTCTGAGACCCTGCTGATGGCTCAGCGCTCCTCTCCTTCACCTGGGCAGATGGCAGAATAAGGCTTAGGCAGGCGGAAGAGCATGGCGGATTCCTGCAGCTATACAGAGACGTGTTTTCAGACTGTGCAGTGCTCTGCCTGTCAGATTTGGCTGTAACTTGGATGAAAAGAATTTCTGTGCTGCACGCTCAGTCTCAGAATTAAAGTGCTGAGTGCCGCTCCTACCTGGCGGCCACAGAGCTAGCACAAAATGGTACATCCTCCATTTTGAAATTTTCCTGACTCAGCAGCAGGAAAAAACTGGCTGCTTTAAAATGCCGGCTTTCTGGGCTGTGCCGCCATTACGATCTCTGTCTGGCTCCTGCGGGAGACAGAGCTTTTGAATGGAGCATTTGGAGTAAAGTGCTACGATTTGTTTGATGGCAACTAGACTCGCTGTGTGCCTAAAAGGAAGTCATTGTGTGCTGTGGCTCAGAGGCACAAGCAGCTCCACCACACTACTGGTGCAATGTGCAAGGATCAGAGGCACGAGAGGCTCAGCCATGTTGGACTGGGCGGGGCAAGCAGGCAGTACCTGCTTTTGACCTAGGAATTGTCACAGCTTAGATTCTTAAGCGCTTAGTGATTTAAAGGTGCAAAACAAACTGCTCCTGGATAGTAAAAAAAATTGCAGATTAACAATAGAACAGATTTCAGACATAAAAAAAACCTTTATGGATCACAGTGTTGGATGAATGTACGTAGGCTTGGGAGAGAGAAGAAAAAGAATATAAAGAATAAAGTTAATGTTAAAAAAAGGTAAGGTCTTTAAAGAGACAGAATAAAGTAAAGTGATAGAGTAAAAATAAGCCACATAAAAATGGAAAATTCACAGAGAGTCTGGATTCTTTGTATTATTGTGTTTTCTTTAAAATTTTTGATTGTGAAGGAGCTAAGTACAGAGAGACATTTCATTATATGGGCTGCTAAGCTGAACCTGCACATATGTTCTAAAGGTAGCTTGACTTCAGAATTTGGATCTAAGGTTATGATGCTTTGGAAAAGTCCTTCTTTTGTTTTCACAGAGGATGAGACTCTATGGATTTCTTCTATTCCAATATGGTATGACAGACCTCGCCCTCCTGAAAGGTTGCTGTGAACACCCTCAAAAAATTACTTTGCTCAAATGCCGACTGAGATGAACCTAGCTGACAGGTTATCCCATAAAAGACCTGAATAATAGCACCCCCATTCAGCAGGAAGCAGTTTGGAGAGAAAAAACTGCGCCAATGTTCCCAAATATTGTTTATAAATGTTCTTTTATATTTAAAGGGGGAAATGATATAGGTATGAATAATTTGCATTGGTATGGATTTTAAAGTCAATTTTGTTATATGTATTTCTGATATTGACTAAGGTATTGTGATTGTGTAGTTCATTTTTAAAATGTAATGTATAATTAGAAAATATAGGTTAATGGATAATCATCAATAATAGTAAAGCTTGTAGTCATGTTAGTTAGATTTTCGAGATGTACATAGATATATTTCAGATAGGCATTCTTCATATCTTTCAAAGGCTGCAGAATATGGCATTTAAAATATTTTAATAACTTAAGACTTTTCATGACAATGAGACATGTCTGCTCCTGGCGGCACCAATCTACTTGAAGAGGAAGATGGGCATTGAAGAGGCTCCTTATAGAGTTTGATAGCCATTTGGGCAAGAACCTGTTCTTGCCTGGACTGTTGCATAAACTGGACACAGAGAACCCACAGAGAGAGGACTGCTGAACTTGCCTAAAGGTGAGATGGTCTTTCTGGGTTCCTGATTCATGAGAGTCTGCGAGACATTCTGCAGGACACAGCAGAAAGTGACTGAACTGTCTTTGAAATTTCCTGCTTCATGGAAATGTCTGCTGGATACTATGGGCCTGAAGGACGAAGATGGATGCCCCAATGGTACAAAGGAACTTTGGGTGACTGTCCAGGCATCGAGATGTCTCTGTCATTTCTAGAGTTTTGGATTTCTTATTTGCTTAGGTAATATTATATCCTTCTGGAGTCTTTGATGGAGTTGAAGAATGGTTACTTATAGTTTTCCTTAGTTATGATAAAAGATAAAGTAGAAATAAATATTGTAACTCTAATTCTTACTTGATAACTGTTTTGTTATATGGAATCTAACTATGTTAAAGCCTTTCTTTTTTGTTTAAACAGAAAAAGGAGAAATGATGGGGGAGAGTCTTCTGTTTTGTGTTAATTTCATTGGTTAAATAAAGAGACTGCCTTGGCCCTTTAATAGGACATAAAATTAGGTAGGCGGGGTAGACAGAACAGAATGCTGGGAGAAAGAAGCTGAGTAAAGGCAGTCGCCATGGTTTTCCCATTCCAGACAGATGCAGGTTAAGATCTTTCCTGGTAAGCACACCTCATGGTGCTACATAGATTATTAAAAATGGGTTAAGAGGCTAAAACTAATGGGCCAGGCAATGTTTAAAAGAATACAGTTTTCATGTAATTATTTTGGGCATAAGCTAGCCAAGTGGGTGGCCGGATGCCGGGGATGCAGCCCCGCCGCTCCTATTCCAACAATACCAGACCTTCCAAGAAGAGCTAATACCTATACTCCTTAATGTGTTTCACATAATAGAAACAGAAGAGTCATTTCCAACCCTTTTTATGAAGCTACAGTTACCCTAATTCCAAAACCACACAAAGATACAACCAAGAAAGAGAATTACAGACCAATCACACTCATGAACATCAACGCAAAAATTCTCAATAAAATACTGGCAAACCGAATCCAATAACACATCCACAAAATTATCCGTTATGATCATGTAGGCTTCATCGCAGAGATGCAGGGCTGGTTCAACTTACACAAATCTATCAATGCAATCTATAATATAAATAAACCGAAGGAAAAAACATATGACTATTTCATTAGACGCTGAAAAAGCATTTGAAAAAAGTTCAACACCCCTTTATGATAAATGTCTTGGAGATACTAGGATACAAGGTTCATACCTAAATATAATAAAAGCAATATACAGCAAACCGACAACTAACATCAAATTACATGGAGAGAAACTTAAAGCCATTCCACTAAAATCAGAAACAAGAAAAGGCTGTCCACTCTCTCCATACCTTTTCAATATAGTGCTTGAAGTTCTAGCAATAGCAACAAGACAACATAAAGATATCAAGAAAATTCGAATCAGAAAGGAAGAAGTCAAACTTTCATTATTTGCAAATGATATGATACTGTACAAAAGTGACCCGAAAACCTCTACCAAAGAACTCCTACAGCTGATAAACACTTTTAGTAATGTGGCTGGATACAAGATCAACTCCAAAAAATCAGTAGCCCTCCGATACACAAAGAACAAAGAAGCAGAGAGTGAAATCAGAGAAACATCACCTTTCACAATAGCCACAAATAGCATAAAGTGTCTTGGGGTAACTCTAACCAAGGATGTGCAAGATCTATTTGACAAGAACTTTAAGTCTTTGAAGAAAGAAATTGAAGAGGATACCAAAAAAATGGAACCATCTCCCATGCTCTTGGACTGGTAGTATCAACACAGTAAAAATGGCAATATACCAAAAGCAATCTATAGATTCAATGCAATCCCCATCAAAATCCCAACAAAATTCTTCACAGACCTAGAGAGAACAATAACAAACTTTATATGGAGAAACAAAAAACCAGGATAGCAAAACCAATCCTATACAATAAAAATACTCTCAGAGGAAATACCATCCCTGACTTCAAAGTCTATTATAGAGCTATAGTTATGAAAACAGCTTGGTATTGGCATAAAAACAGAGATGTTGACCAACGGAATCAAATCGAAGACCCCACCATGGGCCACAATTTCCCCTGCTTCTGAGAGTCAAATGGAGTGGCAAATTCACAGTCAGAGTCAGTAGGGAAGCATGATTGCTTCAGCCAAGAACTTTGTGGTTAATTCCCTTTGCAGAGCAGGGAAGTTCTGCTGTGGATGCAGGGACTCTTACCATCCTGAGAACCGAAAGCTCAGTAGTAGGTTCCCCAGAAGCTTTGCTGAGAGGTGCCAAGGGTGCCAGAACCCAGTTTGGGCACACAGGACAGAAGGAAGGCTTTGCTTCTGTCAGTATTAGCATTTTCTGAGCTCCCATTAGAGTTTGCATGGGATTTCCTGGGTCCCTGTGTAGGTCTCACAGGGCTATGCCATGGAGGTGGCTTCTTCCAGGCAAAAAGTAACAGGGTGGTTCCAAAACATATAATGCTGCTGTTTTGGTGATGTCACAGATGTAGAAGCTGAGGCTCAGACAGGCCCATATCCTCTTTAAGAACCCAACTCAAGAGACAGAGAACTGGGATGTCACCACTGGAAGCAAGCGCAGAGACCTCTGACGTGATTTGGACTGTACACAGGTCCATCTGCCTTGGATCCCTGTCTGTGGTTTTGAAGGGTGACACAATGTGAAGGACTTTGTTTTCCTCCTGGTGGTGGATGTGTTTATAATTGCCTAAGGTTCCTCAGATTTTTGTCTCGATCTCCCAGTACTGGGGGTCTAGGTTTATGTCTTGTCTAGCTATGGCCCTATACCCTATGGTTGGCACCCCTGACTGATGGGTATATTTTGTGCTGATTCACTCCCTGCACTGGCTTTTGGACTATAACCAAGAGACTCAGAGCATGGTTTAGAAAGTTGTGTTAGACCTGGAAGAACAGAAGATGCTAAGATGGAATAATGGGAGTACCCCTGACACAGAAGCTGGGATACATGAGGATGCGGCTGACTATCTGAGACCAAAATGGATGTGTGGAATGAGGCCTTTGGTCACAGATTGGGGCTGCAAGATGACAGTTTACACTGGTTCCTGAGTCTCCCAAACCCACTTGCTACTGAAATCTACCAGTCTGTGGCCTCATCTCTTGGTGGCTCAGATTCCTTAAGATATGGCTTTGTCACCATCTCCTCTAGATCTCATTTACTATCATCATGACTCCTGTCTCTAGATCCAGCTGGTCCCCACTTTCACTAGCATCCCAATTAGAGGTTGAAGCCATTGGGAGTCATTATGATAATAACACAAACACTTGTCTTAGCTGGTGCATTAGTATCTGTCTCTAATCTCATTACTAGGGAGGGCGAAGCAAAAGAATTGCCAGGAGTTTTAGTATTGCCTTTACTGACACCCTGTTTTTCCCTTGCTTTAATTTCTAAAGCTCCTGCATGTGGATTCAAAGTCTGTGGCCACAGAGCCGTTGCATAAGCCATCTTGGTGCTGCTGTGGATACCCTTCCCTCCCATTGTCTGTCCATCTGGTCACTTTTCTGGAGGAAATTCCTGTTTCTTCTTGTTTCAGTTAGTAAGAAAACTGCAGAAAGTCCTTCAGCACTAGGCACTTAGTCATTTCTCACTAGCACTGGCAAGGAGGGACATCATGGTACCAGCCTCCGTGCTGAGCACTGCCTTGTCCATGTACTGATCATAACAGCTTTCAGAAGGAGGCACTAACAGAATTACCATTTGCTAGGTGAATAAATGGAAGCTCAGACAGATGAAGTCACTTGCCTGGAGCCACACTGTGACTATTCTACCACTGAGTTACATCCCAGGTCTAAACTCATCTTCTACAACAATTACAGGGCAGGCTGGATAAGGGTAGTCAGCTGTCGATTTGTTCATCCCAACACTGGTCCTTGAGAATGGTTGAGAGAATGCTTTCAAGACAGGAAGTATTTAGTTATCTGGGAGATAAAAAAGAAGTCCACAGTCTAAACTATGAAATAAGGGTAGTTTAGACTGAGGAAGGCTGACAAGAAATTGCCATCTACCTACACAAATGCCAGTAGAAGAATCCAGGAAAATACCCATCTGGCAGCATTTACCAAAGCAGCCACTCTGCTGAGGACACACAAGTGAGTAAGCTATAGCTGTCCCAAGATCCAACAAGGTACTAAAACAGACAAAGAGACCCAATAAATATAGTAATAACTTAGCAGTGTGGCCTAGCCCAAGTCTTGCATAGTTATCAGTGTATCTATAGATGGCTCTTTCTGTGTCAGGGTCATCTCAGAAATAGGAGTTGACCTATGGCAGAGAGTAGCCAAAGCCTCTACTATAATTCTTTGCCTGCTGAGTTTGTAAATGCCTGGGGTTGTCAATTCCTGTCTGGGGACCCACAGGCTTGCTTCCTTCCACATTTTAACTCTCTGATTGACTTCCAGTCTCAGAAATTGGATCTGCCCCCAGGAGTTCTACAATAATAAAACACTCACCTAGAAGAAACCTCTCCACAATATACTCTGACATCTCCAATGGCAAGGGACAGAATCAACTGTTCATCACATGCGCACAAATGTACAATAAGAAAAACATCCATTCACATAAAATAAAAAATAAATAAATCTAAAAATAAAAAAGTACGTCAAATGCATGGGCAAGGACAACAGCATCTAGACAAACGCTGCTTCCCTAAGTGACTTGGAAGGTCATTATCTACGTTGTGTGCTTATCATTGATGATGCATACAGTATGGATCCGGATTTCCTCATAAAGTGTGTATCCATGGAGCAAGCCAGGCTATCAACAACCAAGACACCAATAACCTGTGTGGCTCTGACTGACTGGGAAGTCTCTATTCAGCCGATGCTGCCTGGAACATGTAGGGATCCATGTCTGTTTGTGAGTTCCGGGGTTACAGCAGTGTAGCACAATTCCAGAAAAAACAAACTGCCCTTAAGTGTGAAAAAATTTGAAATCACTTTATATTTTATTAATAAACACTACATTTTTCTCAAATGAAGCTTTTAATGGGCAATCAGTGAATGATACCCTTAGCAAATTATGAAAAAACAAGAACAAATAAAATAACAAAATAAAAACCTAAACAAAATGACCAAAAAAAATTGAGCTGGCAGGATTCTCTCGGTGCAGATTGAGCAGCACAGACCTAGAACTTGCGGCTGACCTTGGACAGGTGGAAGCAATACAGTCACTGATGTTTACAACCTTTTCAAGATGAGAAGAGTCATGCCTCTTTGGGGTTTTATACTATATGTCACGTTCTCACCAAGGTCAAGGATTAACATGTTACAGGCTTTGTCTCAAAGACTGTTGAATTCACTTGAGTCATGTCCGCTAACGTGCCCTAAATGGTCCATCAGGACAAGCATTGGTTATACTCGCAGACTCCTCCTGGAGGTCCACAAGCTCTGGATTTGCTTCAGTTCTTTTCTGAAGCCCTCCCCTGCGCATCCTTAGCTAGAGTGGTGTCCCAAACTCCTCCATTTGCAGAAACATCTTAAGTATACCTGGGCCAAGGCTTTTCCTCATCTGCAATCATTCCATTCCTAAGGATATAAACATTCTGAAACTTCATCTTCTTAATGCGCACTGATACTTTTGTACCATACAGATTCTAGCAGTCTGAGTCTCCCTGGTGCTTTGTCCTGAACCCCACAGCTCTTTCATTTTCCTTAGGCATCCTGCACATAGCCATGCATGTTTATATCCAGTGTAACTTCCTCAGCTCTGAACTGGCTGAATCTTGTGTAGCTGCATCTGTGCCTGTGATTCGGGGTTCTAGGAGTTTGACACCACACCTGACTAAAAAAGCTGGACTTAAGTGTGAAAAGCTGTAATTGCTTTTTTATTCATGAACATAGATTTTTTTTTCTCAAAAGGGGCTTTAAATGGGCAGTCAATATAAACAGTGAAAAACCTTAGCAAATTGGGAAAAGCAAGAAAAAGAACAAATTAAATCAATATAACAACAAAACAAAACCCTAAACCAAAAACCAAAGAAAATGAACATAAGTCGCATTCTCTCTCTGCAGATTGAGCAGCACAGAGCGACAACATATGCTTTGCCTTGGAGACCTAAGAGGAAGACAGTCACCAATTGTAACAGAATTTCCAAAATGAAAACAGCCACTCATCTTTGGGGCTTTATATGTCACGTTCTCCCCAAGGGTGAGAAGGCATTTTCCTCCTTGTGAGTTCCCAGTCACGAAGGGGTGCCTGTTTATGAAGAGGCCTAGATCCTAGGGTAAAAATAAGATGTTTTCAAGATGTCTATGGGTTCCTTTGGCTTCCTCAGTTCCTACAACAGTGTTGTCAAGGGGGAAAAGGAGTCAAGACCCAGAAGCAGCCATGCTGGAATACTGGCTAGACATAATCAAGGCCTATTACACAAAGGAAACCAAATTTGAAGAACAAAATGCATGCCCAAAATTGAGTAGCTTCTGGAAATGGGGATAAATTGGTGGCTATTACACTAGCAGCTCCTTCTGAAAGTGGCCCTCAGTCTGGGCTGTAGCCTGATCAAGCCCAACCTGAAGATTCTTGGACCTGGGGAGGTTCTACTGTGTATATGTTGCTTTCATTGGTTGAATAAAGAAACTGCCTTGGCCTTTAGATAGGGCAGCACTTAGATTTCATGCAAAAGAAAACTGTATGCTGGGAGAAAGATGGAAGGCAGGGAGACCTGCCATGGAGCCTCCAGGTCAGACATGCTGAATCTTTCCTAGTAAGCCACAACCTTGTTGAGAACACAGATGATTAGAAATGGGTTGCATCAAGATGTGAGAGGTAGCCAATAAGAGGCTAGAATTAATGTGATAGGCAGTAATTTAATTAATACAATTTTGGCATGGTTACTTCAGGGGTTAGGCTAGCTGGGCGGTGGCTCATGACCCACTCCTCCTTCAACAGAGTGGCTGCCCAATGTGGCCAATGAACATCATGTAACACCTGAGAGGTCTTTAAAAAATTCTAGACACACAGAAAAAAAAAACAGACTTAAACATAGCTTTTTGCTCTTTGCTGGCAACATGCCAAAGAGTGATTTTCTGGATTCAGATGTAGGGGAAAAAAGCTACACAGTTTTAATACGCTGGCTTTCTGGGCTATGCTCCTAGCGCAACTTCTGTCTCTTGCGAAAGACAGAGATTTTGGATGGGGTTTTGTGAGTAAAGTGTTACTATGGCTTGCTTGATGGCAATGTGGACTGCTATGTGCCTGGAACTGTGTGTGACACAGAGGCGGCTCCACTATGCTGAACTGGGCTGATCTCAGGCAGGAACTATCATAATTGTCATAATAACAACACAGTTAAAGACTAGGCAGGAAACAGGTGGTACCTTATTACCCCTATATGGCACAACTGAAGTTTTTAAGTAGTGCTTAGCATTTTAGTAAGTACTCCTGGATAGTTAAGAATTACAGATTCACAATAGGACAGATTCAGACATAAAAGACCTCTAAATGGGTCACACTGTTGAATAAAGGTACGTATTAGACTTAAAAAAGAAAAGAAATAAAGAGTATATAGTCATAAAATAATGCTTTTAGAAAAAGGGTAAAGTCTTTGAAGAGACAGAGTAAAGACATAAAGAAAAATAAGCCACATAAAAATGAAAAATTCACAGAGAGTCTAGATTATCTATATTATTTTGATTTCTTTAAATGTTTTGACTGTGAAGGAGCTAAATACAGAGAGACATTTCATTGTGTGGTCTGCTAAGCTAAACCAGCATATATGTTTTAAAGATATTATGACTTCCCAAATTTTGGTCTAGGGATATGATGCTTTGGAAAAACGGTTCTTTTGTTTTCACAGAGGATGAGACCCTGTGGATTGCTTCTAGACCAATATGGTATGATAGACCACGCCCTCCTGAAAGGTTGCTGTGAACACCCTCAAAAAATTACTTCAGTCAACTTAAGACTGAGATAAACCTAGCGCACAGGATATACCATAGAATACCAGATTAACAGTTCCCCCATACAGCACGAAGCAGTTTGGAGAGAAATAGCTGTACTCATATTCCCAGATATTGTTTATAACAGTTTGTTTACATTTAAAGGAAGATAAGATATAAATATGAATAATTTGCTTTGGTACAGATCTTGGTTTATTGAGAGAAATTTAAGGTCAATTTTGTTATATGTATATGTATTTTTGATCTTGATTAAGGTATTGTGATTGTGTAGTTCATTTAAAAATGTAATGTATAATTAGGAAGTATAAGTTGTTAATGGATAATCTTCAATAATAGTCAAGCTTGTAGTCATGTTAGATTTTCTGGATATAGAGATATATTTTAGTTAGAAATGCATTCTTCATATCTTTCAAAGACTACAGAATATGGCATTAAAATGCTTTAATAACTTAGGGCTTTTAATGAAAATAAGACACATCTGCTCCTGGCAGCACCAATCTACTTCAAGAGGACGATGGGCATCAACAAAGGCTCCTTATGGAGTTTGCGGGCAATGTGGGCAAGAAACTGCTCATGCCTAGACTGTTGCATAAACTGGACATGAAGAACCGATAGAGAGGACTGTTAAACTTGCCTAAAGTTGAGATGGTCCTTCGGGGTTTCTGCTTCATGAAAGAGTCTGCAAGACATTCTGCAGGATACAAAAGAAAGTGACTGAACTGTCTTTGAAATTTCCTGTTTCATGGAAAAGTCTGATGGATACTATGCACCTAAAGGCCGAAGACGGATGTTCCAATGATACAGAAAAACAACAATCTGCTGTTTACAAGAAACACACTTCAACCAATAAGACAGACATCTACTCAGAGTAAAGGGCTGGGAAAAGGTTTATCAAACAAATGGACTTAAGAAACGAGCAGGAGTGGCCATACTAATTTCTAACAAAGTTGACTTCAAACTAAAATCGATTAGAAGAGATGGAGAGAGACATTTTATACTCATAACAGGAACAATTCAACAGGATGAAGTCTCAATCCTGAATATCTATGCCCCTAATATAAAAGCACCCACTAATGTAAAAGAAACATTACTAAAACTCAAGGCAGCCATCAAACAGCACACACTAATAGTAGGAGACTTCAACACTCCTCTCTCACCAATGGACAGGTCAATCAGACAGAAACCTAACAGAGAAATAAGAGAATTAATGGAAGTAATGAATCAATTGAACTTGACTGACATCTATAGAATATTCCACCCAAATAGGAAAGAATATACCTTCTTCTCAGCAGCTCATGGAACCTTCTCGAAAATTGACCACATACTCGGTAACAAAGCAAACATTCACAGTTACAAAAAAATATTAGTAACCACCTGTGTCTTATCAGATCACCATGGATTAAAGTTAGAATTCAAGAACAATGCTACCCCCAGAAAGCCTACAAAGTCATGGAAACTGAACAGTCAACTACTGAACCATACCTGGATTTAGGAAGAAATAAAGAAAGAAATCAAAGTCTTCCTGGAATTCAATGAAAATAAAGGAACAACATACTCAAACTTATGGGACACTATAAAAGCAGTCCTAAGAGGAAAGTTCATAGCACTAAGTGCCCACTTAAAGAAAACAGAGAAAGCTCACATTGGAGACTTAACAGCCCACCTGAAAGCTCTAGAAAAAAAAGAAGCAGACTCACCTAGGAGGAGTAGAAGACTGGAAGTAATCAAACTGAGGGCTGAAATCAACAAAATAGAAACACAGAAAACAATACAAAGAATCAATGAAACAAAAAGCTGGTTCCTGGAGAAAATCAACAATTTGACAAACCCCTATCCAAACTAATCAAACGGAAGAGAGAGAATATGCAAATAAATAAGATCAGAAATGATAGGGGGACATAACCACAGACACAGAGGAAATTCAGAGAATCATTAGATTTTAATACAAAAGCCTGTATGCCACAAAACTGGAAAATGTAAAAGAAATGGACACTTTTTAAGATAAATACCATATACCATAGTTAAACCAGGACCAGGTGAAAATCTAAATAGACCTGTTAGTCGCAAAGAATTAGAAGCTGTTATCAAAAAACTCCCTACCAAAAGAAGCCCAGGACCAGATGGTTTAAAGGCAGAATTTAACACGAACTTCCAAGAAGACCTTATACCTATACTCCTTAATGTATTTCACAATATAGAAATGGAAGAGTCATTATCAAATTCCTTTTATGAAGCTACAGTTACTGTGATACCAAAACCGCACAAAGACTCAACCAAGAAAGAGAATTATAGACCAATCTCACTCATGAACATCGATGCAAAAATCCTCAACAAAATACTGGCAAACCAAATCCAAGAACACATCCGAAAAATTATCCATTATGATCAAGTAGGCTTCATCCCAGAGATGCAGGGCTGATTCAATATACAAAAATCTATCAATATAATCCATCATATAAATAAACTGAAAGAAAAAAAACCATATGTCGTTTCATTAGATGCTGAAAAAGCATTCGACAAAATTCAACACCCCTTTATAATAAAGGTCTTGGAGAGATTAGGGATACAAGGGTCATACCTAAATATAAAAAAAGCTATTTACAGCAAGCCGACAGATAACATCAAATTAAATGGAGAGAAAGTCAAAGCCATCCCACTAAAATCAGTTGCCTTCCTATACACTAAGGATAAGGAAGCAGAGAGGGAAATCAGAGAAGCATCACCTTTCACAATAGCCAAAAATAGCATAAAATATCTTGGGGTAATCTCGACCAAGGAAGTGAAAGATCTATTTGACAAGAACTATAAGTCTTGGAAGAAAGAAATTGAAGAAGACACCAGAAAATGGAAGGACCTTCTTTGGTCTTGGATTGGGAGGATCAACATAGTAAAAATGGCAATTCTACCAAAAGCAATCTATAGATTCAATGCAATCCCCATCAAAATCCCATCAAAATTCTTCACAGATCTGGAGAAGACAATAATCAACTTCATATGGAAAAACAAAAAACCCAGGATAGCCAAAACAATCCTATACAATAAAGGATCTTCTGCAGGCATTACCATCCCTGACTTCAAACTGTATTACAGAGCTATAGTATTGAAAACAGCTTGGTATTGGCATAAAAACAGAGAAGTCGACCAATGGGATCAAATAGAAGACCCGGATTTCAACCCACAAACCTATGAACACCTGATTTTCTATAAAGGAGCTAAAAGTATACAATGGAAAAAAGAGAGCATCTTCAACAAATTGTGCTGGCAAAACTGGATGTCAATCTGTAGAAGAATGAAAATAGATCCATATATATCACCATGCACAAAACTCAAGTCCAAATGGATTAAAGACCTCAATATCAGTCCGAACACACTGAACCTGATAGAAGAGAAGGTGGGAAGTACTCTCCAGCACAAGGCACAGGAGATCACTTCCTACATTTAACCCCAGCAGCACAGACACTAAGGGCATCATTGAATAAATGGGACCTCCTGAGACTGAGAAGCTTCTGTAAAGCAAAGGACACTGTCACTAAGACAAAAAGGCAACCCACTTACTGGGAGAAGATTTTCACCAACTCCGCAACTGACAAAGGTCTGATCTCCAAAATATATAAAGAAATCAAGAAACTGGACCAGAAAAGGCTAATCAACCCAATTATAAAATGGGGCACTGAGCTGAACAGAGAATTCTCAACATAAGAAGTTCAAATGGCCAAAAGACACTTAAGGTCATGCTCAACTTCCTTAGTGATCAGGGAAATGCAAATCAAGACAACTTTAATATTCCATCTTACACCCGTCAGAATGTCTAAAATAAAAAACACCAATGATAGCCTTTGCTGGAGAGGTTGTGGAGAAAGGGGTACACTCACCCATTGCTGGTGGGAATGCAAACTTGTGCAACCACTCTGGAAAGCAGTGTTTTGGTTTCTCAGGAAATTCGGGATCAACGTACCTCTGGATCCAGCAATACCACTTCTGGGAATATACCCAAGCGAGGCCCTATCATACAACAAAAGTATATGCTCAACTATGTTCATAGCATCATTGTTTGTAATAACCAGAACCTGGAAAGAACCTAGATGCCCTTCAACGGAAGAATGGATGAAGAAAGTATGGAATATATACATATTAGAGTATTACTCAGCGGTAAAAAACAAGGACTTCTTGAATTTTGCATACAAATGGATGGAAATAGAAAACACTATCCTGAGTGAGGTAAGCCAGACCCAAAAAGAGGAACATGGGATGTACTCACTCATATTTGGTTTCTAGCCATAAATAAAGGACATTGAGCTTATAATTCATGTTCCTAGAGAAGCTAAATAAGAAGGTGAATCCAAAGACAAACACATAGGCATCCTCATGAATATTAACCTTCATCAGGCGATGAAAGGAGACAGAGACAGAGACCCACATTGGAGCAATGGACAGAAATCTCAAGGTGCAAATCAGAAGCAGAAGGAGACGAAGCACGAGCAAGGAACTCAGGACCGCGAGGGGTGCACCCACACACTGAGACAATGGGGATGTTCTATTGGGAACTCAAGAAGGCCAGCTGGCCCGGGTCTGAAAAAGCATGGGATAAATTTGGACTAGCTGAACATAGCGGACAATGAGGAAGAATGGGAACTCAAGAACAATCGCAGTGGGTTTTTGATCCTACTGCACGTATTGGCTTTGGGGGAGCCTAGGCAGTTCGGATGTTCACCTTAGGAGACCTGGATAGTGGTGGGCGGTCCTTGGGCTTCCCACAGGTCAGGGAACCCTGATTGCTCTTCGAGCAGATGATGGAGGGTGACTTGATCGGGGTAGGGGTAGGGAAACGGGTGGCGGTGGCGGGGAGGAGGCAGAAATCCTTAATAAATAAATAAATTTAAAAATAAAAGAGGCCAAGGCGATGTCCCCAGTTAGTTCCTTGGGCAGCTGAGGATAGGGAACCTGAAATGACCCTATCCTATAGCAATACTGACGAATATCTTGCATATCACCATAGAACCTTCATCTGGCGATGGATGGAGTTAGAGACAGAGACCCACACTGGAGCACTGGACTGAGCTCCCAAGGTCCCAATGAGGAGCAGAAGGAGGGAGAACATGAGCAAAGAAGTCGGGACCACGAGGGGTGCACCCACCCGCTGAGACAGTGGAGGTGATCTACTGGGAGCTCACCAAGTCCAGCTGGACTGTGACTGAAAAAGCATGGGTTAAAACTGGACTCTCTGAACATGGTGAACAATGAGGGCTAATGAGAAGCCAAGGACAATGGCAAGGGGTTTTGATCCTACTTCATGGTCTGGCTGTGGGAGCCTAGCCAGTTTGGATGTTCACCTTCCTAGACATGGACGGAGGGGGGAGGACCTTGGACTTTCCACAGGGCAGGGAACCCTGACTTCTCTTTGGACTGGAGAGGGAGGGGGAGAGGAGGCGGGGAGGGGGAGTAGGGTGGGAGGAGGGGGAGGGCAATGGGAGGCTGGGAGGGGCGGAAACTTTTTTTTTCTGTTTTTATCAATAAAAAAATTTAAAAAAGAACCAATAGAGAGAGAGGACTGTTAAACTTGCCTAAAGTTGAGATGGTCCTTTGGGGTTTCTGCTTCATGAAAGAGTCTATAAGATATTCTGCAGATATAAAAGGAAGTGACTGAACTGTCTTTGAAATTTCCTGCTTCATGGAAAAGTCTGGTGGATACTATACACCTCAAGGGCAAAGATGGATGTTCCAATGATACAGAAAAACTTTGGGTGACATTCCAGGAAGCGAGATGTTTCTGCCATTTCCAGAGTTTTGGAAGTTGCTTGCTTCTTGTTTTCTTAAGTAATATTATATCCTTCTGGAGTCTTTGATGGAGTTGAAGAATAGATAGTTATAGTTATCATTTTTCTTTGTTTTATAAAAGATAAAATAGATCTAAATATTGTAATTGTAATTCATGCTTGATAACTGTTTTGTTATATGTAATTTTACTATGTTAAAAAGAAAGCCTTTCTTTTTTGTTTAAATAGAGTAAGGGGAAATGGTATAGGAGGTTCTTCTGTCTATGCTTTGCTTTCATTGGTTGAAAAAAGAAGCTGCTTTGGCCTCTGGATAGGGCAGCACTTAGATAGGCAGGCAAAAGAGAACCGAATGCTGGGAAAAAGAAGGCAGGGAGGGAGAGCCTCCAGGTCAGACATGCTGAACCTTTCCAGGTAAGCCATGACCTCGTGGTGAACGCAGATGAATAGAAATGGGTTAGATCAAGATGTTAGAGTTAGCCAATAAGAGGCTAAAAATAATGGGCCAGGCAGTAATTTAATTAATACATTTATGTGTGGTTATTTTGGGGGTTAAGCTAGCTAGGTGGTGGGAGATGAAAGCAATTAGAACACAGGTGAGAAGACATGGCATTTCAACTGTCTAGCTATCACCTTCCACCACCGTACGTGGCCTGAACAATCAACATTGGTCTTTGGAGTGATATCATTCTTTTTATCCTCAAAGGAAAAGGATCACACAGTAGCTAGGCCTAGCATTTTTTCAGTCCTAAATATGTCATATTTTAAACACTGTATAGTGGTCTTTCTACTTGAGTGAATAGGACATTCTCTTAAAGTTCAGAAAAATCATTTTGTAAATAGCAACAGGTTATTAATACCATGTCCAAGAGTATATGAGCAATACAATTGTTATTGATGATGAGTTACTGATCAACTATATCATTTTATTGATAGCCATAATAAAGCCTTGCCATCTAGGAAGCTAAACAAGGTCATGAGACTAGCTGAGTTCTCATGTCCAGGAAACAACTGAACATGAACCTCATGCAGGATAGAGACTCTCATTCTAGAGCAGCATTTCTTGAGATGTGTGCCTGATAACCCTGGCCCTGTCAGGGATCTGGAACCAAGCAGAAATTTATGATTTCCTTAGGACTAGAGCTGGTAACCTCCATCCTGGCTCTTTTTGGGAATCTGTAACAGCACACTCTGAGAAGGTTCTGGTCTTACCTGCAGCTGAGGCATCTGCCTGTGTCATCCTGGAAAGTTCTTAACCTATTCTATTCAGAGAACAGTTTGCACAGGAAATGGGTAATATTGCAGAAAACCAAGTTCAAAGGTGGAATTCTCTTCTCCACAAGGGATGTTCCTAAATAAAAGTGTTATTTCAGCCAGGTGTGGTGGTACACACATTTCAATCCAATTACTTGGGAGCTGAAGCAGGCAGATCACTGTCAGTTCAAGAAACTTCTGCTCAGAACATAGAGAGTTCAGAAGGGAGGAAGTGAGACTCAATTCTGGAGACACACTGAGTATCAAATATATTGTTTTCTGGACAGAGTTTCTTGTTGATTGGACCAGGACAATTCTCATAGCTATTTTATCCCTGTTTCTAGTTGGAAACCATACATGTGAGCAGAAGACTATAAAAGACAGAGATCCCAGGTAAAAGGGACCCTCTGGGCTCTACTTCCTCCCCATTTCTGGGTTCCTACCCAAGCTGGGAGAATTCAAAGTGATGCTGTAGCTTTTCTGCCAAGTCCTTTTCCTGCATGGGCATTTCCCTCTGCCTCCACAGCAACTGAAGACTTTCCTCCAATCTCTTGAGCTCCAGTTCATTAAAAGACTGTGTTGTTAGTGGAGGGTCACAGACCATCATACATCTCTAGGCACATACAAAAGATCCAAATAGCTTGCTGGGCAGCTAGGTAGACAAAACTGTAAAAGCACCCAGGAGAGTTAGAAACCCAGATTCAATTTAGAGACTGATCAGAAACATAGTAGTCTCCTTTAGCCAATCGCACACATGCATGACACACAAGATCACCTAAATACTGATACTATTACTACTACTACCATACAACACAATCACACACACATACACACACACACACACAGAGAAAGAGAGAGAGAGAGAGAGAGAGAGAGAGAGATAGAGAGAGAGAGAGATATGGAGGTAGGAAAGGAGGAAAAAAGAAAGATAATAGAAAGAAATACCATGGCAGAAGAGGACATCTAATGTGGGATTCCCCTCTGTATGCTTTTAATATGTTTTATTGCCATTGGTTAACAAAGAAGATGTTTTCTGTCAATAGCTTAACAGTGTAAAGCGAGGCTTGATGAGCTATATACAGAAAGGAGGTGGAGTCAAGGAAAAGATATTTAGATGTCCCCAGAACAGACATACCAGAACCTTACCAGAAAGCCACATCAACATGGCAATTCTGAGAGTAATAGAAATGGGTTAATTTAAGATTTAACCAAAAATACGCTTAAGCTATTGGCCAAATAGTATTGCAAATAATATAGTTTCTGTGTGATTAATTCAAGTCTGGGCAGTCTGAAAATGAACAAGCAGCCTCCAACAATAGACTGCTGTGCCATTGTGGGGCTGATTACATCCTTGTAAAACCTGAGAAGCTTGAAAATGAATTCTAGACACAAAGGAAAAGAGATAAGAATGGCTTCTTGGTAGCTGGCATTTTTTTTGGATGGGCTGTGTTTGTTGGAGGGGAGTGAGAGCACCGTGGTTCCTTTATAAGAGGTTTTCTTTATTTGGTAGTAGCAAAAAAACTGGGGTTTCTGAAAGGAGGCTTCCTGGTGTGTGTTGTCAGCATGATCTCTGGCCCTTTCAGGAGGCCAAGCACTTGAACAGGGTTTGTGAGCAGTGTGCTGCAAGTTATTTGGTGGCTACATGGGCCAACTGGTTACTAGAGTTGAGGCTGTGAGCATGGCTCCCACCCAGTAGTCTCGGATGCACTGAATGGATCTCTGCCATTTGGATTAGGTGGAGCCAAAAGGCAAAGCAGCCTTAGGCCTAGACACACCACTTTGCATTTTAAGAAGCAGTCCTTGTCAGAAAAGGATTACAGATACACAATAAAGACAAATTCAGATGAAAATGAACTCTAAATGGGTCACAGTGTTGGAATAAAAAATATATTCAGTTACAAAAGGAAATAAATGGTTATAAAAAGCCTTTAAGGAGATAAACTACAGACAGTCATAGATAAAAGGAGTAATAAAAATAAGCCACATAAAGATAGAATATACACAGAGATTTTGGATTATGTATATTACTGTGTTTTCTGAATTTTTGACTGTGAATGAGCTAACTACACAGAGATATTTCATTGTACAGACTGCTAAGGTAAACCAACATATATACTTTAAAGGTATCTTGACTTCAAACTTGGGTCTCAAGATTTGTTGTCTTGGAAAAGAGATTCTTTTGTTTCCACAGAGGATGAGAACTTGTGGATTCCTTCCAGACTAATGTGGTTTGGTGGACCAAGATCCCCCAAAAAGTTACTGTGAACACCCTTCAAAATTACTTCACACGTGCTCACTTCGGAAGCACATATACTAAAATTGGAACGATACAGAGAAGATTAGCATGGCCCCTGCGCAAGGATGACAAGCAAATTCGTGAAGCGTTCCGTATTTTTACTTCAAACTTAAATCAATCAGAAGAGAAGGGGAGGGGCATTTTATACTCATAACAGGAACAGTTCATCAGGATGAAGTCTCAATCCTGAACATCTATGCCCCTAATATAAAAGCACCCACGTACATAAAAGAAACATTGCTAAAATTCAAGGCAGCCATCAAACAGCACACACTAATAGTAGGAGACTTCAACACTCCTCTCTCACCAATGGACAGGTCAATCAGACAGAAACCTAACAGAGAAATAAGAGAATTAATGGAGGTAATGAAGCAAATGGACTTAACAGACATCTATAGAACATTCCACCCAAAGAGGAAAGAATATACCTTCTTCTCTGCAGCTCATGGAACCTTCTCGAAAATTGACCACACACTCGGTAACAAAGCAAACATCCACAGTTACAAAAAAATATTAGTAACCACCTGTGTCTTATCAGATCACCATGGATTAAAGTTAGAATTCAACAACAATGCTATCCCCAGAAAGCCTACAAAGTCATGGAAACTGAACAGTCAACTACTGAACCATACCTGGATTAAGGAAGAAATAAAGAAAGAAATTAAAGTCTTCCTGGAATTCAATGAAAATAAAGAAACAACATACTCAAACTTATGGGACACTATGAAATCAGTCCTAAGAGGAAAGTTCATAGCACTAAGTGCCCACCTAAAGAAAACAGAGAAAGCTCACATTGGAGACTTAACAGCCCACCTGAAAGCTCTAGAAAAAAAAAGAAGCAGACTCACCTAGGAGGAGTAGAAGACTGGAAGTAATCAAACTGAGGGCTGAAATCAACAAAATAGAAACACAGAAAACAATACAAAGAATCAATGAAACAAAAAGCTGGTTCCTGGAGAAAATCAACAATTTGACAAACCCCTATCCAAACTAATCAAACGGCAGAGAGAGAATTTGCAAATTAATAAGATCATAAATGAAAAGGGGGACATAACCACAGAAACAGAGGAAATTCAGAGAATCATTAGATCTTACTACAAAAGCCTGTATGCCACAAAACTGGAAAATGTAAAGGAAATGGATACTTTTTTAGATAAATATCATTTACAAAGTTAAATCAGGACCAGGTGAACAATCTAAATAGACCTGTTAGTAGCGAAGAATTAGAAGAGGTTATCAAAAACCTCCCTACCCAAAAAAGCCCAGGACCAGATGGTTTCAATGCAAAATTCTACCAGAACTTCCAAGAAGAGCTAATACCTATACTCCTTAATGTATTTCACAATATAGAAACAGAAGAGGCACTGCCAAATTCCTTTTATGAAGCTACAGTTACTCTGATACCAAAACCGCACAAAGACTCAACCAAGAAAGAGATTTATAGACCAATCTCACTCATGAACATCGATGCAAAAATCCTCAACAAAATACTGGCAAACCAAATCCAAGAACACATCCGAAAAATTATCCATTATGATCAAGTAGGCTTCATCCCAGGGATGCAGGGCTGGTTCAACATACGCAAATCTATCAATGTAATCCATCATATAAATAAACTGAAAGAAAAAAAGCAAATGATCATCTCATTAGATGCTGAAAAAGCATTTGACAAAATTCAACATCCCTTTATGATAAAAGTATTGGAGAGATTAGGGATACAAGGGTCATACCTAAATATAATAAAAGCTATTTACAGCAAGCCGACAGATAACATCAAATTAAATGGAGAGAAACTCTAAGCCATCCCATTAAACTCAGGAACACGACAAGGCTGTCCACTCTCTCCACACCTCTTCAATAAAGTGCTTGAAGTACCAGCAATAGCAATAAGACAACATAAGGGGATTAAGGGGATTCGAATTGGAAAGGAAGAAGTGAAACTTTCATTATTTGCAGATGATATGATAGTGTGCATAAGCGACCCCAAAAACTCCACCAAAGAACTTTTACAGCTGATAAACACCTTTAGTAATGTGGCAGGATACAAGATCAACTCCAAAAAATCAGTTGCCCTCTCATACACATAGGATATGGAAGCAGAGAGGGAAATCAGAGAAGCTTCACCTTTCACGATCGCCACAAACAGCATAAAATATCTTGGGGTAACTCTAACCAAGGAAGTGAAAGATCTATTTGACAAGAACTTTAAGGCATTGAAGGAAGAAACTGAGGAGTATACCAGAAAATGGAAGGACCTTCCTTGGTCTTGGATTGGGAGGATCAACATAGTAAAAATGGCAATTCTACCAAAGGCAATTTATAGATTCAGTGCAATCCCCATCAAGGTCCCATCAAAATTCTTCACAGATCTTGAGAGGACAATAATCAACTTTTTATGGAAAAACAAAAAACCCAGGATAGCCAAAACAATCCTATACAATAAAGGATCTTCTGCAGGCATTACCATCCCTGACTTCAAACTGTATTACAGAGCTACAGTGATGAAAACAGTGTGGTACTGGCATAAAAACAGAGAAGTCGACCAATGGAATCATATAGAAGACGCGAATTTTAACCCACAAACCTATGAACACCTCATTTTTGATAAAGGAGCCAAAAGTATACAATGGAAGAAGGAGAGCATCTTCAACAAATGGTGCTGGCATAACTGGATGTAAACCTGTAGAAGAATGAAAATAGACCCATATCTATCACCGTGCACAAAACTCAAGTCCAAATGGATTAAAGATCTCACTATCAGTCCGAACACACTGAACCTGATAGAAGAGAAAGTGGGAAGTACCCTACATCAGATGGGCACAGGAGATCGCTTCCTATGTGTAACCCCAACAGCTCAGACATTAAGGGCAACATTGAATAAATGGGACCTACTAAAACTGAGAAGCTTCTGTAAAGCAAAGGACACTGTCACCAAGACAAAAAGGCAACATACTGACTGGGAGAAGATCTTCACCAACACCACAACAAACAAAGGTCTGATCTCCAAAATATATAGAGAACTCAGGAAACTAGACTTTAAAATGCTAATTAACCCAATTACAAAATGGGGCACTGAACTGAACAGAGAATTCTCAGCAGAGGAAGTTCAAATGGCCAAAAAACACATAATGTCATGTTCAACCTCCTTAGCGATCAGGGAAATGCAAATCAAAACAACTTTGAGATATCATCTTACACCTGTCAGAATGGCTAAAATAAAAAACTCCAATGATAGCCTTTGCTGGAGAGGCTGTGGAGGACGGGGTACCCTCATCCATTGCTGGTGGGAATGCAATCTTGTGCAACTACTTTGGAAATCAGTGTTTCGTTTTCTCAGGAAATTCGGAATCAACCTACCCCTGGACCCAGCAATAGCACTTCTGGGAATATACCCAAGAGATGCCCTATCATATGACAAGAGCATTTGTTCAACTATGTTCATAGCAGTATTATTTGTAATAGCCAGAACCTGGAAACAACCTAGATGCCCTTCAATGGAAGAATGGATGAAGAAAGTGTGGAATATCTACACATTAGAGTACTATGCTGCGGTAAAAAACAATGACTTCTCGAATTTTGCATGCAAATGGATGGAAATAGAAAACACTATCCTGAGTGAGGTAAGCCAGACCCAAAAAGAGGACCATGGGATGTACTCACTCATAATTGGTTTCTAGCCATAAATAAGGGACACGGAGCCTACAATTGGTGATCCTAAAGAAGCTAAGTTAGAAGGTGAACCAAAGGAAAAACATATAGTTATCCTCTTGGCTATGGGAAGCAGACAACGTTGCCGGGGAGAAAATTGAGATCTTGGGGGTGAGGTGGGATAGGGGTAAGGGGAGATGGGGAGAGAAAAGGGAAAAGGGGACGAAGGGGGGAACTTGGGGAAAAAGTAGGATTGGGATAAAGAAAGGTTGGATACGGGAGCACGGAAGCACATTCTTAGTTAAGGGAGCCACCTTAGGGTCGGCAAGAGACTTGAACCTAGAGTGGCTCCCAGGTTCCCAAGCCAAGGTCCCCAGTTAATTCCTTGGGCAACTGGGGATAGGGAACCTGAAATGACCCTATCCTATAGCAATACTGACGAATATCTTGCATATCATCATAGAACCTTCATCTGGTGATGGATGGAGACAGAGACAGAGACCCACACTGGAGCACCGGACTGAGCCCCCAAGGTCCCAATGAGGAGCAGAAGGAGGGAGAACATGAGCATAGAAGTCGGGACCACGAGGGGTGCACCCACCCACTGAGACAGTAGAGCTGATCCATTGGGAGCTCACCAAGGCCAGCTGGACTGTGACTGAAAAAGCATGGGATAAAACTGGACTCTCTGAACATGGCGAACAGTGAGGGCTGATGAGATGCCAAGGACAATGGCAAGGGGTTTTGATCCTACTTAATGTGCTGGCTTTGTGGGAGCCTAGCCAGTTTGGATGTTCACCTTCCTAGATATGGATGGAGGGGGGAGGACCTAGGACTTATCACAGGGCAGGGAACCCTGACTGCTCTTTGGACTGGAGAGGGAGGGGGAAAGGAGTGGGAGGAGGGGGGAACGTGGGAGGGGGAGGGAAATGGAAGGCTGGGAGAAGGTGGAAACTTGTTTTTTTTTCTCATTTTCTCAATAAAAAAAAGATTAAAAAAAATTACTTCACCCAACAAAAAGCAGGAAGTAGTGGAGAGAACTACATCCAAATTCCCTAAATGATTGTTTATAAAGGCGTTTACATTTAAAGGGGATACTCTATAGAGATGGGTACTTTGCAGTGGTATAGATCTTTGTTCAATGATACAAATTTTAGGTCAGTTTTGTTATTTGTACATTTATGCTCTTGTTTAAAGTGTTGTGTTTGTGCAGCTCATTTAAAATGTAGTGAATAATTAAGAAATATAGGCTAATAATATTCATCTTCAGTGATCAAGAATGTCATCATGTTAGTTAGGCTATCTAGATATATAGAGATATATTTCAGTTAGATAGATAATCTTCAAACCTTTCAAAGACTAACAGAATATGGCATTTAAAATGTTTTAAAAACTTAAAACTTTTCATGACACATCTGCTCTTGGCAGCACCAATCTACTTTAAGAGGATGATGGACATCAAAGAGTCTCCTCATGGAGTTTGTTAATCACGAGGGCAAGAAACTGCTCTTGCCTGAATTGCCTGACTGGACTTGCAGAACCCAAAGAAAAATTACTACTGAAGTTGTCTGAAGAATGTGAGATGGTCTTTCTGGGTTCCTGTGTCATGAACAAGTCTGCCAGACATTCTGCAGGATACAGAAGACCGTGACTGACAAACTACCAATATACGTGGAACTGTCTTGGAAATTTCCTGCTTCATGGAAAAGTCTGCCAGATACTATGTGCCTGTGGTCTGAAAATGGTATGCCTCAAAGTTACAGAAGAAATTTTCATGACTGTCCAGGCAACGAGATGTCTCTGTCAATTCTGGAATTTCAGAAGTTGCTTACAATGCACTTCCTGCTTACTTTCGTAATATATCCTTCTGAACTCTTTGATGTCTTTGAAGGAGTTGAAGAATAGGTAGTTACAATTATAGTGTTCCTTAGTTATAATAAAAGAGAAAGTAGATATAAATATTGTAACTATAATTCTTGCTTGAAAACTGTTTTGTTGTATGCAATCTTGCTATGTTAAAGTTAAAACCTTCCTTTTTAATTGGACAGAAATAGGGAGGTAATGTGGGATTCCCTTCTGTATGCTGTTAATCTGTTTTATTGCCATTGGTTAACAAAGAAGCTATTTTCGCTCAATGGCTTAACAGAGTAAAGCCCAGCAGAAAGAGAGAGAGTAGGCAGAGTCAGAGAAAAATCATGTAGCCCCCCACAGGAGTCAAATGCACTGGCAACTTGCCGGCAAGTCAAAGCCATGTGGTGATACACAGATTAATAGAAATGGGATAATTAAGATATAAAAGTTAGTCAGAAATATACTTAAGCTATTGGCCAAACAGTATTGCAAATAATATATATTCTGTGTGGCTGTTTTGAGTTAGGGCAGTTGGGAAATGAACAAGCAGCCTCCAACAACACACATTTTCAGTTCAGACTAACCACACCCAACCTTTCAAAAGAATCTCACAACTCACACATAATTCCCTGGGGAGAAATACTATTGTTAAAAATAGGATATTCTTGACCAGACTGTGTTGAACTAGTTAGAAAATTTTCCTCCTGAAAGCCCAAGTCTCACCCCATCCACCACCAGCTTGTCAAAAGCCCACAGCAGATCATCCAATAATCCCAGACTATATACAGCTGGATGGCAGAACTGTCCAGCACCACTCACAGAAAAGAGGCTGACAAACTGCTATTCAATTTCTATTACTGTAAACCAAGAGCTGGGCAATGGGAAGAGAAAATATTGGGATGCAGGAAGAAAGGAGAGGGCCGCATGTCAACCACATCCATGACTGTGAGAATCACTCATTTGGCATGTGCATGGGGATTTCCTCCTTGCAAACTGCTGCCCATGTGTGATCTCACAAGAGCCCTGCTGAGTGAATGAGCCCCAGGACCAGGAACTCACTTACTCAAAGCTCTGTGCACAGAATGCTACCTATCATAATGACATGTGGGTGTATTATATGTTATTGACCCTTGTCCTTCACTGGACTGCAACTTCAAACAGACTCAGGGATAGCTTGCCAATAATTCAGTTTCTCATGAGAGGCTAACGCCCCAGAAGTACTTGTGCATGAACACTGAAATGAACACCCCAGGTAGCATGAGGTGGGTGGCTGGATGGGAACATGGATAAGTAAGGTGATGGGTGAAAGCACAGGTGGGTAGATGGGCAGAAAGGCAGTCAAATGGGCAAAAGGTGCCCAACTTTACCCTGACTTATTTGTCTGCCCCTACCTCTTGTTGCTGGGTTTGAGGCCACTAGTCTCTTCCTCTCGGTCCTTACAGATCACATTCAAGTCCTCCAAGTGGTGCTTCAGTAGGAGGCCAGTCACCTAGTTATCCAGCTGTTTCTTTTTCTCCTGCCTCAGCATGTACAACTTCTCCAGTTGAGTCCGCTCCACTAGGAGCCAGCTGTGCAGACTGGTGGAGATGCTCTGCATAGTAAGATCCTGCCAGCATCCTCCTGCCACCCCTGACTCCAGGAACCCCTGCCTCCAGCTAACAATCTCTTTCACATGGAGGAATACTAGGTCCAAGAGATAAAAGTCCAAGAGATGCATGCTAGAGCTGCTTGCTAAGAAGCAGAAAGGCTAGATCCTGAGTTGCGGACGCTGAATCCAGAGAAAAATGAAGGCAATGATGGCCATTTCACAACTTTTGGGGTCCATGCCAAGATGGGCACTTACTGATAGAAAACTGTCTCCTTGGTCAGCTCACTGAACTTATCTGAGGTCTCAGTGTAATCAACTTCCAAGGTCCTTAGGTCTGACATGACCTGTACATGCTCCAATTCAGCTTTTCATAGAAAGGATATGGCTTGTGGTAGGGCCTAGAAACAGGAGGAAAGAACCTTGTGAACGGAGGCCTCAAGGATCATGATAACGCATGTAGTATCCCGGTCTACCACAGTCCAGTGAATGCCACATTCTGCATCCTATGTACAGGGACCTCCTGGTGCTTTTAAACTTGTTATCTTGGCACTAGATCAGCTGGCTTCACAGATGGAGGATGCCATGGTTGCTTGTGTTCTCTGAGTATGCTTAGAGACTCAGTGTAGCTCCCCATGTTACCAGGGTTTATGCTACACGTCTTGCCACACCAATATTACAATGACATTTCTCCCACTTCGGAACAGCGATTCTAGGTCCCCTTTGACTATTACACAGGATAGTTTTATGAGCTCCCACAAGGGATGCCTAGGGGTCATGAAGGGGAGTATGTAGGACAAGAGCTATGCTGCTTAAAGTGGGGTTTTCTGATCTCAGCACTAGCACCACCCGGAAATTGGTGCAGGCAAATCATCATGTCCCTTACAGATCCCTGAATCCCAGAGTCTCTATGGACACACAAACCTGAAAATGCATGTGCGTGCGCGTGCACACAAACAAACAAATAAAATCACAAACACATTAGGGAGAGGAAGAAGAGAGGGGAAAAAAGGAAGACAGACAGAGAGAGTGAGTGAGTGAGAGAGAGAGAGAGAGAGAGAGAGAGAGAGAGAGAGAACCATGTTTGCATGCTAAAGAGATTCATGGAGCATTATTGTCTAAGAGTATGAGGCACAAAGCTAGAGAGAAACTGTGATGAGTCCCAGGACTTCTAGTCATGCACATAGATGGACAAAGTGGGAACGGGTCTCTCCAGCCTCTACCAGGAGCTTCCAGTACACAATCAGCTTTCAGGCAAGTTCAAAGACTCACACAAACTCACAGCAGCTAGTATCTCACCTAAGCCACCACCTGTCAGGTCCTTCCCAAATGCACTCAGCGATCGGGGAAGTAAACATTACTATCTCAATCCCTTAGTTGTGTGACTCAGATCACAGGCTCTGGTTTTCATTTGGAGAAAGAAGAACGGCTAGAGTCACCACCTCCCTCCCCTCAAGCTTCAGGTCTGCCTCTCTTGAGAAGTACTTAAGACATGGGTCACACTGGAGGTCCAGTACTGAGAACCCAAAACCTTAAAGGAAAAAGGTGTGGGTGACATTGCTGAAAGTCCCATCAAGACTGAAACAATGAACACCTGTTCTCCATGGTATCTTCACTGATGAAGCTTGGGCGATCTAGCAGCTCATTTCTTTGGCTGGTGATCAGCTGTAGTTCCGTGGTCAGCCTCTCCACTTCCTGCTTCATCCGCTTCTTGATGAGGAGCATTGGGTGGCATTTTGGCTCCATAGCAGCATCTGTGGGTAGACAGAACACAAGTGAAACTGCACAGGACAAGGCACAGAGGACAGACAGACCACCCTGAGGCCCAAACAGAAAGATCAAGTTTGGAACCAAGTGACAAACCAAATTTTTTGGCCCGGTTGAGTTGCACCCTCTGTGAATGTAATCTTTCCCATCACTATGTAGAGATGTGGCTACATAAGAAGCCAGGGGTTTTCTCTGCTTCCCTACACATGTTTCAGGTGAAAACAGAGACCACCTCTTCAAGCTTATTCATAGCAGCACAGGATGCAACATTGCCCAGGGCCCTGACAGTGGTTTCAAAAACCAAAAGAGAATGACAGAGTGCACAACCTCACAGGTGCTGTGAGGAGCCCAGATCTCCTGCCTGGAAGGGTTGTGAAATGAAAAGTCATGCAGGGGCAGAACATGATCAGCAGACTCACTAAGTCTCCCCACTGACAGTCCAGAACATGGAAGTTGGCATCGAAGAGTCGATCTCTGCCCTAGTCCCATGCCTCTGAGAGTTGTTTGGCTACACTAGAGAATTTGCTGCCCCCCTCAAATGCTGATCAGAACCCTAAGTGGGCCACTGTCAGGGAGAGGTGGTCAGAGGAATTCTGCTGTACAGTCAGGACACAATGTCTTAGCCAGAAGCACGTTTCTCTCCATGTGACTACTGTCAGAGCCACTGAACCTAAAGGAAGCTGCTGAGTGTGAGGTGCAGTAAGGCATGTCCTAAGGTGGGGACACATTAGTGCCTCCCTGCCTTCTGCTGTTTGCTCTCCTTCTGCCCAAATTATTTCTCCAAACCCCAATAAATGTAGAAGCTAGATACTCCCACATAACAGTTTTGGCATGGCCAGCTCCTAGATTAGGGAGTGGACAAACTTATGTTCTGGAATCGTTGACTTTTAGTAGTTATGATAAAAAGGAGAGCCCATTTGCATCTCAGAGTCTCTAGCTCCTCTGCCCCATGACTGGAAGGCCCACCTTCTCCAGGAAGCTCAACATCTCCTGCCCAGGACTCACTGTTTCTATCCAGAGCATTCATTTGATCTTGTTTACTCTTCTGCATCTCTCTGCTTTCTGGATGATGATCACCATTCTCTCCCCCAAGTAGACTCCTCAGTCTTGACAACATCTCTAATGGTGTACACTACAGGCACTGAAGGAATGGCCTAAGGGCAGCTGGTATTGCAACATCACTGGTGGCATCACGGGATTCCAGGAGCTTTCCAGAATACAATAGATTGTGCAGAGAAGAAACTGCTGATATCATGGGGAACAGCCTTTGCCACCGTGCAAATTAGCTTTCCTGAAATGACCAGTAGCCCAGGTTCCCTTTCCAGGAGCCTCTCTTGGAACACAGGAGAAGATCTTCAGCAACTCTTCATTCTAAAGCTAGAGTTCCCTTAGCTTGATTGGAAGGCCCATAGTACTTTCTTTTTGAGAAATAAGCTATGCTTTTCAAACAGTGCCCAGAAACGTATTGTTCCTTCCTGAAAATCACTCTATTCATCAATATGAGCAATTAAATACTCCAGAGAAGTCATGTTACAATAAATGTAAATGAGAAAACATCATGTTCCCGAAGTACAAGTGTTTGAAAACACACACAGACGAACCATCTGGGCTGGCTACAGTGTAGGATTTGGTATAAGAGTACAGTCATAGAAGCCATAGGCTTAGATTTAGAAAACTGTCCCAGGTGCACTTAGAGAATGCATCATCAGGCTACTGGCAAAAGTGTGATGATCCGTTGGCAGAGGAAAGCTGAAATAGTGGATCCACCATGATGAAAGGCCTCAGGCTGAGTGTGATGCTCTCCACACTGCACGAAAGACACCAAAGCAGGATTAGTTACAGGGCTCTGTAAGTTACAGCGAGGGTCTGACTAATGGAGGAAAAAGAAGGATAGTGGGAAAATAAAGACAACACTGTAGACATATCTCAGTTGGCAGAGTGCCTGCCCAGCATGTGGCAAGTCCTGTGTTCAGTGACTAGTGCTGCCCTCTCTGGTCCTGGTGGCTCCACTTATAATCTCAGCATTGTGAAGTACAAGCAGGATGATGTAAGCTCAAGGTGAACCTGCAAAGCCAGTGTGAGGACACCTTGGGAGACATTAGACCCTTCCTCAAAAAATAAACCAGAAACCAACCCTATCTTTAAGGCCTCACTTCCCAATCCTTTCTAATTAAAAGAACTTACCATTCTCCCTAACAGTCTTTCATCTTATGGAGATGTATTGGTAGGTAAAGTCATCTTTGTAATTTAAGGACATTGCTCTTGCCATTCCTTAGGTCCACATAGATGTCTAAGGAAAGTGGGTTTGGTCATCATATCTACTGAGTAATAACCACTTCTGCTAGCATAGTACAACACCTATGACAAACTCATGTAACTATTGGCTATAAAAAACCAAAACAAGGAAGTTTGCCATTTAATCTGCAGGGTCTTCAGACTACCAGGTGTCACTGTCCCTGTGCTGAGAAGATCTAATCAGACCGGTGAGTATGAGCTATCCCTGGCTGGATGGTCAGGGAAGGGAGCACAGGGCCCCTCCAGCTCCTACTGCAGGGACTTCTTTGCCTCACACAACCGTGCCTCCCCCAAGTCTGCCCTACTGCCTGCAAGATCCTTGTCCCAGGAACAGTTCCTGCTGCTGCACTGAGGAGATCCATCTTGAATGTCAGTCACACCATGATTAAACCAAGACACCAAGACTCTCCTGGCTGCATTTGAAGGAAGAGATGGGCAGTCGCCAATGTAAGAATTCTGCCAACAAACTGAAAGGCAACATGACAATACCAGAATCCAGGGATCATGCAACAAGAGACTTGAACACCCTATACCAGAAGAAGTAGAAGAAATCAACTTTACATGTAACGTTATGAAAATAATAGAGGATCTTAAACAGGATATGAAAAACTGCTTTAAAGAAACAGAAAAGACAAACAAAAATGTAGAAGAAATGAATAAATCTCTTAAAGATTTCCAAGAAAACCAAGAAAAAGCAATCAAACAGGTAATGCATACAGCTCAAGACTTGAAAACTGAAATGGAGGCAATGAAGAAAACACAAACCAAGTGAAGGCTGGATATAGAAAATCTGGGTAAATGAACAAGAACTACGAGACAAGTATAACCAACAGAATACAAGAGATAGAAGAAAGAATCTCAGACACTGAAGATATTATAGAGGAAATAAACTCATTGATTAAAGAACACAACAAATCCAACAAATTCTTAACACAAAACATCAGGGAAATCTGGGAAACCATGAAATGACCAAACCTAAGAATAACAGGGCTAGAAGAAGGAGAAGAATTACAACTCAAAGGCTCAGAAAATATATTCAAGAAAATTATAGAAGAAAACTTTTCCAACCTAAAGAAGAATATACCTATGAAGGTACAAGAAGCATACAGAACACCAAATAGATTGGATTAAAAAAGAGCATCACCTCACCATATAATCATCAAAACATAAAACATACAGAATAAAGAAAGAATATTAAGAGCTGCAAGGGAAAAAGGCAAAGGAGCATTTAAAGGTAAACCGATCAGAATTACACCTGACTTCTTTATGGAAACCGTGAAAGCCAGAAGGTCTTGGATAGATGTGCTGCAGACACTAAGAGACCTTGGATGCAAGCCGAGACTCCTATACACAGCAAAGCTTGCATTCACCATCAATGGAGAAAACAAGATATTCCAGGACAAAAACAGATTTAAATAAAATGTGGCCACAAACTCAGCCTTACAAAATACTAGAAGGTAAATCACAAACCAAGTAATCTATATACACCCATAATAACACAAGAATCTGACAACCCTCCACCAGCACAACTCAAAGAAGGTAAACACACAATCACTACAACCTGAAAAAATAATCAGAATTAACAACCACTGGTCATTAATATCACTAAATATCAATGGACTCAATTCACCTATAAAAAGGCACAGGTTAAGAGAATGGATATGAAAACAGGATCAAACATTCTGCTGTTTACAAGAAATACACCTCAACCTCAAAGACAGACACTACCTCAGAGTAAAGGATTGGGAAAAGGTTTTCCAACCAAATGGACCAAAGAAACAAGTGGGTGTGGCTATACTAATATCTAACAAAATTGACATCAAACTAAAATCAATCAGAAGAGATGAAGAAGGACACTTTAGACTCGTAACAAGAACAATTTATCAGGAGGACGTCTCAATTCTGAATATCTATGTCCCTAAAATAAAAGCACCAAATATGTAAACGAAACATTACTGGAACTCAAAGCATACACCAAACTCCACACTCTAAACATAGATTTCAACACTCCTCTCTCACCAATGGACAGGTCAACCAGACACAAACTTAACAGAGAAATAACAGAACTAACACATGTAATGAACCAAATGGATTTAACACACATCTGTAGAACATTCTACCCAAACAGAAAAGAACAAACCTTCTTCTCAGCATCTCATGGAACCTTCTCAAAAATTGAAACCATAATTGGCAACAAAGCAAACATCCATAGATTCAAAGAAATTGTAGTAACCACCTGTGTACTATCGGATCAGCATGGAATAAAGTTATAATTCAACAACAATTCTAATCCCAGAAAGCCTACACACTCTCTGAATATGGCGGACAATGAGGGCTGATGAGAAGCCAAAGACAATGGCACTGGGTTTTGATCCTACTTCATGTTCTGGCTTTGTGGGAGCCTAGCCAGTATGGATGTTCACCTTCCTAGACCTGAATGGAGGGGGGAGGACCTTGGACTTTCCACAGGGCAGAGAACCCTGACTGCTCTTCGGACTGGAGAGGGAGGGGGAGAGGAGTGGGGGGAGGAGAAGAAGAGTGGGAGGTGGGTGAAGGAAATGGGAGGCTGGGCTGAGGTGCGAATTTCTTTTTTTTTTCTTCCAATAACAAAAAAAGGGCCACCTACTGACTGGGAGAAGATCTTCACCAACTCCGCAACAGACAAGGGTCTGATCTTCAAAATATATAAAGAACTCAAGAAACTAGACTTTAAAACTCTAATTAACCCAATTAAAAATGGGGCACTGAACTGAACAGAGAATTCTCAACAGAACAAGTTCAAATGTCCAAAACACTTAAGGTCATGCTCAACCCCCTTAGCAATCAGGGAAATGCAAATTAAAACAACTTTGAGATACCATCTTACACCTGTCAGAATGTCTAAAATAAAAAACATCAATGATAGCCTTTGCTGGAGAGGTTGTGAAGTAAGGGGTACACTCATCCATTGCTGGTGGGAATGCAAACTTGTGCAACTACTTTGGAAATCAGTGTGGCGGTTTCTCACCAAATTCGGGATCAACCTACCCAAAGACCCAGTAATACTACTCTTAGGAATATACCCAAGAGATTCCCTACCATATGACAAAAGCATTTGTTCAACTATGTTCATAGCAGCATTATTTGTAATTGCCAGAACCTGAAAACAACCTAGATGCCCTTCAATGGAAGAATAGATGAAGAAAGTGTGGAATATATACACATTAGAGTAATACTCAGCGGTAAAAAACAATGACATCGTGAATTTTGCATATAAATGGATGGAAATAGAAAACACTATCCTGAGTGAGGTAACCCAGACCCAAAAAGATGAACATGGGATGTACTCACTCATAATTGGTTTCTAGCCATAAATAAAGGACATTGGGCCTATAATTTGTGTTCCTAGAGAAGCTAAATAAGAAGGTGAACCCAAAGAAAAACATATAGTCATCCACCTGGATATGGGAAGTAGACAAGATTGCCGGGCAAAAACTGAGAACTTGGGTGTGGGGTGGGATGGGGGTAAGGGGAAATTGGGTGAGAAAAGTGAGAAGGGGATGATGGGGGGATCTTGGGGGAATGGGATGTTTGGGATAAAGGAAGGGTGGATATAGGAGCAGGGAAGTATATATCTTAATTAAGGGAGCCATCTTAGGGTTGGCAAGAGTCTTTACTCTAGAGGGGCTCGCAGGTGTCCAGGGTGATGTCCCCAGCTAGTACCTTGGGCAACTGAGGAGAGGGAACTTGAAATGACCCTATCCTATAGCCATACTAAAGAATATCTTTTTTTTTCTTTTTTTTTATTGAGAAAAGGAAAAAAAAAAACAAGTTTCTGCTTCCTCCCAGCCTCCCATTTCCCTCCCCCTCCTCCCACCCTTCTTCCCCTCCTCCCACCCTTTTCCCCCTCCCCCTACTCCTCTCCTTCTCCCTCTGTTTCACAATATAGAAACAGAAGAGGCATTGCCAAAGTCCTTTTATGAACCTACAGTTACTCTGATACCAAAACCGCACAAAGACTCAACCAAGAAAGAGAATAATAGGCCAGTCTCACTCATGAACATCGGCGCAAAAATCCACAACAAAATACTAATGAATATCTTGCATATCACCATAGAACCTTCATCTGGCGATGGATGAAGGTAGAGACAGAGACCCACATTAGAGCACAGGACTGAGCTCCCAAGGTCCAAATGAGGAGGAGAAGGAGGGAGAACATGAGCAAGGAAGTCAGGACTGCGAGGGGTGCACCCACCCACAGAGACAGTGGGGCTGATCTATTGGGAGCTCACCAAGGCTAACTGGACTGGGACTGAATAAGCATGGGATAAAACTAGGCTCTCTGAGCATGGAGGACAATGAGGGCTGATGAGAAGCCATGGACAATGGCACCAGGTTTTGATCCTACTGCATGAACTGTCTTTGTGGGAGCCTAGCCTGTTTGGATGCTCAACCTCCTGGACCTGGATGGAGGGGGAAGAACCTGGGATTTCCCACAGGGCAGGGAATCCAGACTGCTCTTCAGACTCAAGAGGGAGGGGGAATGGAGTGGGGGGGAGGGGAAGAGGAGTTGGAGGAGGGGGAGCAAAATGGGAGGCAGGGAGGAGGCAGGGAAGAGGCTGAAATTTTTTTCAAAAAAATAAAAGACTGGAGGGGAAGGGAGGAGAGTGAGTGGAGGAGCATGAGGGGAATGGGAGGAGGGGAGAAAGTGGAAATTTTTGAATGGAAAAATAAAAAAAGAAATCAAAATATTATTTGCAGTATTTTTCAAAGAAAACTTTAACTTTAACAGGTGCCAAAGAGATGCAACTGAAATTAACATGAAATGACATGACCATTTTGTTCCAATATGAATGACAGGATACTTCAGCTAGATCCACTTCGGGAATTAAAACAGAATCATCATCACAGCATAACTCCAGTCAACGGGTGCAGGGGAATGAATGCACCCCAAACTTAAGAAGGCACGTGCTTAATGCAGTCTGTAAATCCCCAAGAAATGAAGGTGTACAAAATGACACCAATTTATATCAGAGTCATCCCAGCTCCTGGGGACGCCTGTACAGACAATAACCTTTCAAAAGCTGGAGCACTTCACCAGACCCGGAAAATGGAATGGTTTAAAAACGTGAATGAGCGACGGAAATAAATAGGGATGATAAGGGAGTGACAGTGGTAAACAAACAAACAAAAAAAAAAGATACATCATTTTGACAATGAACTCTCAAAACAGATTCATTATGAAGAGGAAAAGCAAAGACCGAACACTAAAATCCAATTTACCTTGTGAATTCCTGAATTCACAGTTGGGTCTGAAAACTTAGCGTGACCCAATCTTTCAGAGGCAAGATGGGGTGGGAATGGGGGTAGACAGTTTCTCAACTAGAAGAAAACAGGGTTTTCTACATCGTTTCATGCATCCCGCCAGTTCTATTTACCAAAAGCAGCTACCAGCTGGGTATTCACTAGGGCCCCCGCTGAGGATCTTAACGCAGTTTTCTGAGCATTGGTCACGCCCCCTCCCCCAGAGAAAGCGTGGGAAAATGCCCTAAGACTGCCAGGGCACGCAGTGCTTACCTGACTGATCCGCTGTTCCAGGGAGCTCTTTCCTGGGATGTCCACGCCGAGCAGCTGTCCCTCAGAGGAAAATCCCAGCAGGAGCCACTGAAGCTCGCAGCAGGAGAACGCGGATCCATGGAGGCTGGGATCGGCAGACGCACCACCCACTCCTGGCCACGGATGCTAGGGAGAAGGGTCCACCCCCGCGTTGCTCTCGCCTGACCCGGGTCCTGTATCTCGCGCATGGCCGCGGACAACCGAGGCAGAGAGGCCATTGCGCGCGACCGCTCCTCAGACGCCCAGACTTCCCTCAACTAAGTTGAGCCCTCACAGGTCGGCTCCCCGGGCTCACCGGCGGCCAAGTCCGAGCAGCTCCGCGCCTAGGCGGTGACCGACAATAGGCGGCAGCTCCTTGGAGGCAGCTGGGGAGAGGTTGAGGATCCCTGATGTTGAAGGAGCCCAGAAGCTTAACAGGGGTCTCCTTGACTCCCCCTGCATACAGCCCCGCCCACCCGCGCATGCGCTGCCTGTGGACCTTGAGTAGACAGCTGGGCCCCCCCCCGCCCCCCCGCCCCCGTGATCGCTCCTTCTGGGGGCGGGGCTTCTGAGGAGCTGTTGACAGTTGATCTCTTCAGGGAAGGAGAGTCAGTTTGAGAATTGGAACCCCTTTGGTCAACCATGTCTCAGTGGATGCCCAACTCCAGTCCCTATACTGGCAGCAGAAATTGAACCCAGTGAATTATATATTTAAAAAAAAAGTTGAGAGGGTTGGCGTGGGTGAATATGTCCAAGATATGTTATATGCATACATGAAAGTTTCAAAGAATTATATCAATACTTTCCCCTCGCAGTCCTAGGACTACAGGACTGAACCTGTGCAAATCTTGTATTTGCTGCCACAGTCTACATGAGTTCATATGTACATCAGTCCTTCTGTGCCTGGAAGTCACTGTTTCCTTGGAGTCATGCATCACCTCTGGCTCCTACAGGTTTTCTGCCTCCTCTCCTCACACCTCCCTGAGCCTTGTGGGGAGGGGTTCAATCAAAACATCCCATTTAGGACTCAATGCCCCAATGTCTGTCACTTTCTACACATTGTGCACTTGGGGGTTTCCCATCTACTAGATGAAGAAGCTTCTCTGATATGGATTGGGAAAGGTGCCATTAAGAGACATTTTATTGCTATGTTCCTTTATCAGAATAATAATAGCAGGCATCCCCCAAGACCGTGACATATCAGTTTGGGGTTTTAAGCCACTTTGTCAGTGTAGGTCTGAGCTTTATCTCATGGAATCACAAAGTGGCTGGTTGCTCCCATAACATTTGTGCCTCTATTAAACTAGAATGTCTTGCTGTTGTAAGTCACAGGTTTGAGTTTGGTAATATTGCTGATTACCTTTATCTTTTGGTATCAAGCAGAATAGCTTCTACTACCATGACGGCTAATCAATAAAGGCAAAATTTCTAATTAGGCACTAACTCAGCTATTCCATATTAAATGATAAAAGTGAATGTTATTTTCAGCAATAGAGCCTTCCTATCAGTTTATGGAAAGTAATCACTGGCATTGGAAATTACCTACTATATTTGGGGGTTTCCGTGGGGCCTCTTTGGCCAAAAGCTCAGTAAGGTATCACCCATTCCTGGCACTGGAGGTTTTACTTGGTGGCATAAGATGTCCAGTTGTCAACACTGTTATTTGGTAACTCCATTCAGATTCCTCTCAAACATGCATGTGTTTTAGGAATCTTCTACAGTAGTAGGTTTCCACGTTGGTTCCTCAAACGCCCTTTAGTATTAGTTGTCCTCCCCATAGTCCCTCCTTTACCCTTTTCTCCCATCTCCTCCCATTTTAATTCTCCTAGTATCCCTGTCTCTCCACAACAACATATTCTATCTTTTATTCCTTCAGGGATTCTCCTTCCCCCAGTCCTTTACTTGGTATCCAACCTCTGTGGTTATTTGCAAATAACACATATATTGAAAGCTTAAAAGCTAACATCTACATATGAGAGAAATCATACGATGTCTTTTAGGATCTATGTTACCTCAGCTGAGATGATGTTTTCTAGTTCTATGCATTTACCTGAGAATTTTATGATTTTTAATAGTTGAATAATATTCCATTGTCTAAACGTATCACATTTTCATTATCCATTCATCAGTTGGTGGACATCTAGGCTGTTACCAGTTTCTAGCTATGATGAATAGAGCAGCATTAAACATAAATCAGCGAGTATTTTCATATTTGGGATATATACACAAGAATGGCTCAGCTAGATCTTGAAGTAGATTGGTTTCTAGCTTCCTTGGGAACCACAGTGGCTAGAGAAGGTTTACTCCCACCAGCAATAAATAAGTGTCACCTTTTCTCTACATCATTGACAGCACATGCTCTATTTTTTTTGATATTGGTGATTCTGGCTGGTATAAGATGAAATCTCAAAGTACTTTTAATTTGCATTTCCCTGGTGGCTAAAGATGTTGCACATGTCTTTAAAGGTTTCTCAGCCATTTCTGTTTCATTTTCTTGAGGGTTCTGTGCTTAGTTCTCTATCCCAAGTTTGAATTGAATTATTTGTTTATTTGATATTCAGCTTTTAATTTATATATTTTAGATATTAATCATCCATCAGATGTCTAATTGATAGAGAGATTTCCCACTCTACAGGCTGCTGCTTTGCGCAAATGATAATGTCCTTTACCATATAGAAGTCTCTCAGCTTCATGAGGTCCCATTTATTAATCATTGGTCTTAATGCCTCTGCTATCAGTGTTCTGTTCAGAAAGTCATCCTTCGTGCCAATGACTTCAAAACTATTTCTCCACTTTCTCTTCTGTCAGATTTAGGATTTCAGATCTTGTATTTATGTCCTTGATCCATGCATGCATCCAGTTATATTGGCACCATTTGTTGAAGATGCTGTCTTTTCTCCAGTGTATATTATATATTCAACACAATCGCCATCAAAATTCTTATTTTTATTTATTTATTTTTTCATTGAGAAAAGAAAGAAAAAAAAAACATGTTTCCACCTCCTCACAGCCTCCCATTTCCCTCCCCCTCCTCCCACCCTACTCCACCTCCTCCCACCCTTCTCCCCCTCCTCCCACCCTTCCCCCCCTCCTCCCACTCCTTTCCCCCTCCCTCTCCAGTCCAAAGAGCAGTCAGGGTTTTCTGCCCTGTGGTAAGTCCTAGGTCCTCCCCCCTCTGTCCATATCTAGGAAGGTGAACATCCTAACTGGATAGGCTCCCACAAAGCCAGCGCATTGCGTAGGATCAAAACCCCGTGCCATTGTCCTTGGCTTCTCATCAGCCCTCATTGTTCGCCATGTTCAGAGAGTCCAGTTTTAACCCATGCTTTTTCAGTCACAGTCCAGCTGGCCTTGGTGAGCTCCCAGTAGATCAGCTCCACTGTCTCAGTGGGTGGGTGCACCCCTCGTGGTCCCGACTTCTTTGCTCATGTTCTCCCTCCTTCTGCTCCTAATTGGGACGCCATCAAAATTCTAATACAATTATTCACAGAAATTGAAATAAAAATCTCCAACTTTGTATGAAAACAAAAAAATTCAGAATATATACAACATTGTTGATTTTCTTATTTTTATTAATAATTACTATTGGTGGAATAGCCATTTTACAACATTAATCATACTGATCCATGAGCATGGGAGATTACTGCATCTTCTGATTTCCTCTTTAATTTTCCATTAATTGCCAGTTTTTATTATACAAGTCTTTCACTTTCTTGGTTAGAGTTATCCCAAAATTTCTGTCTTTGTCTTAGATGATTTTGAAAAGGCTTTGTAATTCTTCAATCTTGTTGATTTTCTTCAGGCTTCAAAACCAACTCTGTTTACTGTTTATTTTTGTAATTATTTTTTGTTGTTTCTAGTTCAGTGATTTAAGTCCTCAGTTTACTTCTTTCCATTTATTTTTTGGGGTATTAATTAACATTTTTCTAGAGATTTCAGATGTGCCTCTAAGTTCAAATATGAGAACTCCTTTTTTTTAGGTAGGCACTCAGTGCTGTGATCTTGTCCCTTCAAATTCCCTGAATTGTGTCCCATAGTTTTGGATATGGTGTGTTTTCATTTTCATTCAATTCAAAAATATTTTAGTGTTAAGTTGATTTTGGTTTTGACCCATTTTTCATTCTGTACTGAGTTTTTCAGTTTTCATGATTTTGTATTGAATAAATGGGACCTCCTGAAACTGAGAAGCTTCTGCAAAGCAAAGGACACTCACTAAGACAAAAAGGCACCCCACTGACTGGGAGATGATCTTCACCAACCCCGCAACTGACAAAGGTCTGATCTCCAAAATATATAAAGAACTCAAGAAACTAAATCATCTAAGACAAAGACATAAAATTTGGGATAACTCTAACCAAGAAAGTGAAAGACTTGTATAATAAAAACTGGCAATTAATGGAAAATTAAAGAGGAAATCAGAAGATGCAGTAATCTCCCATGCTCATGGATCAGTATGATTAATGTTGTAAATGGATATTGCACCAACAGAAATTATTAATAAAAATAATAAATCAACAATGTTATATATATTCTGAATTTTTTGTTTTCATACAAAGTTGGAGATTTTTATTTCAATTTCTGTGAAGAATTGTGTTAGAATTTTGATGGCGATTGTGTTGAATATATAATATACACTGGAGAAAAGACAGCATCTTCAACAAATGGTGCCAATATAACTGGATGCATGCATGGATCAAGGACATAAATACAAGATCTGAAATCCTAAATCTGACAGAAGAGAAAGTGGAGAAATAGTTTTGAAGTCATTGGCACGAAGGATGACTTTCTGAACAGAACACTGATAGCAGAGGCATTAAGACCAATGATTAATAAATGGGACCTCATGAAGCTGAGAGACTTCTATATGGTAAAGGACATTATCATTTGCGCAAAGCAGCAGCCTGTAGAGTGGGAAATCTCTCTATCAATTAGACATCTGATGGATGATTAATATCTAAAATATATAAATTAAAAGCTGAATATCAAATAAACAAATAATTCAATTCAAACTTGGGATAGAGAACTAAGCACAGAACCCTCAAGAAAATGAAACAGAAATGGCTGAGAAACCTTTAAAGACATGTGCAACATCTTTAGCCACCAGGGAAATGCAAATTAAAAGTACTTTGAGATTTCATCTTATACCAGCCAGAATCACCAATATCAAAAAAAATAGAGCATGTGCTGTCAATGATGTAGAGAAAAGGTGACACTTATTTATTGCTGGTGGGAGTAAACCTTCTCTAGCCACTGTGGTTCCCAAGGAAGCTAGAAACCAATCTACTTCAAGATCTAGCTGAGCCATTCTTGTGTATATATCCCAAATATGAAAATACTCGCTGATTTATGTTTAATGCTGCTCTATTCATCATAGCTAGAAACTGGTAACAGCCTAGATGTCCACCAACTGATGAATGGATAATGAAAATGTGATACGTTTAGACAATGGAATATTATTCAACTATTAAAAATCATAAAATTCTCAGGTAAATGCATAGAACTAGAAAACATCATCTCAGCTGAGGTAACATAGATCCTAAAAGACATCGTATGATTTCTCTCATATGTAGATGTTAGCTTTTAAGCTTTCAATATATGTGTTATTTGCAAATAACCACAGAGGTTGGATACCAAGTAAAGGACTGGGGGAAGGAGAATCCCTGAAGGAATAAAAGATAGAATATGTTGTTGTGGAGAGACAGGGATACTAGGAGAATTAAAATGGGAGGAGATGGGAGAAAAGGGTAAAGGAGGGACTATGGGGAGGACAACTAATACTAAAGGGCGTTTGAGGAACCAACGTGGAAACCTACTACTGTAGAAGATTCCTAAAACACATGCATGTTTGAGAGGAATCTGAATGGAGTTACCAAATAACAGTGTTGACAACTGGACATCTTATGCCACCAAGTAAAACCTCCAGTGCCAGGAATGGGTGATACCTTACTGAGCTTTTGGCCAAAGAGGCCCCACGGAAACCCCCAAATATAGTAGGTAATTTCCAATGCCAGTGATTACTTTCCATAAACTGATAGGAAGGCTCTATTGCTGAAAATAACATTCACTTTTATCATTTAATATGGAATAGCTGAGTTAGTGCCTAATTAGAAATTTTGCCTTTATTGATTAGCCGTCATGGTAGTAGAAGCTATTCTGCTTGATACCAAAAGATAAAGGTAATCAGCAATATTACCAAACTCAAACCTGTGACTTACAACAGCAAGACATTCTAGTTTAATAGAGGCACAAATGTTATGGGAGCAACCAGCCACTTTGTGATTCCATGAGATAAAGCTCAGACCTACACTGACAAAGTGGCTTAGAACCCCAAACTGATATGTCCACGGTCTTGGGGGATGCCTGCTATTATTATTCTGATAAAGGAACATAGCAATAAATGTCTCTTAGTGGCATCTTGCCCAATCCACATCAGAGAAGCTTCTTCTGCTAGTAGATGGGAAACCCCCAAGTGCACAATGTGTAGAAAGTGACAGACATTGGGGCATTGAGTCCTAAATGGGATGTTTTGATTGAACCCCTCCTCACAAGGCTCAGGGAGGTGTGAGGGAGAGGAGGCAGAAAACCTGTAGGAGCCAGAGGGTCATGCATGACTCAAGGAAACAGTGATTCCAGGCACAGAAGGACTGATGTACATATGAACTCATGTAGACTGTGGCAGCAAATACAAGATTTGCACAGGTTCAGTCCTGTAGTCCTAGGACTGCGAGGGGAAAGTGTTGATATAATTCCTTTGAAACTTTCATATATGCATATAACATATCTTGGACATATTCACCCACGCCAACCCTCTCAACTTTTTTTTTAAATATATAATTCACTGGGTTCAATTTTCTGCTGCCAGTATAGGGACTGGAGTTGGGCATCCACTGAGACATGGTTGACCAAAGGGGTTCCAATTCTCAAACTGACTCTCTTTCCCTGAAGAGATAACTGTCAACAGCTCCTCAGAAGCCCCGCCCCCAGAAGGAGCGATCACCGGGGCAGGGGGGCGGGGGGGGGGGCGCAGCTGTCTACTCAAGGTCCACAGGCAGCGCATGCGCGGGGTGGGCGGGGCTGTATGCAGGGGGAGTCAAGGAGACCCCTGTTAAGCTTCTGGGCTCCTTCAACATCAGGGATCCTCAACCTCTCCCCCAGCTGCCTCCAAGGAGCTGCCGCCCTATTGTCGGTCACCGCCTAGGCGCGGAGCTGCTCGGACTTGGCCGCCGGTGAGCCCGGGGAGCCGACCTGTGAGGGCTCAACTTAGTTGAGGGAAGTCCTGGGGCGTCTGAGGAGCGGTCGCGCGCAATGGCCTCTCTGCCTCGGTTGTCCGCGGCCATGCGCGAGATACAGGACCCGGGTCAGGCGAGAGCAACGCGGGGGGTGGACCCTTCTTCTCCTAGCATCCGTGGCCAGGGGGTGGGTGGCGCGGCCGCTGATCCCAGCCTCCATGGATCCGCGTTCTCCTGCTGCGAGCTTCAGTGGCTCCTGCTGGGATTTTCCTCTGAGGGGACAGGTGCTCGGCGTGGACATCGCAGGAAAGAGCTCCCTGGAACAGCGGATCAGTCAGGTAAGCACTGCGTGCCCTGGCAGTCTTAGGGCATTTTCCCACGCTTTCTCTGGGGGAGGGGGCGTGACCAATGCTCAGAAAACTGCGTTAAGATCCTCAGCGGGGGCCCCTAGTGCATACCCAGCTAGTAGCTGCTTTTGGTAAATAGAACTGGCGGGATGCATGAAACGATGTAGAAAAAGTTGAGAAACTGTCTACCCCCATTCCCACCCCATCTTGCCTCTGAAAGATTGGGTCACGCTAAGTTTTCAGACCCAACTGTGAATTCAGGAATTCACAAGGAAAATTGGATTTTAGTGTTCGGTCTTTGCTTTTCTACTTCATAATGAAGCTGTTTTGAGAGTTCATTGTCAAAATGATGTATTTTTTTTGTTTGTTTGTTTACCACTGTCACTCCCTTATCATCCCTATTTATTTCCGTCGCTCATTCACGTTTTTAAACCATTCCATTTTCCGGGTCTGGTGAAGTGCTCCAGCTTTTGAAAGGTTATTGTCTGTACAGGCGTCCCCATGAGCTGGGATGACTCTGATATAAATTGGTGTCATTTTGTACACCTTCATTTCTTGGGGATTTACAGACTGCATTAAGCACGTACCTTCTTAAGTTTGGGGTGCATTCATTCCCCTGCACCCGTTGACTGGAGTTATGCTGTGATGATGATTCTGTTTTAATTCCCGAAGTGGATCTAGCTGAAGTATCCTGTCATTCATATTGGAACAAAATGGTCATGTCATTTCATGTTAATTTCAGTTGCATCTCTTTGGCACCTGTTAAAGTTAAAGTTTTCTTTGAAAAATACTGCAAATAATATTTTGATTTCTTTTTTTATTTTTCCATTCAAAAATTTCCACTTTCTCCCCTCCTCCCATTCCCCTCATGCTCCTCCACTCACTCTCCTCCCTTCCCCTCCAGTCTTTTATTTTTTTGAAAAAAATTTCAGCCTCTTCCCTGCCTCCTCCCTGCCTCCCATTTTGCTCCCCCTCCTCCAACTCCTCTTCCCCTCCCCCCCACTCCATTCCCCCTCCCTCTTGAGTCTGAAGAGCAGTCTGGATTCCCTGCCCTGTGGGAAATCCCAGGTTCTTCCCCCTCCATCCAGGTCCAGGAGGTTGAGCATCCAAACAGGCTAGGCTCCCACAAAGACAGTTCATGCAGTAGGATCAAAACCTGGTGCCATTGTCCATGGCTTCTCATCAGCCCTCATTGTCCTCCATGCTCAGAGAGCCTAGTTTATGTCCTCGCATGTCTCAGAGAGCCTAGTTTTTATCCCATGCTTATTCAGTCCCAGTCCAGTTAGCCTTGGTGAGCTCCCAATAGATCAGCCACCACTGTCTCTCTGTGGGTGGGTGCACCCCTCGCAGTCCTGACTTCCTTGCTCATGTTTCTCCCTCCTTCTCCTCCTCATTTGGACCTTGGGAGCTCAGTCCTGTGCTCTAATGTGGGTCTCTGTCTCTACCTTCATCCATCGCCAGATAGAAGGTTCTATGGTGATATGCAAGATAGTTCATTAGTATTTTGTTGTGGATTTTTGCGCCGATGTTCATGAGTGAGACTGGCCTATTATTCTCTTTCGTTGGTTGAGTCTTTGTGCGGTTTTGGTATCAGAGTAACTGTAAGTTCATAAAAGGACTTTGGCAATGCCTCTTCTGTTTCTATATTGTGAAACAGAGGGAGAAGGAGAGGAGTAGGGGGAGGGGGAAAAGGGTGGGAGGAGGGGAAAGAAGGGTGGGAGGAGGGGGAGGGAAATGGGAGGCTGGGAGGAAGCAGAAACTTGTTTTTTTTTTTCCTTTTCTCAATAAAAAAAAAGAAAAAAAAAGATATTCTTTAGTATTGGCTATAGGATAGGGTCATTTCAAGTTCCCTCTCCTCAGTTGCCCAAGGTACTAGCTGGGGACATCACCCTGGACACCTGCGAGCCCCTCTAGAGTAAAGACTCTTGCCAACCCTAAGATGGCTCCCTTAATTAAGATAATATACTTCCCTGCTCCTATATCCACCCTTCCTTTATCCCAAACATCCCATTCCCCAAGATCCCCCCATCATCCCCTTCTCACTTTTCTCACCCAATTTCCCCTTACCCCCATCCCACCCCACACCCAAGTTCTCAGTTTTTGCCCGCAATCTTGTCTACTTCCCATATCCAGGTGGATGACTATATGTTTTTCTTTGGGTCACCTCTTATTTAGCTTCTCTAGGAACACAAATTATAGGCCCAATGTCCTTTATTTATGGCTAGAAACCAATTATGAGTGAGTACATCCCATGTTCATCTTTTTGGGTCTGGGTTACCTCACTCAGGATAGTGTTTTCTATTTCCATCCATTTATATGCAAAATTCACGATGTCATTGTTTTTTACCGCTGAGTATTACTCTAATGTGTATATATTCCACACTTTCTTTCATCTATTCTTCCATTGAAGGGCATCTAGGTTGTTTTCAGGTTCTGGCAATTACAAATAATGCTGCTATGAACATAGTTGAACAAATGCTTTTGTCATATGGTAGGGAATCTCTTGGGTATATTCCTAAGAGTAGTATTACTGGGTCTTTGGGTAGGTTGATCCCGAATTTGGTGAGAAACCGCCACACTGATTTCCAAAGTAGTTGCACAAGTTTGCATTCCCACCAGCAATGGATGAGTGTACCCCTTACTTCACAACCTCTCCAGCAAAGGCTATCATTGATGTTTTTTATTTTAGACATTCTGACAGGTGTAAGATGGTATCTCAAAGTTGTTTAATTTGCATTTCCCTGATTGCTAAGGGGGTTGAGCATGACCTTAAGTGTTTTGGACATTTGAACTTGTTCTGTTGAGAATTCTCTGTTCAGTTCAGTGCCCCATTTTTAATTGGGTTAATTAGAGTTTTAAAGTCTAGTTTCTTGAGTTCTTTATACTATTTTGAAGATCAGACCCTTGTCTGTTGCGGAGTTGGTGAAGATCTTCTCCCAGTCAGTAGGTGGCCCTTTTTTTGTCTATTGGAAGAAAAAAAAAAGAAATTCGCACCTCAGCCCAGCCTCCCATTTCCTTCACCCACCTCCCACTCTTCTTCTCCTCCCCCCCACTCCTCTCCCTCCCTCCCTCTA